>NW_015090780.1:2611212-2651014 GCF_001431845.1 Calidris pugnax
GAGTACCGGTACATCGAGGTCATGCACAGCTCCTTCCAGATCCTGATCGCGGTGAGTACGTCGCTGAGGTTGCCACGGGGTAACGATTAGGGGGGTTGGAAATAGATGATCTTTCAGGTCCCTTCCAACCTAAACCATTCTATCATTGTTGAGGGGATGCCATTTGGTTTTTTTTTCCAGACACAGAGGTTGGCCCATATTTTCCATCCCATTTTGTATCATCTGATTCTAAAAGCCTCTGTAAATAGCTTTTTTGTTTGTTTGTTCTCCTTTATGAACAATATTGCTGGAAAGAATTGGAAATGGATACCAGCAACTGAACACCTGGAGTAACGCATCACACGCAAGCGTTACGATAACAAATCATTGTGTAGCCCTGTTGGGGGTAGAAATTCATGTTCTGACAAGGACAGACACCCTTCTGGAGGGGGATTTCTCGTATTCCATGTGACTTAGTGATGGGTGGGGGAGCACATATCTGCACATTCGTTGTGCAGAAATAAAAGGGAGAAGATCCTTATCTCCAAAAAATGAAATGAAGTTTAAGGAAGCAGAAAACAACATGTTTTCTTTCTGCTGACACCAAAGATATGCACTAAATGTTTCCATCAACTCTTTCCTCATCAGAGTCTTCCGCAGGCTTTTTAAAATACTCTGCAGTAATTCAATGTCCTTAGTGTTCACTGTTATTGTTTCTCACTTGTCTGTGAAATTAACTGAAACAAACCGTCTGTTGTCCCCTTTACCTTGTTGGTACTCTCCCATTTTGTAGCTGCATTAGTTAGTAGCCCCCATCTTCCTAATCTGTTTTGGCTTATTACTTTGTGCTTAATGGCTTTAAGCACAAATGGATGCGTGCTGGTGAAACGTTTACGTTTTAGGTTTTGGCTTAAAAAAGAAAGGTAACTTGATGTGTTAAAGGATAACAAATAGAGAAATTCCAAGCTTCTGGAGTGCCAGGTACTTCTCTGCACGTTTTTGGTACAACTTTCCACTGTCTTGATCCTGCATTTCCTATTAGCTGGGATGCTCTGTGTGACCCAGTGAACTGCAGGGAGGGGGGGGAAGTCTCCGAGTCCTTTCTTGCCATGTCACAAAACCGAGGCAGACAGAGAAGCTCCTGTTTCCTGACTTGGACGGACTCCCCGGCGTGTGTGTGCTGGCTGTTAATATTTGGTTAGTTCTCCTTCAGGGAAAACGATCTGCATTAAAGCTGGCTGCGAGTTGCTGCGAGGCATGTGCATGAGTAAGGCAAAGCAATGCATCCGGAAGAATAGAGCCCGTTGTCTTTTTAGAAAGGGCTGTTTGCTGGAGCTGGGATTGATGCTGCTGAACCGGGGCTGTTCCTGGCTTGGGTGAAACAATTGACAGACTTTGAAATCAGAACATCCCCGACTCTTAAAGTGCAGATGTATGTCACTGTCAGCATCCTTCCTAAATGCCTGAGCTGGCAGCTGTGCCCCAGGCTAGAGGTGGAGCCAACAAATGGTCCTGGGTTTGGTTTATGGCAGCTTACTCACTTGGGCACATGGCCCTGAGCGAAGAGGAGATGACAGGAGTCTGTGTCTCTGGGAGGGTTTTCTTCTTTGCTTCTTCCCCAAAGGCACAGATAATATTCTCTGTGCATCTGCAAAACACCACCAAGGGCCAGATGGGGAGGCAGAGGAGCCATGAGATAAAATAGGATTTAGGTAAATATTTTTTTTCTCTCCTTCTCCCTGAGATTTAAGTTGCAGTGAATTTCTGAATCCTAAGCCCTGGAAATGAGGCTAAAATACTCATATGCAAGGAAGCCACATGGGCTGCACTATGCAGAGTGAGCTAAATTTCTACTTGTCCTGTAATATAGGTAGGGTATGAAGCCCCAGGCCTGTAACTCCTGCCAGCTCATATAATTTTGTCATATAGGGGGAGAAATAGAGCTTTTCCTCTCTGCTCTGCTGAGGTAAGGCAGAAAGCAAGTCTTTTCACTTTCTCTCTCAGACCTTGCCTGAAACCAGTCAGCCAGTTCTCTCCCTTTTTAGTCTCTGAGGGTCAAACTCTTTGATCCCTGCCAGGATCTTTTTCTGTTCTCTTTATCTCCTTTTAAAGCAGATTTTATTACAGGCTGCTGTCCTTCCCAGAGCGCCTGGCAGGTTCTGGAACCATAAGATAAAATAGGATTTAGGTAAATATTTTTTTTCTCTCCTTCTCCCTGAGATTTAAGTTGCAGTGGATTTCTGAATCCTAAGCCCTGGAAATGAGGCTAAAATACTTATATGCAAGGAAGCCACATGGGCTGCACTATGCAGAGTGAGCTAAATTTCTACTTGTCCTGTAATAAAGGTAGGGTATGAAGCCCCAGGCCTGTAACTCCTGCCAGCTCATATAATTTTGTCATATAGGGGGAGAAATAGAGCTTTTCCTCTCTGCTCTGCTGAGGTAAGGCAGAAAGCAAGTCTTTTCACTTTCTCTCTCAGACCTTGCCTGAAACCAGTCAGCCAGTTCTCTCCCTTTTTAGTCTCTGAGGGTCAAACTCTTTGATCCCTGCCAGGATCTTTTTCTGTTCTCTTTATCTCCTTTTAAAGCAGATTTTATTACAGGCTGCTGTCCTTCCCAGAGCACCTGGCAGGTTCTGTGCTGCAGACGGGCAGGGACACCAGATCCATAGTATAAAAAACACCGTGAGGAACTTGAAGGCTCAGGGGATGCAGCAAGGGACATGACCTAGTTCCCTCCTTGTCTGCCACACAATTGAGACCAGAATAGCCAATTCCCATTTAAGAAGGTCAAGGGACAGCCAAAATCGTGCTTTCTGTAGTTTTTTTGCTGTGCCTAATAGTTTTTGAGAAGTTTGAGGGAAGAAGTGTGTTTTGAGGTGTTGTTTTTTTTTTTTTATTCCAGATATGATAGCATGAAACCCATGTTCTTTTAACGATGCAGTACCTTGCTGTGGACATCTTGGTTGTTTTCTGGAAATACCAGTTCCTTGAGACTATTGGGGAGCTGTAGTGAGATGTATTGTGTACTTAGAGTGAGGCTCACTAAAGTTGATCTTGCATGCCAAAGGAGAGGGAAAGCAAACCTGAACCCATCTGGTGAGCACGGTGTTGGCTGTCATCTTGACTCCTGCTGTCTATATTACCCCGCCCCTGGGCATGCATTTGAAGATACAGAAGGTCTCAGTCTGTTGTAGCTCAGAGCTCATCTGTACCCCTTGAAGGCAAAAGCAACTCCTTTAATCTGGAATGTAATCAAACTTGGGCATATCTGTCTCTGTGCCTGATACAAGTGGCTGTAGGGCCCTGTATGAAAATCCTTCTCAATGCTTTAGCAGAGAACACGTTGGAGGAAAAAGCTTACTGCAATGACATCTTAAAGTGCATACTGGTACAGAAATGTCACTGTAAAACTAATCCTACCAACCCAATTAGGAAACGCAACAGCAACTTGTTTGTCAGGAAAAGAAATCTGCTTTGTTTTTATCTTAGCAAGGATTCATCTCGCATCTCCCCGACTTGCCAGCCAGCAGGGAGAGGAGCCATTCCTAGTTCTGAAATACCTGGCATAGCTCTGGGCTGTCCATATGGTAGTTCTGGGAGTGGGGAGGGTTAGGCTTTTCCTGAGGCTCCACTGAATGGGATGGAAATTGGAAATGTCTTTCCAACCGAGAGAGCTCATTGCCTGCCTGTCTGCTGTTTTCACTCAGACTGACAGGTTGGAAGGCTCCCAGGAAGGCGGCAATGCAGGCCTTGACAGCAGATGTTATGTGAGAAGCAACACGCAAGAGATGCTTTGCTGTTGGCAGAAGCTAGATTTTCAGGGGTGGTAATTGCATCCAAAGAGTAAAGAAGGTCAAGGAATCAAAGGACTTTGTCTCTTTTTGCTGATCTGGTCACAATAGCTCTTTCACGAGCTGGCTTTTTGCTTTCTTGTAGTAGAGATCTCTTCATTTACCCCCTCTTGCACCGATGAGAGCATACACACTTCATTAGCTCTAATTAGAAGTGAAACCTAGAATACATCCGTCCTGAAGGAGGAGACTCTGCCCATATTCTCTGTGGTAGAAAAACCAATGGCAAGTTTTTCTACTAAAAGAAGAGTTGAAGAACCCAGAATCTTCACTAGGACAGATGTAAACTAAAGCTAGAGATTTTACACAAGAAACAGTGACACCTCCTATAATTTGCCTTCCCAGCCTTGGTGGATTCTGCACACTCGCAGCCAGCTGGTCCCTTTCTGTAGAACTTGCTGTAATTCAGTCTTTCTGGCTCCAGCACTTTCCTTCAATACTGCTGTTTTATGAACACTTTTCAACTCACTATTAAAAAGTTAACTTCAGATGAGTGAGGGGCAGAGGGATGTACAGACTTATGTTTTCCTCATTCCCTTTGGGCACACTTGTCTCTTCCTGTCTTTCCTGCTCTGCTGATTTACCTGGGGAATGCTTGGGACATCCCAGCTCTGTCCTCTTTTGTTTGGCTGCATGTGCATTCCCAGGCTGTCTGACAGGCTGACTGAACACACCTGCCTACAACATGTGTTCCTCATAAAAAGCTTAATCTGATACTTCTGCAGCCTGGAGGAAGCTGGTACTGAACATGCAGAACAAGTGGGGAAAACAGCAGCAGAGGCTAAAGCCCAAGAACATTCTTTGGGGAATTAGAGCAATAGCTTAGTGTCATTTTACATCACTGACGTTTTCCCTCCTCTTCCACCTCTCCTAAGTGATGTGTAAAGATCTAAGAATTATTGCTATTTCCCTGGGATGGCAGAGCTTAAAACCCTCTTTCATATTGAAATCACCAACCAAGATGGCACTTGGAGCAAGATTGAAATTAATTCCAAATTCTTGGCCTCTGTGAAGCTTTCTTTTCTATTTTAATTGCTGTTACACTTGGTAATGTTTAAGGGCTTGATACATCTTCATCAAGTATGGAGTCAGAAGGGAAATGCTGCTGTCTCTTGGAGTCTGCTCCTCCCACATTCTAGCAGACTCTCCCAGTGAAAAGGACTGGACAATAGGAGTGGCATTTCTCCTCTGTAGCTATATTTAATCCGTAATTCATGCAGAAGACATGAGGCATCCCAGGAGTTCATTTCATCCCTGAGGTGATATATTTAATTATAGTTTAGGTCAGCCCATAAGAAAATGCACTTCGTATTTATGTTGCATGTTTCTTCCTTCCTTGCCACTGAAACTCTCCTGTTCTGACCAGATCACGAGAGTAGCAAAAGTTCTTTCAATAAAATGTGCCATTAAATAAACAATTTTTATTGATGAAACTCATGTTAAGAAGGAATGGATTATAAAGTCAATGAAAAGTAAATTTTGAATGCTAAGCAAGTAATTTTTGAAACAAAGTCAGGAAATAGAAGAAATAAAAAAGAAAACCCTCTGCTTTGATGGAATGGGATTAGATATTTAGGGAAGTTCCCTTAATTCACTACTGGTTGTTTGGCTGGTTTGTTTTTCTGAATGCAAAAGGTCACCTTAGTCATAAAACGAAAAACATACAGGGTGAGAGGAGGGATTGTTGAGGGTGATGAGGCATTAATTTCTGTGCAAAACAAACTTCCAGACTCAATCTTACTGCTTGCTTGGTGCTTCTGAACCGTGAACAATTTTCAGAGGTTTAACAGGTTCCCTGTGACAGTAGAGCTGATAATCTTTCACACTCTCTGCCCGTAAACTGGGCAGATAAGTCATTTTCATTGTTCATACTATCAGGAATTCCCTGACACGGATATCACACAAGGCTTGTGTGTACATGCTATGGAGTATAATAGTAGTGAATGGATTTGGGGCTACCACTCTGCATGGCTGTTAACCTAGAGTTTCTCTGAGACTTGATGGAAAGTCTGGGGAACGATAAACCTTCCTAGAGTTCCACTGGAATCAGGGCACACGTTCAAGATGTATCTTTCCTGCTTTTGGATATTTGTGAGTACGTAAATTGCATGATTTGACCTTACATCCTGTAAAATGTAAAAGGATAGATCTTCAAGCTATAAAAATGCTAGAACGAGTACAAAGAATGTGTGTAACCACACTCCTAATTTGATCCTAGGGTGAGAGCAAACGCGCTTAACGTTGGAGACCAGAGTGTGCAGACGGGTGCTAGACATCTCACTGAGGCTGGGAGGGCTTTCACCTGAAGCACTCTGTTTTTCCGAGAGCATCTCTGAGTGTTGGTGTCGTTAGCTGCCCCAGCCCAGCTGATGAGCACTACATCCCTGGGTTTTATGTTTATGTTAGCACAGAGCAGGGAATAGAAAAGAAGAAAAATCTTTCCTTATTCTGGGGGGGGTTGTTGGTTTGTTTTGTTTTGTTTTCCTTTTTTTTTTTCCTCTGCCTTCCAAAAGCAACTGCTCTACCAGAGGCAATTCTAAAAGTCAGCAGGTAAAATTAGATTGGCCATTGCATGCGGCTTTGCTGTTACCGTCGTGCCCAGAAGCATTTATTTATTATTTTTTCCTGTCTGAGGTCTTCTGTAGCTCCTAGAAACTTAGTATGAAGCAGCTCTGGTTTCAAAAATCCACAGCAAGGGAATGAGTGAGTCCCCAGAGCTTCCTCTCCTGCACTGTGGCACTGGGACACGCTTCCCAAGGCTCACCCAAGGGGAAAGGAGAGAGCTGGCTTGTCTTTCACACCATTATAGAAAATTGTAAGGAAATACAAGGTTTAGTGATGCTAAAAAACCCATTCCATTTCCTTCAACAAGGTGTGTTTTGTCGGAGAGAGCAGGAGAAATCACGAACGCCTTATAACTCCCCACTAGAAATCTCATTATCTTGCCTTTTGTTTTCTGGTGTGATGTATTTTTCTGTCACGTTAAAAATGAATGGACTCTGCTTTTCGAGCCCTCCCATGCATCATTCTGTCTTCCCTCAGAGTAAGTCACTGTATGTTACATTCTAACTCTTGTTCAGAAGAATTGAGTTCGCAGTGGAAAACAATTATGTCTCACAATAACTTTACTAATACAGTTACTGTCGACCAAGATCTCGCTAAGTGGGGTGTTATGTAAAGATGTAAAACGAAGGAGGGAGAGGAGATTTGATTAAGGGGAAGAAGGCAAAGCAAAATAAAACCCCTCTGGATCAAGAATGCTTAACTCCTGTAGTACCAGAAGTTTATTACTCTGTTCAGGCTGAGTAACAACGTGCTACTGAGGCTGAATGAGGCAGTTCTGATGCTTTAGAGCTTCTACAAACTATCAAGGACAGACCCATCAGGCTACTTGAAATTGCTTTTTTTTAATGCTCGCTCTAGGTTTCTGCTCTAAAGACTGCTCTGAGCAATGGGGTGACATGAGGGCCACACCGTGCCAGGATGGCTGTTATTTGAGAGGCACCCTGTTGTTTTACTGCTCCTTCCCTGCTTCTGTCTGGTTCCCAGGAGGCAGGAATTTACTGCTAACCTGAGCAATTTGTGAATTAAGAGCACTGCTATTGCCTTGTCTGTTTCTCACCATGCTCTGGCCTGTTTACTTTGCAGGCCCAGCACTCAATGTGTCCATGCCAAAGTGTTAATTCTCCAAAGATATGAAGGACCTTAGAAATTGTAGAGCTAGAGTAAGACTAGGATTTCTTTCCAATTGATTTTTGACCTCCAGACCTAAGTTACTAAAGATTTCAGTGTCTCTGAACATTGCTGCCAGTACATCACCATTTCTATGGTTAACCCCTGCACTCAGCACTGGTGAGGCCCCATCTCGAGTGTTGTGTCCAGTTTTGGGCCCCTTACCACAAAAAAAGACATTGAGGGGCTGGAGCGGGTCCAGAGAAGGGCAACGGAGCTGGTGAGGGGTCTGGAGCACAAGTCTTATGAGGAGAGGCTGAGGGAACTGGGGGTGTTCAGCCTGGAGAAAAGGAGGCTGAGGGGAGACCTTGATCTCTACAACTCCCTGAAAGGAGGGTGTAGCCGGGAGGGGTTGGTCTCTTCTCCCAAGGAACAGGCGATGGGACAAAAGGAAATGGGTTCAGTCTGGAGAAAAGGAGGCTGAGGGGAGACCTCGCTCTCTACAAGTCCCTGAAAGGAGGGTGTAGCCAGGGGGGGTTGGTCTCTTCTCCCAAGTCACAGGCAATAGAACAAGAGGAAATGGACTCAAGTTGCACCAGGGGAGGTTCAGATTGGATATTGGGAAAAATTTTTACTCTGAAAGGGTTATTAAGCATTAGAATGGGCTGCCCAGGGAAGTGGTTGAGGCACCATCCCTGGAGAGATTTAAAAGACGGGTTGATATAGCGCTTAGAGACATGGTTTAGTGATAGGTTTTTGTCAGACTTAGGTTGATGGTTGGACTAGATGACTCTTGCTCTGTCTACCCCCATTCTACCCTGTCTGTGTGGTTGGTCTGTACATAGTTGTCTGTCTAAAATGTCAGATAAGGCACTCTCCTGCATCCTCATCACTTCTTACAGAGAGTAAACTTCACACAGTAGTTGTAATACCAGCAAAGCAAGCCCATGTTCTCGACAATCATTCTAGCAACAGCAAGATGCTACTCTGAAGCTCAGGATGGGTCTCGCAAGGTTTGGACCTTTGAGTACGCTCCCAGAATTGTCTTTCCTTAAGCCTAGACATGCACCCCCACCTTACAGAAAACATGATTTGGCTCCACCATTACAGCAATGCTGTCAAGTTGACAATGTTGAAGTCATGCCAAGTGGATTTTGACCAGTCTCGCAAGATTGATGCTAAGATGATTTATTCTCTCTATTTTCCAGCTGGTGGGCTTTGTCTACGCCTGTTACGTTGTTAGTGTTTTTACAGAAGAAGAAGACAGCTGTAAGTATTTATCGACAGATCCCTTGGCAAAGGTTTTTTACATTTTATTCCTCTCTCAGATGTTTGTCTATCAGGCCTGAGTTGCCATCAGACTCCTCTCCATCTCTCCATCTATACGATAAGGCACTGCCTACCTTTCAAAGATCAGCTGTTTTTTCTGTGAGGTGTTTTTCCCCATGTCACCGCGTGTTAGACGCTATAATTCTGCTATTCTTTCAGCCCAAAAAAGCTTGGGTGTTGGCTACTCTCAGGCTGGGTTTTAGAGAAACTGGGCAGCCTCTTCTGTTCTCAAGCTTATATAGCTTAATGGCACTGAAATAATACCATTGTAATTAGGAGTACCTAACGGAGAATACAGCCTGCTACTCAAGCAGGCCACCTGCTGAGTATCATATGCCACCAGCCGGGGATGAAGCAGAGCATGAGATTTCTTGCCAAGAACCAACCTGACCACTTAATTTAACAGCAGATGAGGTACTGCATCTGAATTACAAAAAGGAGGAAGGCGACGACTCTCTCATGGTTGATATACAAATACCTTACGTGTCATGACGTGTCGGAGAAGAGCAAAGACTCAGAGGAATTGCTGGGTCTGTGGCATCTATCCAGGTATCTGTAACCTGGTCCTGGATTATCGTTGCCCTTCTAAAACTCCCTTTGAGAGCAATAATTTTGCAAACAAAAGAACAGACACATAGGGTTCAAATAAATACAAAATGTGATTTCTTTGGCAATTTTGCCTTTCTGTGTTGGAATTCTCAGCATGTTTTAATCAGTAAAGTCTCACTGAAATGAATGGGTCTAGGCCAGTATACTCCATGGAAGGATCTGATCCAAAGGCTTTATATCCAAGTATAACTTCTTTTAAGACATTAATTAGGTTGGTGGAAGTAGTTTTGTTGTTTTAAAGAGCAGCTGGCATGGATTTTAGCTGAAAAAATAACAGCTTTGAACTGAATATTTGAAAGTACATGAAGAATGTTGATTTCATAGGAGTGAGATGAGATGCATTTGCTTATCGGACTTCTCCTGATGTTTTTCTGTTGCTTCCTGTGTGGCTGAAGTGATTCTACTGACTTTATTGATCTTTTGTTTAGAGCTTGGCAGTGCACTTAGCAGAAGTGCTACATTATAAGTAATATTTTTAAAATTACCCTATAGCTCTTCTATTAGCTAAATAGCTTGAGTTCTAAGCCCCTTTTGTAAAGTAATACCTTGCCAGAGCTCCTTTTTGTAGGAGGGATCTGTTGGGAGAGGCAACCACATGGAAGGAAGCATTATCAAGAAACAGAGCCATTAATTTCAGGATATGTAATTTTTTTTTCTTTCCACTAACAAATTCCTTTTCCCTTCCAGTTTCCCAGCTTGGAGTTAAAATGCCAGCTTGAATAATTAACAATGACAAACCATCAATATTTCACACTCACAGTGGTAGATCCTTCCAGTGACCTGAACAAATTTGAGCTGCGTTTTAATTTTCTCTTCCATTTGTGGTTTCCTTTAAATGTTGCTTTGATATGCAGCATGAAGTAATTATAAGTGCTGAGGCACATTAATCAGGAGACTCGTGCTAACGTGATTTTCATGAGAAAACACAGCAGTAGGGATCTACTAAAGCTGAAATGTGGGCAAGAATATTTTAGATGTGCTAATGCACTAATATATTGCAACAGTGAACCTCAGTTAAGATTATTTTTTTAAGTAACTTGGATTTTGAGTGCTTCCATGGTTGGGCGCTCAGATGATACCTTGTTTGTTCAAGGTATTAAACAGTTACTGATAATTGAAATTCTTTAAGGTTTCCTAATTTAGACATTCCACAACTGAGGTAATATAGTTAGCATCTGTTTTTTAAAACTGCCGAACTGTCTTGATTTTAAAATACTCAAACATTTTCAAAAGTGGCTAAGAAGAGGTCAAGTCTCACTGGAACTGCTGGGAGTAATTTCCCCAGTTAACTTAGAACCTCTACAGATTTTGCCCATTGACTGACAGTTGATCCAAAATCACAGTAGCACCATGAAGCTATCCATCAAAATGGAATTTGTGAGAATATATTGTCTTTGGGTTTCTAAACATATTTTGAGATGAGTTATTTTTTCACTTCCAATATATTTAGTTAATATTTTTTCTATTTTTCAGTAAAAAATACCAAAACTCTTTAGCTAAAATTTAAATATTTTTTCTATTTTTCACTAAAAAAAATACCAAAACTCTTTAGCTAAAATTTAAAATAATAGTGCCACCTTCAGGAAAGAAAAATAAACAGGCATTTATATAGTTAATAAGACTCTCTGGCTATTTTTAAAATGGCATTAGGACCGGATAGCTTCCACACTTCCAAACAAAATGCACGAACTTGGCACTAAAATGTGGTCTAAGCTGGATGTATTTTACAGGGTTTTGCAGGGCCTGCTGGGTTAGTCACAAATCTCCCCACATCATACCCCAGCTGACCTGGCTACGCCGGCCCGTTTGGCAATATAGACTTGGCCTCATTTCAGGGGAACTGAGAGAGACTTGGAAAATTCTTCTCTGGTTACTAAGGGAATTGTCACTTCAAACCTGCCTTGTTCAGTGGCGTTGCCCTTGGGTGAACGCTGGCGAAGGGAAGCATTGTTCCTGTTTGTATACAATTGAAAGAAACGGAGTTGGCAGAGGGGACGTGAAAAATATCAGAGCTGAAGATAATGAGGTATTCGCAGTTTTCCAAAGCTGCTGCTGTCTGCCTTGCAGGAAAGACAAGTGGGGCAAGAAAATTCCCACTTTGCTATATAGTCTTCAGGGGGATTGCTGTGCTGCCAACCCCTCCCCTGGCATTCACTCTTCCCTCCTTTCAGCGCGTGGCTGAATGGCTGAGGCTCTGTCACTCCGTTCTCGTGTGAAGTCACAGCGTGGTGGCAATGCCCAAGGAGGCTGAGGCAGACCCTCTTGTTTTTTGGGAGTCTTTTGTTAGCTCTGCTTTAAGCCTTGTGCCCGCTGAATCTCCTCCTTGGCACACTCGCCCATCCCAGGAGGTCCTGGAAAAGGGGTCTGTACAGGCAGAGATTTCCACCAGGCAATCCATACCTGAAAAAAATCACTTTTCT
Source organism: Calidris pugnax (assembly GCF_001431845.1). NCBI lineage: Eukaryota > Metazoa > Chordata > Aves > Charadriiformes > Scolopacidae > Calidris > Calidris pugnax. The sequence continues at coordinate 2,623,075 of NW_015090780.1, forward strand.
GTTCTCTCACTAGTTTTTGTGTTATGTCATGACATGCACCGATTTTTTTCTTTCATTTCCTTTCAACTTTCTGGCCATGTTTGTTTATTTATTTGAGTTTTGATTTCTTTTCAGTTGATTTCATTGGTGGATTTGATCCATTTCCTCTCTACCATGTCAATGAAAAACCCACCAACCTTTTGTTCAAGCAGACATACCTGTAAGTATCATCTCCATGGAAGCCTCTTAGTTTGATAGCTCAAGAGTGCCACAGGTTTGGGGTTTTACCTCCTCGCAGGTTGATTTCTCCAGCAGGCTTTTTGGGCATGGAAGGAATGGACAAGTGGACAGCAGAAGGGGTGAAACTGTCTCTGCTCAGCCCCAGGTTGCCAGGGTGAAGCTGCAACGTCTAGTTATTTAAGCCATATTTTAGCTCTGTGGTCAGTCAGTCACAACTGAACTCTGCAGTTTCCCATCCATGCAGTTTTCATCATTGGCCATGTCTTTGTCATCCTCCAACCATCTTCTCGTGGTGGCACCATGAAATTTGACTCTGTGTTGGGTACAGGGTCTCCATGTGTCTGCTTTTACTTCTAGGGAACTGGTAGCATACAAAGCTAACACACCAGTGAATAAAATAAAACTGAGCATTAGATGATTTGTATGCAGGATGGCACAGGTTTGCTCTTAAGATTTCTTTTTATTAATTCTGTTGCCCACAAGAACAGAGGCTTCTGTGTGGAGCATCCCAAGAGTTCAGTTGAGAGCAGGGAGCAGAAAGGAGTGGTGTTCCCAGCAGCTCCTCTCCTACCACTAACAGAGATCAACACTCTCCACTGCTCAATTCCAGCTTCTGCCCTCAAGATAAACCCTTCCCCCTGCTGAAGGCACAAGATCACACTTTCACACAGTCCACTTAAAAGCTGGTTCTCTAATGAGATTCTTAAACATAATGGCCAGTATTATCTGTTTAAAGAAGGAATAAGATCTGAATTTTTGATACTCTTTAAATCAAGCTGGAAGAAGGCAGTTCAATGTGCAGAAGTGTTTTAAAGCAGCACTAGAGGAGGTTGTTTTAGGGCAATAACGTTACCAGAGAGTCCTGCCAAAAAGAAGGATGTGAGGATGGGGGAGAAAAGTGGGGATGAGGGAAGAAAAGCTGCCTCCAAATAGATTTGTAGGTGTGCCCCTCTGATGTGGCGTGGTTATTACTGCCCACTTTGTCACCGCAGCACAAGACCAGGAGAACAAGTAATTTTTGCAAAGCAGTTAAATTCCCTGTAACTTTGGGGGTTCTATAGCATTATTAGAAGGGATGGTACAGGAGATTAAATATTGATTTCCCTCTCATTTTGTCACAGGGGGATGGAATTTTCCATAGCCTGTAGAAGCTGTGGAGCTTTAAGCAGCTCCCTGATTTACTGGCCCAATACAGCAGTGTGCTGAAGAAACATCACACTTTTACAGTATGGGGGGGAGCTGCTTTTTTCTTAGAATGACAAATTCTGTTTGTGAAAGAAGCTAGTGCTTAGAAAGCTTCATTTATATGTAGGGAGATTGTAATATTAACAGAAGCTAGCAATGTAAAACCTCTTGGTAAGACAGGGAGCTGCTAACGAAGTATACAAATAATTGTGGTGTCCCATTCTTCAGACCATCACTTATCTAGTGGTAGCTTCTGCCAGCACAATATAATATTTCTTTCTGGATAATGGGAGGTGAAAACAGCTGCTGAGCAGTAGATAAGGTGACCCTCTATAAATTTCACAGCAGCCACCAAATAGCAATTTTTGTTTATTTATTTCAGCCCAGCTATTGCCTCTCACCCGCATGTAGGAATGGGACTGAGAGGAGGAACAGACACTTGATTCTCAACTAACGATGCCATGGAGTTCTGCATCTGGGGCACTGAGTGCCAGATGCCCTGGTCCTGCTGGGAAAATCATTTTATGATGACCGAAGGCATTTTCTCTTTTTGTATCCTGTTCAAGAAGATGCAAAACAACAAATACATCCAACTTGAGGTTTAAATTAATAGAACAGCTAGGGGTCAGGAGCATGGACTTTCTGGTTTTACCTCCTTTTTCATTGAAGGAAATGCTGAATGAAACCAAATCTATTCTACAGCTACTGACTTGGAGCTAACTGCAGCCATGAACTTACATTTTTGGGTGGCATCACTGCAATGTCAATAGCCAGATGCTCTCCTGACAACACCCTCGCCCTGTTGCCACAACTCCAGCAGGATCACTTTCCTTCATTCCCTAATGGAATTATCCTGGTCACTTTTATCTGTCCTTTTCTGATGAGATCACACTCTTTCCGTTCCTTCCAATGGGCCCTTTCCCGTGTCCTGGCTTGCATTTTTCCCTAGTTTCTCTTCTTCGTCTCTCCAAATTTAGAATTTTCAAGGAGGAAAGGCCCCACAGAACAATGACATTGACCTAGATTGATGAGCACAGCTTAAGTCCAAGACCAACCCCCATAACCTCTGTATCAAGCACACAGCCTATGACTTTGATAACTTGCTCTTTCCCTTGTCCTGGCTTGCATTTTTCCCTAGTTTAGAATTTTCAAGGAGGAAAGGCCCCACAGAACAATGACACTGACCTGGATTGATGAGCGCAGCTTAAGTCCAAGACCAACCCTCATAGCCTCTGTATCAAGCACACAGCCTATGATTTGATAACTTTTAAATATGCTCTCACATTTTTGACCTAGATTGATGAGCACAGCTTAAGTCCAAGACCAACCCCCATAACCTCTGTATCAAGCACACAGCCTATGACTTTGATAACTTTTAAATATGCTCTCACATTTCAAATATATTAAAGGGAGACTGCTGTGTACCTTGGCAGCCTACTTCAGTGGTTATCATCTGCTAAATTCTGTATTCAAAATGTACACACCATATCTGGCCTCAGCTTCCACCCGCTACACTGAAAAAAAGTTATTAAAAACGTTTGCCTCTTACTAGTAGGAAAAAAAACCATCTCCCCAGACTATTACTGATAATAGGTACTTCCATACCACCATCCAGTTATCTACTGACCTCCTTGACATCAGTTGGAAGTCTTCAGTTAGTGGGAAACCTCACAAATTATCAGGTCAGGTGTTACTTTTCATTTTTTTAAAAAGCCAACAACAATAAGAAAAAAATATATCAACCAACAGTTTTGTACTGTTGCTTACAAAGGCATGATTTAAGTGTGCTTCATCTTAATTAGCACCTCCACTCACACAGCAACAACGATGTTCTGTAAATACAGTTATTTCTATTTCAGGTTCCACAACTGCTTCTGTTCTACATTTCATTGACTCAAAGGGGCTTTTGGTTGTGATAGTTCCTATTTCAAGTCACAAGCTTAAGTTAAAGAGACTCAAATTATTTCACTGCTTGCCTCAAATCTACCATGGAAAGGACCATCGGGTAACAGAGGGTGTGACTTTTATCAGATGTAGACTTCAGTATTGACCGGGCAGCAACAGGAGGTATTGGTTAATTGAATGATCTAAGGCTCCAGTTGGTGATTGCCCACATTAACACTCTCTAATCAATTCTTTTGTGGTGCAGTCTGTCAGTAGCCATAGGCATGAAGCAGCTGTGAGTGTGCAACACTAAAGAATTAGACCCAGTACAACAGCCACCCACTTGTAGGCTGACCACTTATAAATTGAATGTAGGTTCTTCAAGATCAACTGACAGGTATAAGTACACAAAAAACACTCATTAAAAAAAAATAATAATCAAAATCCAGACTGAAACACTGAGGGAGAGAGAGGAGAACTCCTTTGGGATTGTTTTCCCCCTACCCCCTCCAAACTTTGATGACCAGAATACTTTACAGAGGAAACTTTTACTTAAACAGGGGAAAAAAAAATCCCACTTCATTTTAAGGAGAGAAAAAAAACTCCACAAAACACAAAACAAAATGCTTCTGCTTTTCTTTCTAGGTAGACTTTTTCCCAAACAAACAATTTGCTGAATATCAACATGAATTTGCAAACTGTTTTGATCAACCTGAAGCTGCATGTTTAAGAGGTGATGTTTCAGCTGAAAACATTCACTCATCTTTACTGCTGGCTACAAAAGTAGATCTGCTTATACTGCTGCATCTACACAACAAGCACATCACTGCAATTTCAAGGAGCTACTTTGTTCTAGAGATGAACCCTAGCTTTTAAAATTCCTAACCGAATTTTATGCAGCTCCAAACGCTGAGGATACATAGATCTAACACTTTGGCTTGGCCTAACTGCAGTATGTTCAGGTCTGGTATATGCATAGCATTCTTTCCAGACTTGAAGACTACTTAACCACATTACTTCCGAGCTCTCAGTCCTATTCCTCACCTGTAGTCAATCATATTTCAAGCCTAGAACAGGGGAAACAAAATGTCCTCATTATTTCCACGCCATTTCTGTTATCTTAAGTACTTGTTCCACACTGATGCCCTGCCTTCCCCTTTTCTCCCCCCTGCACAGGCCTGCGTAAGTAAAGAGGAGCCAGAGGATGGATGAACCTTGCACTCCACCATCAAAGGTGCTGCAGGAAACAATCCCCTGTGGCCTGGATCTTTGGCAAAGGAAATGCAGGATGGTGAACTCCATTCCATTTTTTGTTCCTTGTCTTCTTTTCAAATGCAATGAATGTACATTGAAGAATGGCCACGCGGTTGGTTTCTAATTCTCCAAGTGCCCTGACAAACCATTCCTACCACAGCCTGGTGGCACGAGTCACCACATGGCACAGCCCTGAAGACCTCAGGCAGGACAAGTTCACCGAGAGCCGCTCTCAAGAGCTACAGCTGAAGTCAGAGCTGCTTCCTTGCACCATGGATCCATAAAGGAGGAAGCACTGCATAACACCCCGGGACATCTCATATGTTCTGTAGTTAGTTTCTTCCCCTTCTCCTTTCCCTCGTTCTGAAAAGAGCCTAAATCCCCTAACACAACTTCATCTCCTCCCCACCTGTATAGAACCAGGTGGGGGCTATTTACATTTGAGTTATTTAGGCTTTTTCTTTTTTTTTTTTTCCCTCTTTTTTTTTTTTAAGTTATAGATGAGAGCTCTTCCCTTCTTCCCCCTGGCCCATCCAGGACTCCCTTCCTCACTCTCTAGACATGGGCAGCACCTTAGCAGTAGGCATTTGTCCTGGATTTCAGTGTTCTGTGACCTAACTCCTATAATGCTGACCAGCTAAAAAACTAGTACAAGCACCAAATCTTTACTCAGCATGGAGCTTAGCCCCATTTCGACATGCCAAGCCGTTCTCAGAGCAGCTGTAGCTTACTCTGGGTTTGTCCATCTCCATTCAATTAACACTGGTGTAGTGGTGTACAGAGCTGAAGCCTGCTGCAGGACACTGGGAAATGCCAAGTTCTTCATGGATCATTGATGGTTTTGTACCCGCCTTCTTCACCGAGCAGCTGCGCTTATTCCAGGCACAAGCCTGGCATCATCCCCATGCAAGGGGGTTTTTCTGGCAGGATAATTTTGGAGGGGAGGGAGTGGGTTGAAGGAAAGGGGGAATATAAGTGTAATTAAGTTGCATTAATGAGCTGCAGCAATTAATTAAAAAAAAACACCAAACAAAAAACAATGTCTGTTTTGTTAGCTGTACCTCCCAGCATGTTGTGAAGCAGAGAAAGAGCACTCGTTACCCATCCGTGGTGTTCTTTGGCCAGTACCTACCAAGTAATTCTTCATTGTCTCACCTAATCTGTTTGAGATTACCAGGCATTTTTGAGTAATTCTTTCAGAAGACTCAAGATAGAAACTGTGCTCAGGAGAGGGAGTACGAGGGAAGAATTAAAAGAAATAAAACCATTGAGTGCTAAGTCAGAACAATGCACCTTGCTTTGTCTTATTCCAAAGGGCCCAGGAAGCAAAATCCTCTTCTATAAACCCAGAAGTAGAAGCATTAAGAGAAGATTTTTGTTTCAGTTCAACTTCCATTCCAGATGCAATCTGCAACCTAACATCCTGAGTTCAGATCAGGTGCACCCACAAGTAAAAATGTTGTCTTCTGTAGGTATTTTTTCTTTTAGCCAGTAGAAGCCACAGCTTCTGACTGAGCAGAACAGACAACTGATAGTTGCTGCTTTGCTACTAGTTTCATCGCTTGAGGAAGAATAAGCTCAGCCCTCTCTAAACAGCTCTGCCTAACAAAACATTACCAGTTCCCAAATTAGTCAAGACTGTACCACTACAAGTTATAAAAAAATATCCTAGTGAAACATAAGCTGCAGCACCAGTTAGAAAGCACACGTAGCAGTGTGCATACACTGTCTCTCAACGCTTTCTCCACCTCTTCCTTGATTCAGCTCATTTCTGTATTACACTCATTCCTACTTGCCCACATGATGTTCCCTGGAGGGGCAGAAAAAGGAATGGAAGAATCCATATCATCTAGTCAATGAGACAGAAGAAAACACTGATTTTACACTTCTTGGTTCCTCTAGTCAATGAGACTGAAGAAAGAAAACACTGATTTTACACTTCTTGGTTCAATACAATTTCTTTTCCTCAGAGAAAAGTGCTGCCCATCAGATGCCAGCTTTCTTTATTGGCCTTGTTTGAGAGCAACCAAAATTCAGCACAGATGGTGGAGAAAGCCCAGTTTGAGCTTTGAACAGCTGAAACATTTCACTAGTAGTTTCAGGAAGGAATTCTTCTAGATGGTAGTGTGAAGTCATGGGGTACTCTTTGAATTATTTTGAGGTCTTCATGTTTTTAACACTGTGACTCTCAAACTGACCAAGCCTCAATGATACATTTACTAATAAAACTGATCAAAACCACTTGCCAAGTGCTCTAGAGACTAAGTACCAAACCATGCACTCATCAAAATCAGTCTGATAAGAAAGAAAATAAGAGAAGCTATCATATTCCACACTTAATTACCTCCTCTGGCTTTCATTAGCAGAGCCATACACACTCTGAGAACCCCACCTCCTGCTCTGCTTGTGCTAGACCTACTCTAAGTACTGGAAGGTGATGCAGTGACCCTGTTCTGCCAGGGCAGGGACTTTGCATCTCCAGGTGCTGTGAGATGAAGGAGCAGCTGAAGGTTTTGCTCCAGCAGGTTCCCTTATCGCCAGGTCAGGAGTGCCCTCTATTGGGGACAGGCATCACTTGAGAGACGGCTGGTCAAAAAAAACCCCAACGTGTACTTGTTTCTGAAGGGACACCTTCCCACAGAAAAAACGGCTCCATCCTTTCAGATGCAGAAAAGCCACATTTTTCAAAGTGTTAAATAACAGAAGCCCCAGAAATAGGTGTTGTATGTACAGCCTCATAGCCCTGTTGCTGCTCAGGCTGGGTTCCAGCCACACTGAGCTGAAGTTTAGGAGGAAATAACACTATTCCAACACTAATCTGATTTTGGTTTCCCCTTCTCAGATTGGCACATCTACTTAAGCTTTTGCTGTTATTTACAGAGGCACAATAAAGGCAACACTAGCTTGAACCCAGACACAACACCTAGTTTTACCTGGTGAAGCAATTCTGTTCCCTATGAACCCTGCTGCCTGGCAAAGACCCACCAATCCTCTGCTGGAGCATTTCAACTGCTCAACTAGTAATTTCTCCCATCTTTCATCTCTATCTGTAGCACCGAAGGACAGACTTTCAAGTGATCTACAGCCTGCTGCCACTCCAACATCTCAGGACACCACCACACCCTCTTCCCCCAGTAGGGCATTCTACTGGAATCAAGTATTCAGACCTCTGTAAAATAAAGAAAACTTTATTCCATGAAAAAGAGCAGTTAATTTAAAAAAAAAAATATATATATATATTTCCTTTCCCCTGCAGTTGACAAGCTGTAGTATTGACAAACCTTTCTCTTTTTGGCTACATGATAGAAAATAAGAATCATCAGTTTAACCAGCAAACAGAAGTCCTGAAAAGGTAAGTTTCCATAGTAATATCCTAGTAGAACTGTATCAAACAGCCAGGGAAGAAGCTTGCAGGAGATCATCCAGTGACCCTGACCATCAAAAGAGCCTTTCACCTTCAGTCTGGGGAGGTCAGCTGAGAGTAAAGAGCTTGGAGAGTCTACTACAGGCCAGGCTTTTCTCTTAGTTATGCAGATTTGAGCATTACTGAAACATTTTGTCAATTGTTAAAAATTCAGCCAGGGGGAGGGAGGGAAGACAGCAAAAAGCTAAGAAGAAAAAGCTGGATTCTCCCTCCCCCACAATACATTGCTGCTGAGTATTCTAGTCTCCACGGAATGCATTTTATATAATAATACTCCCATTTTGACTCAGACTTACTGAAGGAAGCCATTAACCCTAGCAGAATAGTCTCTAAACAACTACTAAATGAGTGAAAGAGAACCAGAGACAGTCTACTGAAAACAGCCTTTGATTTCAACACAGAGGAGGGATTCTTTTGAGAATGCAAGAATTTGGAGAAGGAGAATCTCTGTCAACAAAAGCTGCTTTTTGGAAGACAAAAGAAACCAGCAGAGTTTTTCTGGAGCAGTCCTGCAGCAAGATCAGCAAGAGTACAGCAAACCAGCAACTCTTACTAGAAACACTGTGCATCAGAGGCACATTTAGTAAGTTTTTACGCTTATGCCAAGCTACTCTGCTAATAAGATTGCTCCAGCATCAAACTGTTTACTTATTTTCTTCCTCAGCTGCATTATGAGTTGTATAAACTTAGTCTTTCCCCTTAGGCACATCGTGGCTCAGGACATGAAAGTCCTCACACTTCCCTGGATAACTGCTCTGCAGATAGGACACAGTCTCAGACTGAGGGCACATTCTCCACAAGCAACCAGGTGGCCACAAGGAACAAACACAACAGACACATCTCTGTCCATGCACACTTTGCACATCCTTTCCTCTTGCAGGCGTCGGAGCTGTTCTTCTGTGCTCATCCGAGACTCATCTTTACCCAAAAAAAAAAAAAAGCCCAAACTGTTAGCATTTTAACAGCTCCAGAATGCCAGTCCTGCCATCTTAGAAAGTCATGCTGTAATTTGCTCATCAATTTGTTGAGAGACTGACTGAAGATGGCAACGCTACCTCTGGGGAAAGTTTCATTTAAGCTGAAAAACTACAGCTATTACAGGCTCCAGCTTCTCTATGAAAGATTTAGTGTATCTACACACGCTGGACTGAGCGGGGAGAGATATCAACATCTTTTTACTGGAATATGTGAATTATCCTGATAAACCACATTTTTTGTATAACTGTCTGCTTCACAGTGGAACTCCAGTTCCCGAGTAAGCATTTCTGTGTTCAGTTACCATTCAAGCTAGCACATATTCCCCTTCAGGACTTAAAAAAAAAAAATAAAATTTAAAAATACAATGACCACTGATACCGTTACTATAAAAATCATCCCAACTAGGGTCAATTTTACCACCACTGCCACCCCAGTGCACCTGATTTCTTTTGTTGCACAGATTGTGTTTCTTCTCTCAAACTTGATGTTTCGGTCTCCCTCTGAACGGCATCTGTATTAGCAGGAAAGAAGATGGCATTAAATGCTACCCCTTCGCTCCCTCTTCAGACAGTGTTGTTTATAAAGATGAAATATCCTGGATTTCAGTAGCTTTCAGTCAAACATCTTTACTCAGCTCTTAAATTCACACACTCAGCCTGGCGAAGCTGATGTTCTGTGGTGTTTTAGTCACTGGGTATGTTACCCTCCTTACCAAGACATGACTCCTCAAAGAGAGGAGACCACATTTTCTCCTCAAAGTGGATTTATCCATCAGACAGCAGGAGCCATCAGCTGCTCATTCCTGCTCCTGTGCTACTATTTAATCACACTTTTGGTTTTGTAGAAATCATTTTTTCCTCTGCCCTTAGCTACAGAGATGGCAGACTATGATACAGAGACAGGAGCTTTGGTAAGCTACCAGAGAAAGCCTGTGTGGAATTGTATCTTCTAATAAACTTCACTTGGCAGACTCCACAAAACAGGTAACACAAGACAGACATAAATAAGCTAAGGAGAACATATATTATCCCAACACAAAAAGAAGTATGGATATTTCTGATCAGTATGGTATTTCTGAACATACTGGAGACAGATACAGTTACTGATACCCCAGTAATCACAGCTCCTTCAGGTTTCTTTAAAGCAGAATCTCATTCTCCAGCCTCTCAAGGAAAGGCATGCTTGGGTACATTACTACTGTTAATTCCAGCCCAGGGAGGGAGAAGGCAGACCCACAAGACACCTCAGTGCTCAAGATGACATGAATAAGAGGCTAAACATCCACCTAGAGTGTGGGTGTGAGATTCAGGCATACCTCTGTTCTGCTCTGCACTGCTGCCCTCTCCCCAGTCTGGCTGGAGCAGATCAGAAACCAGCTCAGACTCAGAAAGGTCGAAGGTCCAAATCAGTATGGATTGATTCTCTACCAGGTTGGCCACCCGCATGGGGGGAAAGTCCATATCCAGGACATCCCACACTCTGGTCAACCAATTCAGAGGAGAAGCCCGTAATTGCCAATTCCTCAAAAGGTCTGTAAAGCAGTGAGCAGATGCTTTACTGAAAAGGCAGCACTTTGGGCAAAAAGTATACCACTCCCTAAAGTTGTTGTACATAAAATGGCACTTATATGTTCTAGAATATTCCTCAAGCTACCTGTATAGCTGGATCAACATCCGGATTTACAGCTTTTACTTCCAGTAATAATTCACAAGAAAGTCATCAACAGCAATTTCATAAAAGCCAAGGGACTAATTTTAGATGGTTTATTCTACTGTACCAGTGAACCAAGTCTCCCGTGTTTGGCCCCAGTCCAAAATCTTTATCTTTGTTTTCACATCCCAGAACACAAGTGTCAAAACCACTTTCATGAAGATCAAGAGGAACATCCCAATTGAAGTCTCTCCTACTTCATAATCTACCCCAACCACTCATCAGCAAAGACAGAAGTGGAAAATTCAGCTGGCAGCCTGTTCAAAAGCTTAAATCTTTCTTAAGCTCATCCTATCGGATGGGCTCTTCAAGAGAATGAGAAAAATCGTTTTCCACATTTATGGGAGCCAAATTTCACCTACTTAAATTTCCAAGAGCAACTGATGAAAGGGAATAGATTCCCAGGATCATCACTTTCATGAACAATTAGACCCTCCAGCTGGTCTCTTGTGTCCTATCAAGTATGTGTAAAATGCAATAATCTGAAAGACTCTACAGACAAACAACAACATCACGAGCATGGACAAGTCAAAGGAAGGTTAGGTGAGCACCCAGAAGTCACACAATTAGAGGTCTCTGGTCTTAGACCAAGAGGTCTCACAAGAATGAACAGTTTTGCTTCTGGTACTAGAGACCATTTCCTAAAAATAAAATGAAACAGCTTATAGAATATCAAAACATCTCACAAACACCATGTCTGCAGAGTGCACAGTAGCTGGGGTGGGGTAGAAAGAGTAAGACAAGACCACTTTCAACAGAAGACAAAACACAATGCAATTACAGCACTGACCTGAAGCAGCAGGGGAACCTTGTTCAGTCTGATCCCAGGAATCCCTCTGAAAATGTCACAAGATGGTCACATAAGAGAAAGACATGCTCAAAAGACCCCCTATTTACCAAATCCCCATCCACTATACACAAAATATTCACAACTCACTGGAGATAGCAGGGTGCTAGAAAAGGACTCCTGAACACTGCGAATAAATTCTCTTCCTCTTGACCGCAATAAAAACTCACACCTATAACCAGAAAGAATTAAATATATTAGTACAGGATCTCATGTGAAAGTAGCAGTAGTAGTCTGAATTTTAGAAGCAAAGGGTGCTATTGGGTTATAATCAAACTGCTATATTCATTAAAGAGGAGGGAATATCACTTTCCCCCCCGTCCCCCACTTCTCACATGAAGGACAATGATAAGAGGCTCATGATTCCTCCCTTAATTCAGTTTTCATGTTTGGCCCAAGATGAGCTTGGTCCTTTGAATCAAATCACAGAAAGCATGATTCAGAAAGTTCACAGAAAAACCACAAGAACTGTTACAGAAAAACATTTAGAATATAATTCTTTTTGTACCTCAGAGAACCCACAGCTGTTCTTTGATGTCAAAGATAGTAATTTTAATTGAACTTTTACATGGTAAATCTACCTGAGCTTGAACATTTGATTTTGCTTTTAAAGTGAGAGGGTCTAAATATTTAGGCTTTGCCACTTCTATTTAAAAAGAAAACTAGTTAGAGCTTAGACAGCCATCATCCAGCAGGTTTCATCATTAACAGAGAACACTCCAGTGATACATCAGCCTCTGGAGCAGAAGATGTGGCAATGCTCAAGAAGCAGCCTAAAGGGACTGAAGCCAGATGTCCTGGAGTCAGCAAACTATTGTAAGGGATAGTGTTTGCAGAGAGACACATCAACTGCTTTTTGGGGAGGGTGCAAAGGGAGATACAGGAGAGGAGAGGGAGCTGAAGATACAATGATTAAGTTTTCAGGCCAATCTTTGGTTGTTCCACGTGCAAGGGCAGAGTGGAAGGCAGGCACTTCTGGAAGACAGAAGAGACCAAGTAGCAGACCTAGAAGCAAGTTTTCTATCTTGACCCACTCCTACAATCTTAAGATGGTCTCTTGCTGTGCAACTTTGAGAATTCAGAACCCTTCTCTTGAGGTTTCAGGGATTTCCAGAAGGTTACACACTATAACAACAGCTTATGAAGTTAAATATTAAATATAATTGAACATACCTGACTAGCTTTTCATCTGCTCTAGCTATGTAGAAAAATCTAGAACAGAGCTAATAACAGAGCCTGGAAGCAGTGCTTATTACCAGTACACCACTGAGTCATTTGTCTCTCAGCTGGAGGTCTCAGCTTTTATTTCTTCATGAAAGAAGAAATCAGCATGGAATGCTTATCCCACATATCTTATGCTTATTCCAGCATAGCTTTTGGTGTTGCTACAAGGGACATTTGTCAACCAAGACTGACTTACCCTGGATACCATTTGGCATGTTCCCTCCAAGGATCATCTCCAAACGACCAGTTCCTCACGTGTCCATCACAGTAAAAACACCTCACTATATCATTTAGTCCTGAAACAGACATCAAGAGATTAATTGCTATCTGAGACACTGTATGCTCTACGAGTCCCAGGTGAGAACCTGGAGAGATTCAGCACAAAACACAGGCTACCAGACAGAACAGATGAGCACATGAGAGTTCACCAACGCTGTGCAAGTTGTATAAGGGCAGGAAATCTGATGAAAGTTGGAATTTCCAGAGCTGCAGCTGGTTGAGATGATTCCAGAGCTGGGTCACAAGCTAACAGGCAGCACACACGTGAGCACCATAGCTCCCATGTACGCACATACCTATCTAAGCCCCTCTTGCCTGCATTTAGAGTAGAGCTGTAATTAATTACACCCATAAACAGACTTTGTTTCCTAACTACAATCTGCTATCACCAGCAGCAGGCACAGTCAGATGATGGACACAGCTTCCATCCCAGTACAAGAATTTGCCAAAATACGGTCCCAGGCTACCCATCCTGCTTCTATGTTTCTCTTCACAGAGATCATAGAGAAAAAAATAAAAATAAATAAATATAAAAAATCAAAGCCAAACACAGTTAAGACTGTGTGCCCTAAGGGCAATGAAACAGTGTCCATAAAGGCTGCCAGGGAGTTTAGGTCATAGACACCAAAATCAAGCCACAGTGACAGCCAAACGGACTGACTATCTACAGGTTTCACTCAGATTTGTTTTTTTGAGAAGAGAAGGCTTCAGCACAAGACAGAGCTTATAGAAGACATGACATGCCAAGTAAGTGCCTCAAATCCTTTTAGAACTGTAAGTAATAAATAGGCTCAAAGAATCTTAAAGCACAACCTTTCCTGCCAGTAAAACATGTCACTTTTTCCACTCCTGCCAGTCAGGGAACTGACTTCCTAGCAGACCCCTCAGTAGCCAAAGAGGAGTTAACAGTGAATTCTACAGAAGCAGTGAGTGAAACAGCCCAGGCTGAAGGAAGGATGTGGTTTCTAACTACACTGCACATACCGACAAACATTTGTGCAAGCAATAGAACATAGTGACACCTTCAAAAGTTACCTTGAATAAGAGTTAAACACATTTCCCCCCCCCCTGAGTACCTACCTGTGTAAAAGAATCCTGCTCTAGCCAGTTGCTCAGGACGCACGTCAGTATATTGTGGCCAGTTCTGAAATGTAGATAGTCTCATCTCCTCCGTTTCCATCTCTGGGTATTCTGGTTCACTGGGCAGGGCTGTCTCCTCACTGTCTATCCCCTGCAAAAGGCTGAGGAACTGCCCATCCACAGTGTCAAAGATTTCCTGGAGACGAAGCATCTCTTGGTTCCCAACGTCCTCACCACAAATGAATTTACAGGAAGGGAAGGACTTCAGGTGCTCTAGTGCTGGCCAGTCACCAGGTCCCCAGTCCTTCAGGACACCACCACAGCAGAAACACTGTACTTCGTCTTTTGGCCCCACAAAGAAAAAGCCAGCCCTGACCAAGTCTCTGGCAGACACGGGTGAGGTGTCTGGCCACTGCTGGAAAGTCCTCAGCCTTCTTGCTTCATTCCTCATGCTGGAGTCAAAGAGCTGGCAGGAAGAAGCCCCGAGCTCAGTCTCCTCTGCTGGTGTCACGTCCCCCATGTTCTCGTTCTGAAAGAGGATGAGATAACCCAGAGCAATCAGCTGGATTCCGGGTGTCAGGCAGGATTCACCCGACGTTATTTGTTCCACATCCCCACGCATATTCCAGAAAGCTCCTGGTATAGACAAAGCTGAGCTTGTTTGGGAATTGCAGCCCAATCAGAGATCCGGGGCTTCTGTACTTTGCTGGTGAACTTTTGCTGAGTCCTCACTAGTGTCTGAGGGGAAGAGACCAGCACTTTCCCAGCCCTTCTGCCAATTTACTAGAAAAATACTCATGGGAACAGAGAGTGGAAGAGGAGGGCAAAATCCATGCTGCCTCCCTAGTTGAGCCAATCCAGCTCTGAGCATCTGATCTGTGTGATAAATCCCCTGTCATTTTGCTCAGTCTTAAAAGGTTTACTGTTTAAAAAGGTTGGTTTTTTTTTCCTTCCCTAACAACAGATTTAAGAAGGCATGCCATAAAAAAATTGAGAACTGCTACACCCAAACAAGTAGTGTCTTATAACGTTCAGTTTACAGCCAAATACTGCACAGAATATCAGTAGATTTTTCATAGCCTTATTATGCTAATAAACAGTGAATATACAGAAATGCCTCTATAAAAGATAATTTCTTTTATAGAAATAAGATAATTTCTCTGGACCACCTGAACAGCAGCTCCTCTGCAGTAAACAGTCACAGAGACTGTTACGAGGCACTCAGGCCACCAGCATCTCTCAAGTACTGTTCCTCTTAAAGTTAAGTGCAGCAGTGTGTTTAGGGACAAGAACTTACAGGGTATTTTAAGACCCATAAGCAGAGTTAACAAATCCATCCTTCACAGGGAGTACACATTTAGTGAGAGTTTAAAAGCAAAGGCAAGCTTGCCCAACCACAAGCCTCTCATAGTAAGAGGTAGCAAAGCAGAGAAAGTGCATTAGGAGCTAGAATTTTCTTCTATAATCACAGCCACAGAAACCAGAGTTGTAGGAAAAGAACGCTCTAAAAGTTTGGCTTAGAAACTACACTTCATTTAATATAATAAAATAGTTACTCAAGAACTGTGTCACTGGTATGAAGAAAAATCCATATAAAAAGAAAAAACCTCCTATTAGTTAGTGACACAGAGCAGAATTACAGCCCAAGCAAACTCACAAGCATGCAGTTTTTTAGCCTGCACAGCAGATTTTGCTCTCAGAACACAGAGAAGCAACACAGCGACTTATTCATCAGGCAGAGCTCCACAGTATTAGTGTTGCTCTCATCCTGGGTCCTAACAAAAAGAACTATTACTCTTGAGCTACCACAAAGGCTGTTTTTTTCACCCAGAAGGTAACCAAGTTATCTCAGCCTACTTCCACTTCGGGAGCACACATCAGAGCCACCTTCACAGAAAAACACAAAGAAAGAAAATTAGTTTTTCTACCCAAAAGCTTAACAGCCAAATCAGGCTTTTTTTTTTTTTTTGTTAAATAAGAGATACAACATAGGAGACCAAAAATATTCATCTTTTTGTTTATGAAGAAACCCATTATGGTTTACCTGCATTAAAGACATTGATATACTCTGCAGAAGATCCATTAATTCAATTATTAAAGCTCTCCAAACCTGACTGATACCTTACATAAAACTACTAAACACTGATATTCTCCAACAATTCACTGCTTAGACCTACATAGCGATACACTTCCAAAACAACATTACAGCTAATATCAACAATTCCTTATTACCACAATAAGAACTTTAAAAAAAAAAAAAAGACAGAAATTTACCTGTAAATTTCCAAACACTAAAAAACCAAAACACTTGCAAGAGCTAAGATTCTCCCAAACCCACAAGCTGCCCTCCTCTCTTCTACACAACACAGATGTCTCCTCCTCAAAGCAGCAGAAACTCATCCACTATGTAAGTGCTCCCACCTGAGAGAGGCCATTTCTAATCCTTCGTTTTCCCTGATTGGTTGGGTTTGTGCTCAAGTTCTCCCCTGGCAAATTTCATTGTAGTAAATGAGAGACACCTGGGAAAGATACAAAGTTCAACTCAAACTTCCTCCAGAAAAGCAACTGTTTGAGCCCCAAAAAAAAGAAATAAGCCAGAAAAAGAAAGAACCCAGCTTTGGGATGTTGTTGAAACCCAGCAGAGCGTCCTGACTCCTATGACATGGTGCTCACAATCGTCCTGTTGTACTGTAGCACCTTTGCTACTGCATCCATGATTTTTTCTTTAATTTCAATTGATATAATAACAGAACTTAACACAATCATATTCTCAAAGAAGACTGTCCATTTAAACATGATTCTATTCCTTTGCCTTCCTGCGGTCACAATTCAGAATGAAGGATTTTAAGGGTCATTTTGAAAGGTGCCATTACTTGAAAATGCATTTTCCTCTACCACTTTTCTGCCAGAGACAACGAATGCAGCTTATTCTAAACTATGTGCTTGACAAAAACATAAGTTCTCCGTGTTAACTTAAGAACACAGGTGATTTAGGTTTGTAAAAAATGATAAATTAGGACTTTTCTTTTAAGGAAAAAGATCCATGTCCCTTTAATTAAAAAGAACAGTGTTGGAACTTTTTTTTTTTTCAATTAAATGCATGTTAATGAAAATCCCTGAGCAGCAGAGGGCAGTGCTTATATACAGAACTTACAGAATCTTGTTCTTTTTTTTTTGTCTGAAATGAATTTATATGTAATTGCACATTATTTTCTGCTCCACACATCCTGTTCTTTAAAAGTCTATATTGATTTTTGAAGAATGTGTCCTAAAAGTATAAGACACAGAGTTACCCAGATCCTTCTTATGGAGGCTGTTTGGGGCCTCTGCTGGTGGGTTGTACCGATTCACCCGTTAATAGGTAAGAATGATGGACAGTTCTGATTGTGTGAAGCATTTTACAAGCAGTGACCTCATCTGGGACTGCTTAGAACCACCTTCCTTCTCAAATGGGATCTCAGGAGGTGTTGGGAATGTGGCAGGCTCCTTGATCCACCTTCCTCAGAGCCAAGCCATGGCTCACCAGCTGCCTCCAAGCAGCACTGGGACAATTTCATGCAAAATTTAAGAACTCTGCCAATGGCAAAGGGCAGCATGACATCCCATAGCGTTGTGCTAAAGATGTGCTGAATTGCCAAGCCCCCACAATTCCAGTTGTTCAACGAAAAGCTGCATAAATGCTCACAGGAAAGGAAAGGCAGTTAATTCTAACTTCATTTTACAAAATCTGACCGATTCTGTCTGTGATTATTAAGATTGTTTGGTTTACGTAATGTTCTTTCATCGTGTAAGCGTCAAGACAGGTTTAAGGGTGGTTTTCATAGAATCACAGAATGGTTTTGGTTGGAAGGGACCTTACAGATCATCCAGTGCCACCCCCTGCCCTGGGCAGGGACACCTCCCACCAGAGCAGGTTGCTCCAAGCCCCATCCAGCCTGGCCTTGAACCCCTCCAGGGATGGGGCAGCCACAGCTTCTCTGGGCCACCTTCTCTTTTTCCGTGGGGATACACCCATGTGATTTTGGGGGGAACATTTCCCCATCTTCTCTTTTTCCATGGTGAAACCCCCATGTGATTTTGGGGGGAACATTTCCCCAACAAAGGAAAGCTCAGAAGGAGCAGTGAGATGACTGTAACAGCAGAAGATGAAGTGACACCAAGTCTGGTGCTGAGAGCAATTAAAAATAAGTCAACATGGAGAAATGATGGGGTTTTATTTTAGCGATTACCTAAGGATTCAAATCTTTCAATCTCCTCCCCTAATTCTTTCTTCTGGCCTCCACTGCCACAACATCTGACCGCCTCAAAGCTTTCTCTATTGCAATACTTAGGAATAGCTAAACCGCAGCTTGCAACGTGATTCATGAAAGTGTTTAGAATCAAACACTATTAATATCCCGGCCCACAGGAACTGAGCACAGCACATATCAAAAGAAAAATCTGCAAAGCACAGCAGATACTAAAAAAATCAATAGAAGAACTGACCTTAAAATCCTACCGTGATTTGAAAAAAAAAAGCAAACCAACACGATAGTTCCTTGGAACAAGGAAAATTAAAGTGTTTCTGCCACAAGGCATATGTTTTATACTGTTTCATAACTTCATTATTTCAGTGTCCTGCTTATTATAAAGAATATTTCTGCTATAGTAGAGTGGGTTGCAAACAGTTCGATGCTTTTGAAATAGGTAACTGTTTGTAGAAAACAGCTTATTTTTTCTTTTTCTAAATGGCTTTTGGAGGAAAAATTTGAGTTCCTTTTTCAAGGGTCTTATTTTCTCTTTATTTGGTTAGAGGGTTGAGCTGCAGCACAGGGATGAGGAGGGAGAATTCGGAGAGAACTGGATGGGTAAGTACAACTCCCACAGTGAGGGTGGAAAAGGGGAATGATACTCCCCATCTTCCTCCCTTTCTGAGCAGCATCTGGCTGGTTTCCCCAAAGATCAGTTGTGCTTCTCCTTCCTCTCTGTTCCTGCCTCTCCCTCTCACCGACTCCTGTCATTTCCCAACTCCTGATTCTGACACAGAGGAGCCTCACGCCTGTGCTCTGCTCCCTCTCCCTGCTCAAAGCCTGGCAGGAGGGACAGGAACAGGAGACAAGTAGCCTCATGTAAACTGGGTGGCATCGCTGTTCCAAATTGTTCACAACTAAAACTACCCACTCTTCAGAAGAGATTGTTATCAGCTTGTGACAAAAGTACATTCCACCATTCAGCCATTAATTGCCTTTAAAGAAGGATTTGTCAGGCATTGTTACGACTTAAATGGAGCTCATCTTACTTTTTAATTGGTGGAAAATCAGCCACCAAGGATCACGGAACACTTGATTTTCCAATTAAATTCTGCCACAGTTTGGAACATGTTTTTATTGTAGCGAGATGTGCCCAGGCTGCCTCAATATTGTTTGGATGACAGGCAGAAAGATCTATTCTTGAGCTATTCACACTCGGAATCATCTGGTTTTCTCCATGCAAGTTGGCTCGGAATAGGTTTATTTTGTCCCTGTATCAATAATCAATAGCAAGATTGAAAGATGAGGAAGAAAGACAACAGACCAACCTGAAGGACATTGCAAAAAGCTGAAGTCAATCTCTATCTAATAAGTAAGCAAAGAGAGACTGACCTTACAATTTAATGGAAACTACATGATAGCAGCACGGAAGAATTGCTGATGATAAAGACCAAGAGGGAGACACGGGTGAGTCCCTGCGATCAGTTATTGCTCAGTTGAGATCCTTGTTACAGCTTTTAAATGAAGTTGCAAAGAGCAGCACGTGTGATGATGTCATCAGAGGCTGTCTGTTCGCAGGCCATGCTCTTTCCATATGATTTCCCTTCTTGGGGTTTCACAAACAACATCTCAGTGACATGAAAAGCAGGAAAGAAGAACAGCTACTATTCCTCTGGGTGTCTGCTTTTATCTTTCACCCTAAATTGATGGAAATTAAAATTGGATCCTTGTTCTGGTTAAGTTCCACAGGTGTGTGGGGTGCAGGAGGGAGATGATTCCAGCCTGGCAATGTTTGATTTTACGCCCCTGCTTGTAGCAGATGGGCCTGCAGAAAAATCCTGTAAAATCGAAATTTGAAAAAAGAAAAGTATTCTGTAGTTTACACGTGAACTCTTCTGAGATTTCAGAGAGTGTTTGCAAAGGAAGAAAAAGATACCTGTAACTTTTTCTTATACTGGAAGAACATACCATCATGTTTCTCTCGAAAAAAGCCAAAAAAACCAAAAAAAAACAACCCTGCATCATTGGTTGGAAGGGACCTTACAGATCATCCAGTGCCACCCCCTGCCCTGGGCAGGGACACCTCCCACCAGAGCAGGTTGCTCCAAGCCCCATCCAGCCTGGCCTTGAACCCCTCCAGGGATGGGGCAGCCACAGCTTCTCTGGGCCACCTTCTCTTTTTCCGTGGGGATACACCCATGTGATTTTGGGGGGAACATTTCCCCAACAAAGGAAAGCTCAGAAGGAGCAGTGAGATGACTGTAACAGCAGAAGATGAAGTGACACCAAGTCTGGTGCTGAGAGCAATTAAAAATAAGTCAACATGGAGAAATGATGGGGTTTTATTTTAGCGATTACCTAAGGATTCAAATCTTTCAGTCTCCTCCCCTAATTCTTTCTTCTGGCCTCCACTGCCACAACATCTGACCGCCTCAAAGCTTTCTCTATTGCAATACTTAGGAATAGCTAAACCGCAGCTTGCAACGTGATTCATGAAAGTGTTTAGAATCAAACACTATTAATATCCCGGCCCACAGGAACTGAGCACAGCACATATCAAAAGAAAAATCTGCAAAGCACAGCAGATACTCAAAAAATCAATAGAAGAACTGACCTTAAAATCCTACCGTGATTTGAAAAAAAAAAGCAAACCAACACGATAGTTCCTTGGAACAAGGAAAATTAAAGTGTTTCTGCCACAAGGCATATGTTTTATACTGTTTCATAACTTCATTATTTCAGTGTCCTGCTTATTATAAAGAATATTTCTGCTATAGTAGAGTGGGTTGCAAACAGTTCGATGCTTTTGAAATAGGTAACTGTTTGTAGAAAACAGCTTATTTTTTCTTTTTCTAAATGGCTTTTGGAGGAAAAATTTGAGTTCCTTTTTCAAGGGTCTTATTTTCTCTTTATTTGGTTAGAGGGTTGAGCTGCAGCACAGGGATGAGGAGGGAGAATTCGGAGAGAACTGGATGGGTAAGTACAACTCCCACAGTGAGGGTGGAAAAGGGGAATGATACTCCCCATCTTCCTCCCTTTCTGAGCAGCATCTGGCTGGTTTCCCCAAAGATTAGTTGCGCTTCTCCTTCCTCTCTGTTCCTGCCTCTCCCTCTCACTGACTCCTGTCATTTCCCAACTCCTGATTCTGACACAGAGGAGCCTCACGCCTGTGCTCTGCTCCCTCTCCCTGCCCAAAGCCTGGCAGGAGGGACAGGAACAGGAGACAAGTAGCCTCATGTAAACTGGGTGGCATCGCTGTTCCAAATTGTTCACAACTAAAACTACCCACTCTTCAGAAGAGATTGTTATCAGCTTGTGACAAAAGTACATTCCACCATTCAGCCATTAATTGCCTTTAAAGAAGGATTTGTCAGGCATTGTTACGACTTAAATGGAGCTCATCTTACTTTTTAATTGGTGGAAAATCAGCCACCAAGGATCACGGAACACTTGATTTTCCAATTAAATTCTGCCACAGTTTGGAACATGTTTTTATTGTAGCGAGATGTGCCCAGGCTGCCTCAATATTGTTTGGATGACAGGCAGAAAGATCTATTCTTGAGCTATTCACACTCGGAATCATCTGGTTTTCTCCATGCAAGTTGGCTCGGAATAGGTTTATTTTGTCCCTGTATCAATAATCAATAGCAAGATTGAAAGATGAGGAAGAAAGACAACAGACCAACCTGAAGGACATTGCAAAAAGCTGAAGTCAATCTCTATCTAATAAGTAAGCAAAGAGAGACTGACCTTACAATTTAATGGAAACTACATGATAGCAGCACGGAAGAATTGCTGATGATAAAGACCAAGAGGGAGACACGGGTGAGTCCCTGCGATCAGTTATTGCTCAGTTGAGATCCTTGTTACAGCTTTTAAATGAAGTTGCAAAGAGCAGCACGTGTGATGATGTCATCAGAGGCTGTCTGTTCGCAGGCCACACTCTTTCCATATGATTTCCCTTCTCGGGTTTTCACAAACATCTCAGTGACATGAAAAGCAGGAGAGAAGAACAGCTACTATTTCTCTGGGTGTCTGCTTTTATCTTTCACCCTAAATTGATGGAAATTAAAATTGGATCCTTGTTCTGGTTAAGTTCCACAGGTGTGTGGGGTGCAGGAGGGAGATGATTCCAGCCTGGCAATGTTTGATTTTACGCCCCTGCTTGTAGCAGATGGGCCTGCAGAAAAATCCTGTAAAATCGAAATTTGAAAAAAGAAAAGTATTCTGTAGTTTACACGTGAACTCTTCTGAGATTTCAGAGAGTGTTTGCAAAGGAAGAAAAAGATACCTGTCCATGTTTGTCTCAAAAAAAGCCAAAACAAACAAAAAAACCAACTCCTGTGTCACTGCCCAGGTTACAGTGTTATACTCTGAGAGTACCCTGAGTTGATGTAATTCTGAATAACGCCTCTTTCCTATATCCCTCAACTAAGACTTCTCATCTCACTGGTTTTGTTTCTCAAAGATTGAGTACTGCTCACTGGATAGACAAAATCATTCTCAAAGTTAGGAGGAAGAAGCAATAACTCACATTTTCCTAATGAAAGGAAAAAAAAAAGGTTACACAAACATGGACTTAGGCATGTACATATCTGTACACACCTGACACGCCCTGTCAAAGGAATGACCCTACTCTATCTAATAAGTAAGCAAAGAGAGACTGACCTTACAATTTAATGGAAACTACATGATAGCAGCACGGAAGAATTGCTGATGATAAAGACCAAGAGGGAGACACGGGTGAGTCCCTGCGATCAGTCATTGCTCAATTGAGGTCCTCGTTACAGCTTTTCAATGAAGTTGCAAAGAGCAGCACGTGTGATGATGTCATCAGAGGCTGTCTGTTCGCAGGCCACACTCTTTCCATATGATTTCCCTTCTCGGGTTTTCACAAACATCTCAGTGACATGAAAAGCAGGAGAGAAGAACAGCTACTATTTCTCTGGGTGTCTGCTTTTATCTTTCACCCTAAATTGATGGAAATTAAAATTGGATCCTTGTTCTGGTTAAGTTCCACAGGTGTGTGGGGTGCAGGAGGGAGATGATTCCAGCCTGGCAATGTTTGATTTTACGCCCCTGCTTGTAGCAGATGGGCCTGCAGAAAAATCCTGTAAAATCGAAATTTGAAAAAAGAAAAGTATTCTGTAGTTTACACGTGAACTCTTCTGAGATTTCAGAGAGTGTTTGCAAAGGAAGAAACTTTTTCTTATACTGGAAGAACATACCATCATGTTTCTCTCGAAAAAAGCCAAAAAAACCAAAAAAAAACAACCCTGCATCACCCCCTAGGTTACAGTGTTACACTCCGAGAGTACCCTGAGTTGATGTAATTCTGAATTATTGCTCAGTTGAGATCCTTGTTACAGCTTTTAAATGAAGTTGCAAAGAGCAGCACGTGTGATGATGTCATCAGAGGCTGTCTGTTCGCAGGCCATGCTCTTTCCATATGATTTCCCTTCTTGGGGTTTCACAAACAACATCTCAGTGACATGAAAAGCAGGAAAGAAGAACAGCTACTATTCCTCTGGGTGTCTGCTTTTATCTTTCACCCTAAATTGATGGAAATTAAAATTGGATCCTTGTTCTGGTTAAGTTCCACAGGTGTGTGGGGTGCAGGAGGGAGATGATTCCAGCCTGGCAATGTTTGATTTTACGCCCCTGCTTGTAGCAGATGGGCCTGCAGAAAAATCCTGTAAAATCGAAATTTGAAAAAAGAAAAGTATTCTGTAGTTTACACGTGAACTCTTCTGAGATTTCAGAGAGTGTTTGCAAAGGAAGAAACTTTTTCTTATACTGGAAGAACATACCACCATGTTTGTCTCAAAAAAAGCCAAAACAAACAAAAAAACCAACTCCTGTGTCACTGCCCAGGTTACAGTGTTATACTCTGAGAGTACCCTGAGTTGATGTAATTCTGAATAACGCCTCTTTCCTATATCCCTCAACTAAGACTTCTCATCTCACTGGTTTTGTTTCTCAAAGATTGAGTACTGCTCACTGGATAGACAAAATCATTCTCAAAGTTAGGAGGAAGAAGCAATAACTCACATTTTCCTAATGAAAGGAAAAAAAAAAGGTTACACAAACATGGACTTAGGCATGTACATATCTGTACACACCTGACACGCCCTGTCTTTGCATGTACAATAACAGGTAGAGCTGAACAGCTGTATTCCCTGTAAATACCTTAGGATGCTGAAGCAAACAGAGTTCTAACATTCTGCCTACATACACTCATGGCTGGGATGATTCATAGTCACATCGTTTCTATATCAAGACTGGTGAACATCCGCGATCACATGGACTTCAGAAAGATACCTGTAACTTTTTCTTATACTGGAAGAACATACCATCATGTTTCTCTCGAAAAAAGCCAAAAAAACCAAAAAAAAACAACCCTGCATCACCCCCTAGGTTACAGTGTTACACTCCGAGAGTACCCTGAGTTGATGTAATTCTGAATAATGCCTCTTTCCTATATCCTTCAACTAAGACTTCTCATCTCACTGGCTTTGTTTCTAAAAGATTGAGTACTGTTCACTGGATAGACAAAATCATTCTCAAAGTTAGGAGGAAGAAGCAATAACTCACATTTTCCTAATGAAAGGAAAAAAAAAAAAGTTCATAGGCATGTACATATCTGTACACACCTGACACGCCCTGTCTTTGCATGTACAATAACAGGTAGAGCTGAACAGCTGTATTCCCTGTAAATACCTTAGGATGCTGAAGCAAACAGAGTTCTAACATTCTGCCTACATACACTCATGGCTGGGATGATTCATAGTCACATCGTTTCTATATCAAGACTGGTGAACATCCGCGATCACATGGACTTCAGAGCAGCACCCAGCACCCGAGTACCCAGGACAAGCCCTTCCCTTTCCCTTCCAGAGAGACGTTCCACTCTCTAGCCAGGCTGCTCCCCTTTTTTCTCACATCTGTTTTTGAAGTGCTGCTCTTATTAGGAGGAAGAAGCAATAACTCACATTTTCCTAATGAAAGGAAAAAAAAAAAAGTTTGATGTCATCAGAGGCTGTCTGTTCGCAGGCCACACTCTTTCCATATGATTGAAGAACCCAAAGCGCCTCCAGGTGCTGAGAATTAATGGAATACTCCTCCTTCCTTTCCTCTAGATGACTGATCAGTAAAAGAACGAAAGAAAGCGGACTATTCATTTCAGATGTTTTATTAGAATAATAAATACAAACTCAAACTAACAATTTTGAAATACGTGGAGGAGACTCTGGTTTTTACTTTATCTAAAGGAAAGGATGATTGCATTGTTTAGTATCTTTCATAAGGATTAGAATTGGCCACTTCTCTTAAGCCAGCCTTTCCAGCTCATCCAGGGACTCCCAAGAGCACAGACCTACTGACTTCGTCCACAGCTACACTGCATGGCAAACGCAATTAAGATAAAACCTGTAGATTTTTAGTTGCTACCTAAGCCAAACAAAGAACCCGAAGTGCCTCCAGGTGCTGAGGATTAATGGAATACTCCTCCTTCCTTTCCTCTAGATGACTGATCAGTAAAAGAACGAAAGAAAGCGGACTATTCATTTCAGATGTTTTATTAGAATAATAAATACAAACTCAAACTAACAATTTTGAAATACGTGAACACAGAGGAGACTCTGGTTTTGACTTTATCTAAAGGAAAGGATGATTGCATTGTTTAGTATCTTTCATAAGGATTAGAATTGGCCACTTTTACCCCCAAAATTAAGCATGGAAATGTTACAAGACTTTGTAATGTCTGGAACTACTGTCTGGTATGGCAGAGCCTGAACCGCTTTGGTCAGAGCTCTAGCTGCTTGTGAATGAGACTGGATACAACCAGCACACTGGTTGGTACTGGGCCCAGTTTGGGCACTTTGGTCAGAGCTCTAGCTGCTTGTGAACGCAGAAATGAGACTGGATACAACCATCACACTGGTTGGTACTGGGCCCAGTTTGGGCCTCAAGTTATTACCTCAGGCAATAACACAATATATCATACACATGTTGAAGGCCTGGTTTTGATTCATCTTTCTCTCAAATATGTTCTTATCTTGCTTATACTTAGAAACTCTAAACGGTGTACGTGTCAAGAAACCTACACAAGATGGATGTTCAAAGCCAAGAGACCAAACCAAATCTCTGCAGGCATTTTTATACCTTCAAGAAAAAAAATTAGGTTTCTGGCCAATTTAAGGACAATTATTTCCATTCTCCCAAC
This sequence comes from Calidris pugnax, assembly GCF_001431845.1. Lineage (NCBI taxonomy): Eukaryota > Metazoa > Chordata > Aves > Charadriiformes > Scolopacidae > Calidris > Calidris pugnax. Next base: position 2,649,612 of record NW_015090780.1, read on the forward strand.
AGATATCAGAAACCTATGCAACACGTTAAAAGATAATCTCGGTGACACATTGTTAACCAATGAAAATTCTTTGTCACAAATCCACTTACTGCACCAGTTTCCAAAGAAGTCAAAAGAAATTATATTCTACAAATCTCATTTAGTTGCTACCCTCCAGTGCCAGTGTTGTTTAGAAGCACTGCAATGACATTGTTGTTTGCTGTGACATAAGAAGCTCCCAGTTCACCATACGTTAATCCAGTGACTATCGTTTTACCATGCTTCTAAGTCAGCAATACACTAAGGCCTCTGGGTGTTACCATAAAACATGTAATAAGAAAGAAAAAACACATTGATTTCTGTTTCACTACAAAACATCTATGATTTGGTCATCAGAACTCAAAGAGATTTGAGGCAGATGGTCACAGAAGTTTGAGTATCTATGATTATTATTATAAACTGCAGGACCTTGGGGACAGCAGGAACTGCCCTTTTCTTCTGTGCAGCACCTACAAACTGTATTTGGCCAAAGGAACCCAAGCAGGACCTACAAACTGTGAAGAAGGAGCAACAGTTGTGCTCATTAGATATTCCACCCATTTAGAGAAAAATAAAGAAACAAACAAAACCCCAACCCACTATGTACAAGAAGCAGAAATACAATCATTAATGAGGTAGAATTCAAATACTAGAAATAAATGGGCGTTTGCTGTCATTGCTTCTATTTATGTAGAATTAAAGCAGGTTTCTACATGAAGTCACAAGGATATGCCTACTCAATGTATATTTTTACACGCTTTTGCATAGTTTCTTCCTGCTGTATGAATGCATACTTTTAATCTCACTTCTCCTTAAGCGAGCCCTCCCTAAAAATTACAAAGATGCCATTTTGGCATAAAGCTGCACAAAATGACCCCAACTCGAACTGCTTATTCAATACTGCTTCATTTTGTCACTTTCCCTGGGAAGGGTGCACAGGTCAATGACCCCGAAACCCGCTAGTTTGACCCTGCTGAAACTGACATAACCCATTCTAAGGGGGCCAAATTTTCACCCAGGTTCGGCAAAACAGCAGCCGGAAGGAAAATAAAATGAATTAACCTGATAAAAAACTGCGGCCAGCAGTCAGGCTGGTGGCGATCCCCGGCCAGAGGATCCCAGCCGCAGGCCCCAGGGCCGGATCCGCGCGGCCTTGCGGGCTGCTCTGAGGGGAGACCGGCCCTCGGGCGGCGCCTGGGCCTGCACGGCCGAGCCTGCGGGCCAGGAGGCTGCTGTACAGCCCGGCAGAGGCCGAGAGAGGGAAGGAGAAGGGGATCGGGGAAGATGGAAGGGGCCGGAGAAGCGGGAAGGGCCGCCCGGGCCCGCCCGTCCCCTCAGCCCGCCGCCCGCCCGCGCACGCGCGGCAGCTCCGCGCGCCTTCCTCC
>NW_015090780.1:2651024-2677706 GCF_001431845.1 Calidris pugnax
CCGGCAGGCTGAAGCGAGGCGCGGTTACCGGAGCCGGCCTACCGTCTCCCGGGCACACCGAGGAAGCGCCGAGCGGCGGCGCGCCCGCCAGCGGCCCCTTTCCCTCGGCCCCGGCCCCTTCCCCTCCCTGGCCGCCGCCTGAGGGGAGAGGCGCCGCCGCCCCTCCGCCAGGCCCCGGAGCTCCGAGCCGCGCTGAGCGGCCCTGCCTTCTCTCCCTGGGCCTCTCTGCTGAACCACGGCGGCCCTGTACATGAATTATGTCTGCCACAAGCGTTGACCCTCAGGTAAGCGGCGAAGCGGAGCGCGGGGCCTGCCGCCTCCCCGCCCGCCGGCGGGGGGTTTCCCCTGCAGGCCGGTGCCTGCCTGCGGCCCGGGAGAGGCTTTTCCTCTCCTTCCCGGCTTCCTTGGAGCTTCATCTTCCTCCTTGGCTTCCCCCGTGGGCACAGCACGTTCCCGCTGCCTTTGGAGAGCCGTGGCCATTTCTAAGGAAGGCCGGTGCTGAACGATACGTGAAACGTGCTCCTCGGCCCCAGTTTAAACGAGCCCCGATGTCGTGTTAGCCATATTTATCAGCCTTTCATCCCTCCTCAAAAGCTGTGTGTTTTGCAGTGACAATATAAGCGTTTTTCTTAAGTTAACTTTTTTATTTCCCCTCTCTTTCTTTTTTTTTTTTTCTTTTTTCTTCTCCTTTACCGAATCATGCGCCATGGCTTTCCAGAGACCGAAAGGACAGGATAATAAAGGTGAGGACCGTGTTGAGATCTGCTCTTTTAAGTTGTTACTCTAACAGATGGATTATGCAGGTGCCTGTAGGTGGGCAGAAAGGTATTGCTCTGAGTCCCTATGGATAACATCTGGAACAAAGGAAGTTGTGCTTTGTTTCAAAAAGAACACAAACTGTTGCTTGCTTGCATCCCACTTCATATCTGTTAGTATAAACATAATAATGTTCTTCATTTCCTTAAAATAAGGGATTTCTAAGTAAAGTCACAGGAATATGCCTATTCACTATATTTTTTTGCGTACTTTTGCAGTCTCTTTCTGCTGTATGACTACAGTTGTGTTACTGGTTTGCTGTTGACTGATATATTTTCTAGTTGAGATATATAAGCCTACAAACTTGATTATTTAAGGGATTTTAAATAAGAAATAGTTAACTTCTGGTGAGATAATCGGCCTTTTTTGATAATTTTCTTGCTTCATTTGAAATTAAACATAATAACAAGTCATCTAAGAAAATACCTTGGTTATTGCTGTGATTTCTAACGTGTGTAACTGTTTAGGCTTAGAAATTAATAATATTCAACTCCTAAGTGCTTTTAAATGTAACCTAACCTGCCTTAAAAATTCAGCTACTTCTAGTTACAGAAAGTTTGACACAGTTTCCTATGTTTGTAAATGCTCTTGTACCTCTACTCTCCCTGACAAACATAACAGAAATATGTTGGTAAACTTCCAAACTTGTTTGCTAAACATCCTGTTTGGTGTAGTGTTACTTTTAGTTAAGTTGAGCTGTTCTATGGAATAGGTAAACAAAGCAATTGTCACATAATGTGTTTGACCTTGCTTTCTTACATTTAAAGTAAATGAAATTATTTGAAGTGATCTGATACCAGTTTTGATTTTGTATATCTTTCAGTAATGCGTTTTGAGATATTTTGAGATGTAATGCATTTTTTTTCAGATATTAATTTCTGCATAAGTGGGTTTTGATTATGGCAGATACCTCTTTTACACATGAGAAAGTTGAGACTTAAATTTTCCTGAAAATGTCTGGATATCAAGGCACTTACCAGTCATTATTTCACAACTAAATGTTACCTCACCTCATCTTAGTTCAGCCAACTTAAGCAAGCAGTGAATAACACATGCTGGGAGAACTGTGAATTAGTTTCTGAGAGTTCTAATTATGGACCAGAACAATAGATGTTGTTTCCCAATATTTTTCACAAAATTCTTGTCAGTAATTATTTTTTTTCTTCCGAGGTAATTCACATGAATTGTCTATTCACTTTCAGCTGTAGAATTACTTTTTAAAAAATTTTAAATCCACTCAATTTTAGTTTTGTAAGCAATAATACAAAGTGAAACCGTTTTGGGAAGAAATGTCATCCCTTGGTCTTTTTATGAGTTCATGCTGTGGAGAAGAAATGCGACTTTTCATAAAATACCATAGGGTAGAACTCATTACTGAAATGCTACTAAGTGGTACTATAATTGTTGTAACCTTTTTCTTCTAGTACAAAATGGTTCGTTACATCAGAAGGATACAGTTCACGACAACGATTTTGAACCTTACCTTTCTGGGCAGTCAAATCAGGTTAGTGTATTTTTAACTTAGCTTTTTTTTCGTAGGCATGCTGCTGGCACTCAATTCACAGGATTGTGTTGAGGGAGCAAATTCCTTAAATAGAAATGGAAAAAGAAATGACTGGCATATTGTGTTACTTGGTAATACAACTACCATTTGTGCTCACAAAGCTAATATTACTCTGCAAATCCAGATGGCCACAAGTGAAAATGAAGTTAATGCTCCAAGTAGTGTCTGCTGATTGCTCCTCGGATTGCAGGTTATTGATACGGTTGGACTGGGACAGACTATTTGATCTTGCAGCTCTTTGATAGATGGGTTGTATGTGGGATTCTGAAGGTTCTGCTTTGGGGCTCTCCTGATTTGTGTAATTCGTATAATCCTAGAAATTAGCATAGTTGAAAATTGTTTGGAATGCTTTCTAGGTAGCTTGTGGAGCTCTCCCACTTGCTTTTTACACATCAGCAAAATAGTGTTCTTTCACATCCTCTGAAATATCTTAAGAGTTAAAAATTTTGAGAGAAAGGCTCTATAATCTAAATTCCCAATATAACCCAGTTCATGATAATATATGTTAAATCAACATTCATGACTTAGATACCATTGTAATTGAAAATATCTTTCAATTGAAGTAATTTTTGGCTTAACTTTCAAATCTGTAAAGTGAACAAAATGTATAGAAACTGGAGATGCAAAAAGTTTGCTTTCACAAATATAAAATAGCATTTCAGAAGGAGACCTACAGAGGTAGGTTAGCCTTTCTGACAAGAAATACTAAGTGTTATGTTTTAAAAGGGAAATGTATAATTCAGCCTGAAGCTGATTGATGCCACTGTCAATACGGGTGACATCACTGAACTTGCTTGCAATTAAAAGCTATTCTACATGTTAAAAAACCCACCAAAACCACCATGTAATGTGCTGTTCTGTTTCATTTGTGGAAACTGATTTGATCTTGAACGCTAGAGCAAGTGGTATCAATTCATGGGCTGTGTATTGGTTGTCTTCAAGGTGTATTAAACACTTTTTAGGGCAGCCAGAGGGATGTAACAAGCTTGGTTTGGATAACAGCAGCTTTGGGGAAGGGTGCAAACTTTCACACACTAAACACTTTTGTTAGGGCAGCCAGAGGGATGTAACGAGTTTGGTTTGGATAACAACAGCTTTGGGGAAGGGTGCAAACTTTCACACAATATAGATGTACTTGAGCTCGTTTCCATCCTGGAAATTGAGACATTTCACTGGGGAAGGCAGGACAAGTGTGTGTGTGGCAGCATGAATTGTCTTCTGAGCTCTGCTCTGTGTGGGTTCTGCTTCCGATCCTCTACAGCACAGAAATCTTCTCCAGACTTAAAATGATTTAATGGGAAGTGTTCCCTTTTCCCTGAAATTAACATCCTGTAACAGGCATAAAAGCAGGAAATTTTTTGGGGAAAAAAAAATAAGATTTTCTTTTTTAATGCAAAATTAGATTTCAAAGCAATAGAGGTTTTTACCTTTCTTTAATTCTTTTAAATTGTACTTCATTACAGTTGTATGTAATTTTTAATCACTAAAAACAGTGTCATCTTAATGTGAAATATACTGAAAAATTCCCTGTAGAGTAAATGTAGAACCATCTGTTGTAGTTTAATTCTAGGAAATTTCTATCAGCTGTCAATGAGACCAATTATTAGGTTTAAATAGAAGAAGTGCTGTGACTGTTAGAATTTCCATAATTCTAATAGTTTTCTTACATGACAGTGTGGCTCCATTGACCGATTTATTTCTGCTGCAGTGAGAAGTTGGCATGCTGCAAGAAACAATTGTGTAGGTCGTCTTACAATTTTAAGTGGAAAGTGACAGTAGCATTAATTAGGACTGTGAGATTTTTGTACTGAAGACAACCATGTTTCTGAACAAAGCCTTATTATGTAGTTACACAGATTTATTTAGCCCATTAAAATTGCTGTAGAATGAACTGGCTTACAAAAAAGGATTTGAAACCAACTGGATATTTTAAAATATATTAAGAAATTAAAAACCCAGCTGATAAAACAGTATATTTGACATCAAAGATCAAATGTAGGTTGGTAATATTGTGTTAATTTCATTGAAAAAAAAAAAAAGAAATTGGTTTTTAAAGTGAGTCTTGAATATGTTAAATAATCAAATAAAATACAGATGTCTTCCATCTTTCTGCTGAAAACTGCTCTTAAGTGGTGGTGCTGTCTTTTCTTTCCATAAAGGTTCTCGTATCCAAGTAGCAGTTAACACAGGTGAAATTGGAGATGTGATAGCTTTTTGTTATAAAGCACAATAAAAGTGCTTTTAAAGGGAACTGAGTGAAGTAGAGTGTTCACATACAAAATTGTCTTCAAACAGGAAAGTCATCCCCCATGTAATGTCATAAAGAACCAAAAGATTATTCATGAATAACAGGGAATTACTAGCAAGCAGCATACTTTGAGAGAAAGGATTCCCTTCCTTATTAACAGAATGGTTGGGATGTTTGTTTGTTTGTTTTTAATTGAAAAAAGAATAAAAAGGGAAGGATGCTGAAAGGTCAAGGCTAAGTTTGTTGAAATAAATGTGCTGCTGTTGCAGGGCAGGACTGCTGTCAGGGTTTCTTTTACACACTCTGGCATAAAGCCAGTCAAAATAGATTGAATGTTTTGTAAGGATGTCTGCTGAAACTTCCCTTTAATCTTGTTAGAATCCTTGTGGAAACTTTACAGAGTGTGTGACAGGAGGTGACAGTCTCAGGAATTGTCTAGAATTCTTTAACAAATATTTTAGGACAAAACACCTGTTTTCTCTAGGCTTATTCTTTTTGGTCTAAACCTGTAGAACATATGAACATAAGTAGCTCCAAAGAATTGCATTTGCTTTTATGTTTTCCTCGATACTATCACTTTAAGTTATAACACATAGCAACCTCAAAGTAAAGTCTTTCAGAAAAAAAAATTGTTTGCAAATGCTAAGTATTGATTATTTTAGTTTGGGCGTCTCAGATAATTTAATGCATTTCAGAGGATCTTCTCACAGGAAGGTGGATTGTGTTCCTCTTGTTAATGATAGATCTTGCACATAAATAAGGGCAGCATCAACAGTGGCAGAGATTAAACCCAGGGTTATAGATTCAAAAGAAATAGACTGTTTAAATCTCAGAAGTGGTTGCAGAACTGTATGTAAGTCTTGGAGGCATTTTATAGTATCATTGTGCATATGGAAAATAAGGATATTGAATGACTCTGGCTTTGGGATGTCATGGAAAGGAGTCATTGAAAAATGAGCAATACAGATGACTCTGTATCAGGGTATTATGTTTATCTTCAGCAAGGAGGTTTTATACTGTAGTTTTTGAATGAGCTGAGAAATAATCTGATTTGGGGGAAAATGACTGAAGTTCCAGTGCAGTTTTGCTGATTTTTGCAGATAATTTTTTTTAATGTTGCCATTTGAAAGGAATCTTAGTTCCTCTTCTTAAAATAATCTTTCTCCATGAGTAAGGAAAGGTTGGCTGCTGTTTGACTCATCAACAGGAGATGTTGACCTTCCCTCCCACTCACAACTACAGTTTGAGTGTCAGTTTGGAAGGTCTCTAATACATATGCTTCGAGTTTACTTAAAGAAGAATAAAACCTAGTTCAGAATATTCTGCATTTTTCTTTTGCATTATTGAGTATGAGAAATATAAGGAATGTTTCAAAATCAGGTGTCAGCAGAAGGTTTGGAGTGGGAGGGAAGGCTTATTGGCTTGGCCTAGGAAGCAGCTGAAAGGGAGAGAAAGCTGGAATTTCAAAGGGGGCTTTTGGTTTATAACTGGTCAGTCTCCTGTGTCGTAGAGAGGAAAAGACAGCCTGTTTGGTGCTGGTGGATGAAGAAACTTTTGTAAAAGACTCTGTTGAGCCTTTCTCAAACAGTTTGGGTGGCACATATCACATGCCTCCTTTACATGTACTTGTCTCTAGTGCACCAGTCACCTTCATTCCAGTTTGTAGTCGTTAGGTTTGCTTACAGCAAACTTGATGTGCTTCTTAGTTTGGGATCTCACAGTGGTCCTGTCTGTGTCAGAAGCAGCCTTTGCATGTTTTACCACTTTGGGCATCTTTTGCTGCTTGGCCCCTCAGAACAATCCCATAATGAGGACTTTAATTGTATTTTCTGCTTTATGTGCTGTCATATTCATTTCACCTAAAACTTCTCCCATATAGTGATCCAGAAATGCTAAATATCCTTAGTTTTGTGAGGCACAAGATATATTGTGATACAAGTTCCTTGAAATATTTTGGGATATCAGTAGATTAAATAATTCTCGAAGATGCCACTAAATCCCCTTAGTAATGTAAATAAGCTTTCATGGTTTCAAAATCTCAAGTACTAACCTCATTGTGAGCCACTAGTTCTGGGGTGTATTACAAACACCCAGACACTGCATTTTAGCCCTGCATCTTTCTTGGAGTGTGAAGTAAGATCTGTAATTAGAAATTAAATTACCGTGTCTCTATTATTCTTTTCTGTTTGGTGATGAACAGTGTTGTGGCTGTTTATAAATGTGGTTTTTTTATATCTGAAGTTACCTTTCTTTTCTCTTTAACAGAACAGTAGCTATCCATCAATGACTGATCCCTATCTCTCCAGTTACTATCCACCATCTATTGGGTTCCCCTATTCTCTCAGTGAAGCACCATGGTCTACAGGAGGAGACCCTCCTATCCCTTATCTCACCACCTATGGACAGCTCAGTAATGGAGATCATCATTTTATGCACGATGCTGTTTTTGGACAGCCTGGGGGTCTGGGAAATAATATCTACCAACACCGGTTTAACTTTTTCCCTGAAAATCCTGCCTTCTCAGCTTGGGGAACAAGTGGATCCCAAGGACAGCAGACTCAAAGTTCAGCTTATGGGAGCAGTTACAGCTACCCACCTAGTTCACTGGGGGGTACCATCGTGGATGGACAAACGGGATTTCATAACGATACGTTAAATAAAGCTCCTGGGATGAACAGTATCGAACAGGGAATGGTGGGACTGAAGATCGGTGGAGACGTTACAACTTCTGCGGTGAAAACAGTAGGTTCTGTGGTCAACAGTGCTGGGATGACAGGTGCCCTCTCTGGTAACGGTGGATCTAATGTAAACTTGCCAGTATCTAAACCAACTTCTTGGGCTGCTATAGCTAGCAAGCCTGCCAAACCACAGCCTAAAATGAAAACAAAAACCGGACCTGTAATTGGAGGAGCGTTGCCTCCTCCACCTATAAAGCATAATATGGACATAGGTACTTGGGACAATAAGGGTCCTGTGGCAAAAGTTCCTGCCCCCCAACAGATACCTTCTCCTCAGTCTGTCCCGCAGCCACAGCAACAAATTGTTCAGCCTGTTCCAACTCAGCCTCCTCCATTGACTCAGCCTCAGTATCAGGCCCCTCAGCAGCCACCCCAAAATCGCTGGGTAGCTCCTCGCAACAGAAACGCGGCTTTTGGGCAAAGTGGAGGAACTGGTAATGAGAGCAACTCAGCTGGCAGTGCCCAGCCTAACCCCGTGCCGAGTGGTGAGTCCCATCCCGTTCTTGAAAAATTGAAAGCTGCTCACAGCTATAACCCTAAAGATTTTGAATGGAACCTTAAAAATGGACGCGTGTTCATAATAAAGAGCTATTCTGAGGATGATATTCATCGTTCCATTAAGTATTCTATTTGGTGTAGTACGGAACATGGCAACAAACGCCTGGACAGTGCTTTTCGGTCCATGAATAGCAAGGGTCCAGTCTACTTGCTGTTCAGTGTCAATGGCAGTGGACACTTCTGTGGAGTAGCAGAGATGAAATCACCCGTGGACTATGGCACCAGTGCAGGTGTCTGGTCTCAGGACAAGTGGAAGGGGAAATTTGATGTCAAGTGGATCTTTGTGAAGGATGTGCCCAACAACCAGCTGCGACACATCAGGCTGGAGAACAATGACAACAAACCCGTTACAAACTCCCGTGATACACAGGAGGTGCCCTTAGAAAAAGCAAAACAAGTGCTTAAAATTATTGCTACTTACAAGCACACGACCTCCATCTTTGATGACTTTTCTCATTATGAAAAGCGCCAGGAAGAGGAGGAGGTGGTGCGGAAGGTAAACTTATTAAAAAATTTATTTTATACAGAGATATGGGGAAAATGAAATGTGAAGGCTGCTATGGTGGAAAAAAAAATGTAAGTAGGAATTCGAAATGTTTTTAATACATACCAATTTGATGGTTTCACGTGTGTTTAGCAACACCAAAAACGAACTGATGCTTATTTGTCTGTGACAATTTCTTAGCTAATGGGTTTCAAAGGAGAAAGTTAAGCAATAATACAGGTAAAGGACATTTTGTCCAGTTTTTTTTGAGTTTGATTTATTTTTTTATGTTAAAATCATTAATAACTAGAAAATAGTTTGCTTCAGAGTTGGATTCTGCCAATGATTGCCACCTAAGTTTTTTGCCTTATAAATATGAGGTGCTTTACCAACTGTTTGACTGGAACTGAGCTATCAAAATTGATACCTGTGTTGGCACTTGAAAGTTGTGCATCCCCTTTAAGATTGAGAAGCTGGTCTCATTTATTCAGTTGATCTCTCTGGAAAAGAAAAAGTTGCATAAAGTTGCTGAAATAGTGCTAGAAAGATTGCGTTTCTCAAGTCACGTGTATTTTTATTTGGGTAAATAAAGGTTTGCAGTTCCCAGGTCCAGTCTGTCTACTACTAATTCTTGAAGTTCTGAGTGAAGGTGTGGTAAGAGAAATTTGGGCAATAACTGGGAAAGTGCAGTAAAAACTTACATACACTTTTGTGGCTCTAAGTCTGCTACAAGAGACATCTGTCCATGTCCATCCCATGACCTCAGTTTCAAGAATATCTTTCTCTAATTAGGCAGTCTAGAAGTAATGAACTGACAAAATAATAGATGTAAGGATGTGTCTTTACTAACTACTACTTAAAGTTGCTTGATATTGATAGTGTTTCATGGACTTTTTTGTAAAACAGTTCAAATAAAGCATTTATTCGATAGGCAGCTCACACTTGCTTCAAAAAACATTTTGAAACAAAGACTTAATGCGTGTTCTTGGAGCTTAAATTGAAGTTGGCATTTTAAAGGTTTTATTGCCATTTAAAAGTACAGATAAAATTGCTTTAAAGTGTCTTCGTGGAGTATACCCTTAAATTATGAGAGAGAAGGGCATCAGCGTCTTAAGAACTTGTTGGCTTGACTTTTCCTGGCCATCAGAGAGGATGTGCAGAGCGTACCTCAGCACAGCAGGGGAGGGAAGCTTAAGATTTGAAGTGTTTCTTGTGTACTACCCTGAGCTAAAACATAAAAGCCTTTACTGTAACACTGCATTCCTTCAGCAGACAACTAATGCAACATTCAGTGCAACCTGTATGGTGAAGAGAGGTGACCCTTACGTAGGAGAGAGTCTTGAATAAGCCTCGTACAGTGTCGGGGGTAATTGTTTGGGGGTTTTTAATGCTGAGTCTCCCTGTGATTTGCTGCTGAGTCTGGAGGGGAGAATAACGTGTGTACTTGAAGAGTGGGAGTACTGGGAAAGTGGTAGGAGAGCTGCTCTTGCACAGTGGACTTACTGGTCTGCAGAAGACCCAGATGGCTGCGTTCTGATTGCCAACCTGCCTTTGCTTTGGAGCAGCTCAGGGAATGGTGTTCACCTGTTGGGCTGATCCTGTGTTGGGTTATTTTAACATATATGACTACTTCCCGCTTTCAGTTCAAGTGCTGATACAATATTCTTACCCAGGTCACTGCTTTATAACAGGATCCATTTTTCAAAATAATACTGTTTTTCTGGCTCATTTAAAACTGAGGCTCTAGCTTGTGTGACACATTCAGAAAATAAACTCTGAAGTCTAATTTAACATTTCTTAGGTTCCTCTGAGTAGCTTAGAAAATGACAGTTGAAGTACACTGAGGGAAGGTAATAGTGCTCGAGAGGTAAAGCAGATCAACAGAGAGGGAATGAAAAATAAGATAGTCCTTGTATCTTGCATCCTATCAAACTGTTGTATGGAAAGTTCAGGTCCATCTGATTACTGCAGAGTTTCTTTGCAGGATACACACATGCTTAAACTTCTTACTGTTGAGAAGTTACTATTGGGCTGATCCTGTGTTGGGTTGTTTTAACATACACTACTACTTCCCACTTTCAGTTCAAGTGCTGATAACAATATTCTTACCCAGGTCACTGCTTTATAACAGGATCCATTTTTCAAAATAATACTGTTTTTCTGGCTCATTTAAAACTGAGGCTCTAGCTTGTGTGACACATTCAGAAAATAAACTCTGAAGTCTAATTTAACATTTCTTAGGTTCCTCTGAGTAGCTTAGAAAATGACAGTTGAAGTACACTGAGGGAAGGTAATAGTGCTCGAGAGGTAAAGCAGATCAACAGAGAGGGAATGAAAAATAAGATAGTCCTTGTATCTTGCATCCTATCAAACTGTTGTATGGAAAGTTCAGGTCCATCTGATTACTGCAGAGTTTCTTTGCAGGATACACACATGCTTAAACTTCTTACTGTTGAGAAGTTTGTGCTGTTGAAGTTGAAGCCTTCCTGTTCTGCAAAGTTAACCTTCCTGTGACAATTTTTGAAGAATCTTATTGCCAGCTAATGTATCTTATGACCTAATTTACACTTTCAGCTGGCTATTTGTATATGTGCCATCTTAAGTGGTTTTCAATTTGCTGTGGTTTTTTTATTCATTATACTGTTTAGCAGTAAAATTACTTGTTGAAATTTTGTGCTTCCATTTCACCACGGTTGTGATTATAAAGGGCTAGAATTCTTCAAAATCTACATGTGGAAGGCTTGAATTCTTTAATTTATACACAAGTATTTATTAGGGAAGAATAAATTTATGTAATCCATACAATGCAAGCCACTGGCATTTCAGTTCTTTTCTTCAGATGGTTACAGTTTGTTAACCAGTGTTTCCTTAATTAATGGGTGTGGTGTGAGCTCCAGTGTGTGCTCCCTGAATTCAACTCCTCCAGGAATCTTGGTGCTGACACCAAATCATCCAGTGAGGATTAAGCAGGGGTAACGCTGGGTGACATTCAGGAAAGTGCCAAAGCTCTGTCAGTGTCACCAGCGTTGCTGTATCGTCACCTAGAACTGAGGGCAGATCTGTTCATGCTGGGATGTAAGTCCAGCTTTTCATTTCCCGTAGTAATAAACTCGTTAAGCCCAGTCTGGTGACCCAGAGCCTGGGAAAGGAGTAATAGAAGGATACCAGTATCTGAATGAAATTGCAAAAAAAATGAGTGGCAAGAAATCTCTCCTGAGTCTCTGAGCGTTTCTCGGGCAGTTTCCAGGGTCACTACAGTGTCCACAAAGAGACCAACTTCTGTGCTCAATGCTCATGCTCTTAAAACGTGAAAAAGTTGCAACATATGTGAGAGCTGCTTTAAAAAACAAATACAGAATAATGTGGCATTAATTATTAACATTCTCTAGAAGCATGGTTGCATAAGTCTTCACAGAATTGTCTTCAAAAGTTAAAAGCTTGTGAAGAAAATAAGCTTGTTGCAGATTGTTATTTTTATTTCCATCTTGTGGTAGGACAGATGGGTTGATGCTGTCAGCAGCTCATCCTCAGAGCTCTGTATTTAACTAGATGGTCACAGTGGCTGGAGTGGACTTCTCTGCTGTCTCCTCTGCTCGGTGTCGAGGCACTTGGCTATTCCACAGTTTTCACCTTGGTGTTGTGCTGGAAGAGCTGAGTAGTCTTATCTCAGAAAGCTCTTGAATCACCAAACTTCCCATTTCTCTTTTGGGGTGATTATCGAAAAATGTTGGCATTCTGAAATACTCATTTTCTTCTAGAGTTGTGCATTTCCTTTCAGTGTGCCATGTGTGAACACATTCATTCACACACAACTCTTAAGGACAGAATATTTTCCTTCCTTCAGTACTGTAATTGAAAAAAACACTTATTTAAGGTTAATACTAGTAGTGTTTAATTATACAAAGATAACATTTATATTTTTGTGTCAGAAGATGGTGCTTTCATCCCACTGACTATAACAAAGTTTAGTGGGAAGGTTGGCAGCTACTTCAGACTGGGGTGAAAGGAGCAGAAGTTTGACAGTGATGAGTCTCTCTAAAATGGAAGCTTCTGCAGATTTGGTGAAAACCAGTTTTTCCTGTGTCTGAAGAGTATCCATATTAATGTCACGAAAGAGAAGTATGCAACAGGAGCTCCCCTGTGAGATAGCAGAGAGTTCTCCTGGAGGAGAGAAACTATGAAGGCTCCAAATGGATCTTCAGAACAAAAATGAACAAAGCTTTGTTAGTTCCTTACAGAACTGCTTGTTGTCACTTGCATTAGTGCTAAATAGCAGTAAGGAACAGAACTTGAGTGTTAGAGCTTCAAAAAAGCAGCCGTGCTCAAGGACACAGAGAATTGCTGGATCAGTTTCCTCCCCATCAGTTTATATGGTTTCAGACACTTTCTAAAAGGAAGACTCAGATTAGCCCCTGAGAGAGAAAGCAAGCAGCAAGGTAGGAGGAACTGTGTAAACTTGCTCAATAAATAGCACTTTTTACTCAATTATAAAGCCTGAGCTGAGTCTGAATGCCACGAGCATACTTTAGAGGTACCAGGTAGAAGTCTCATGTGCTGGCCTGTCTTGTGTCTTCTGCTAGTCCATGAGAATAGGAGAAGTGGGATTATGAGGGTCAGTGGATGATTACAGAGAAAAGGAAAATAAGTTATGTGAGATGGTGATGGGAAAGAATGAGCTGATGAGCAGAGTAAAGGGGATTTGCCACCTTGGAAATGGAAGTAGGATGGAACAGTTACTTTTCTGCAAGCCTGAAAATTTGGCTGGTACTCAGTTTTAGATTCTTTCTAACCACCTTTTATTTGAAATGTCAGGCAGCCTGTCTGTAATTTTATTTGGGATGTCAGACAGTGACTGTCTATGGTCTGTTTCAAACACTGTTGGGATGAAATGGAAAACGGTGAGGCCGAACCCTTTCTGTTCAATCTGTGCTATGTCTCTGCTGGAAAAATGCCCTGCCCTAAAGATGGAACAGCATATTTTATCCAGCTGGTCTTGCTGTTTTCTGCACGTTTGCAATTTATGGGGCACCTGAAACAATTATTGAGGAAACCCCCCCCTTTTTTATTCTTCCTTTGCTCAACTGTGTAAGCCCCTGCAGAGCCCCTGCTGTAAATGGGAGGGATGACTTTGCTGGGAGAGCACTGGTTGGTCGGATGGAGACTGAGAGCAGTTGAGGGGTGGCTGCAGGTACCCCTTAGGTTGCCTTTTGCCTTTATCTACTTTCAGTATTTGTTGAGAGAGGCTCCACAGAACCTGCTGGTTTCTGTACTGGTACACTTTGGGAAAGTCAATTATTTCACAGTGCCTCCCAGAATAGTTCAACAGATAGGAGGAGTTAGGAAGAGAATTTCTAGAGAGCTCAAATCCTGCTTTTATTGAATGTGGCTAAACTCCAAAGTCATTTGAGTGCTTCAAAATTATACCTGCTCTGTGGAGTTCACTCATCTACCGTCTCCCTTCTGCTCTTGTATGGATTGTGCTACTGCAGTAACTGTGAGAATACAGAAAGTAGACTATTGCAGGTCCTGTTTCTCTTAGGAATGTTGATATTCCATACATTTCTTGCTGTGACCCTCAGCTGCTGTCACTTCAAAGCAGGGATCCATTCAGCTCTTCAGCTTGAAGCTGTATTTAATATTACCAAGTCCTGGGGTTGTGAGGTATATCCAGTGTATTTAAAAATATCCAGTGTATTTATAAACAATCCGGTAAATATCCAGTATATTTATAAAATATAGCAGCAATGTTTTAACAAACTGTGTAATTTTCTGGGGTTGCATCCGTGCTGTTATGCTACTAAAAACTTTTTTTGCTTTTCCATTTGATTAAAGTCTTTCTTAACTTTTAACTTTTTTTTTGTCTTTGCAGGAACGTCAGAATCGAAACAAACAATAAGAATAAACATATACAGTTTGATATATATACTAGAACTGCTATTAAATTCGACTATGAGAAACAAAATTTAAGTATGCTGGTGCTGTATCCTGGCATCAGGACAAAGGAAAGCTTTCAGCTCCAATATATCTTCTCGTGCAGGGGAAATTAAGTTGTCGCATCTTTAAGTACATTGTAGGGTTTTTTTGCCCAAGTGGATCTGCATTAATTTGTATCTTTTTTTTTTCTATGTAAAAATTCTGTAGAAATCATTAATAAAGGTGTGTCTGTTTTTATTTTTTTAAGTTGGTAAACAGTTATATTAACCTAATGTGGACCTGTACATGAGCATACTAAAATGTTGATGCTTCCCAAAGACTTTATTTTGGCACAAATTATGTTCCTAGCCAGATATAGAGATTATGGAGAATACATGACAAATCTTCCTTTATCCTCCTTCCAAACCCTTCTTTTTTTTTTTTCTTTATTTCATGGCGGAAGTAAGAAACCATGCATTGATTTTTTTTTTTAATTATAATTTGTTTGTCATTTAAAAAACTTTTAAGATACTGCACTTCAGAATTTTGAAACGAAAAAAACAAACCCTAAATTTCTGCTCACTTTGTGCAGCTGCTCTGCCTCTTTATTTCTCTGTACAATTTACACTTTTAAAATTGCTAATGCGCCAGGTTGGTTTTTTTCTGTCTAGTAGGAAAATCAAATTGTCAGTGGAATTGTTTCTCTGGAAAAAAATCTTTCCCTTCCACGTTCTGTTAAGCAGTGCTTCAGTGTGCATTTGTTATCCCATATCCTGCCGAGGGGCAGCCCCACGCTTGCTCTCAGCCATAATTCTGCTTTACGGTTTTTGTAGCTTAATTAAATAATAATAATGTGATGCTATCAACATTGCAGGGGTTTTGGACAATGTGTTGAAACCTGTTTCAGCTTTCAGGTGTTATTAGTTAATTGCAGATCATTTTTAATCCTTCCCTTCATTACTCCCTCCCACCCCCCCAAATCCTAATGCCATTTAAAGTTTTTTATACCAATAATGCTGAGCTTTAACGTAGGAACTAATAGTACGGATAATATGATGGATTATGCCTCAGATGTTTAAAATTGACAGTGTGTATGTCTAATTTTTTTTTTTTCTGTTGGATGAGTAAAAAAACCTGTTTTAAGAAACTGAATTTGCTGTCATGTTTTTGTGGAGTGAGGGGACCGTCGGAGAACCTGTCACCAACTGGAGTTCCAATTAAGCATGGAAATGGTGCTCATGTCCGCTGCTCTAGCACACTGAATCTGCACGTGTTTATTGTAGAGGATCTTTTACTATATTAGAAAGCAAGTATCTTCTGAATACTATTTACTCCAAAAGGACCTCCAATTTAAATAAAGTTTAATCTGTATCATTTAGACTTGTATTTAGAACGTATAACTCTGTCTCTGGACTGTTACTGCCTGTAAGGGGTAATGGACAGCATCAGATTAACTTTTTCCTCTAGGAGAATACAAGCCTTAATAAACAATACATATTTAGCAAGTTTGATGTCATTTTCATTTTTTTTTCCCCTATGTACAGTTGTCTTCCTATGTTATAATTGCCCTTTATGCCGGCTCGTGAATTAAGTCTAATTTGAGAAGTGTTTTGATTGAGTAACTTGGCTGTTTGCTCTCTGCACACTTGATGCCTGTGGAAGGAAGGGTTTTGCAGGGCTCTGCAGAGGATGTTTAAGCTGCTTTGAATGTTACTGTCCCTCAGAGGAAATAAGTGTGTGTACAGTGGCTGTTACATGTGCTTTCTGCTCTCCTTGTGTGATAGGAGAGATCAAAGAAGAGTTGGAAGTTGGAGTTGAGGTCTTCAACCTGAAGGAAGAGTTGGAAGTTGTCCTATAGCCTCCAGGAGGCAATCGCCTTGCCACGAGCAGAAAAGGACTTTTCAAATAGGAGTAAACCTCTGAATGGTTCCTTTAACAACAGTTGGCTTTATTTCCCAAATCCACCTTTACTGATTTGACTTGATTGATTTTTTTTTTTCTTAAACTGATTTTTTGAAGCAATACTGCAGTTGATAAACATGTTGCCCCGTGCTGTTATACTACTAAAAACTTTTTTTGCTTTTCCATTTGATTAAAGTCTTTCTTAACTTTTAACTTTTTTTTTGTCTTTGCAGGAACGTCAGAATCGAAACAAACAATAAGAATAAACATATACAGTTTGATATATATACTAGAACTGCTATTAAATTCGACTATGAGAAACAAAATTTAAGTATGCTGGTGCTGTATCCTGGCATCAGGACAAAGGAAAGCTTTCAGCTCCAATATATCTTCTCGTGCAGGGGAAATTAAGTTGTCGCATCTTTAAGTACATTGTAGGGTTTTTTTGCCCAAGTGGATCTGCATTAATTTGTATCTTTTTTTTTTTCTATGTAAAAATTCTGTAGAAATCATTAATAAAGGTGTGTCTGTTTTTATTTTTTTAAGTTGGTAAACAGTTATATTAACCTAATGTGGACCTGTACATGAGCATACTAAAGTGTTGATGCTTCCCAAAGACTTTATTTTGGCACAAATTATGTTCCTAGCCAGATATAGAGATTATGGAGAATACATGACAAATCTTCCTTTATCCTCCTTCCAAACCTTTTTTTTTTTTTTTTCTTTATTTCATGGCGGAAGTAAGAAACCATGCATTGATTTTTTTTTTTAATTATAATTTGTTTGTCATTTAAAAAACTTTTAAGATACTGCACTTCAGAATTTTGAAACGAAAAAAACAAACCCTAAATTTCTGCTCACTTTGTGCAGCTGCTCTGCCTCTTTATTTCTCTGTACAATTTACACTTTTAAAATTGCTAATGCGCCAGGTTGGTTTTTTTCTGTCTAGTAGGAAAATCAAATTGTCAGTGGAATTGTTTCTCTGGAAAAAAAAATCTTTCCCTTCCACGTTCTGTTAAGCAGTGCTTCAGTGTGCATTTGTTATCCCATATCCTGCCGAGGGGCAGCCCCACGCTTGCTCTCAGCCATAATTCTGCTTTACGGTTTTTGTAGCTTAATTAAATAATAATAATGTGATGCTATCAACATTGCAGGGGTTTTGGACAATGTGTTGAAACCTGTTTCAGCTTTCAGGTGTTATTAGTTAATTGCAGATCATTTTTAATCCTTCCCTTCATTACTCCCTCCCACCCCCCCCAAATCCTAATGCCATTTAAAGTTTTTTATACCAATAATGCTGAGCTTTAACGTAGGAACTAATAGTACGGATAATATGATGGATTATGCCTCAGATGTTTAAAATTGACAGTGTGTATGTCTAATTTTTTTTTTTTCTGTTGGATGAGTAAAAAAACCTGTTTTAAGAAACTGAATTTGCTGTCATGTTTTTGTGGAGTGAGGGGACCGTCGGAGAACCTGTCACCAACTGGAGTTCCAATTAAGCATGGAAATGGTGCTCATGTCCGCTGCTCTAGCACACTGAATCTGCACGTGTTTATTGTAGAGGATCTTTTACTATATTAGAAAGCAAGTATCTTCTGAATACTATTTACTCCAAAAGGACCTCCAATTTAAATAAAGTTTAATCTGTATCATTTAGACTTGTATTTAGAACGTATAACTCTGTCTCTGGACTGTTACTGCCTGTAAGGGGTAATGGACAGCATCAGATTAACTTTTTCCTCTAGGAGAATACAAGCCTTAATAAACAATACATATTTAGCAAGTTTGATGTCATTTTCATTTTTTTTTCCCCTATGTACAGTTGTCTTCCTATGTTATAATTGCCCTTTATGCCGGCTCGTGAATTAAGTCTAATTTGAGAAGTGTTTTGATTGAGTAACTTGGCTGTTTGCTCTCTGCACACTTGATGCCTGTGGAAGGAAGGGTTTTGCAGGGCTCTGCAGAGGATGTTTAAGCTGCTTTGAATGTTACTGTCCCTCAGAGGAAATAAGTGTGTGTACAGTGGCTGTTACATGTGCTTTCTGCTCTCCTTGTGTGATAGGAGAGATCAAAGAAGAGTTGGAAGTTGGAGTTGAGGTCTTCAACCTGAAGGAAGAGTTGGAAGTTGTCCTATAGCCTCCAGGAGGCAATCGCCTTGCCACGAGCAGAAAAGGACTTTTCAAATAGGAGTAAACCTCTGAATGGTTCCTTTAACAACAGTTGGCTTTATTTCCCAAATCCACCTTTACTGATTTGACTTGATTGATTTTTTTTTTTCTTAAACTGATTTTTTGAAGCAATACTGCAGTTGATAAACATGTTGCCACCTGATAAAAGCACCTGCTGTTAGTTTTGGTTGTTAAGGCAGGATCCTTGCAGTGGTGATTCCAGAGCCAAAATCAATTTGGCTCCATCTGGACCCTGAAGAGAAAAGTTAGTTATCCAACTTCTATTTCTTTTTTTTAGTTCTAAAAACAAAGAGAAGTATCTTTGCTGCGATATACCTATAGACTTCAGGTAAACATTTTCTAATTAAAAAAAAAGAAACCAACAAAAAAAACCAACAAATTGTGAGCTTTTAGCTAAAACCGGTTGGGCTGTATCCTTACAAAAAAGTTGTGATGTGTCTGAACCTGCCGTGGGGCTTTGTGGGCAGCAGAAAAAAATGCCTAACAGCTTGAGCACAGGGAGATTTGCAGATAGTGCGGCGCCGTGGCTGGGTTGTACACAATTAAAGTGGGGAGAACATTTAACAGAGGGTAAAATAGGCATTTTCATTCTGATGGTGTTAAGTGTTAACTGAAATGCAGACTGCTGGTCGCTCTGATTTTCAATCAAGTTGTTTCAGTTTAAGGAGATGCCTCATTTCCTAGTTTTGTTGTGTTTGAATGACACTGTGAGGAGAAAAAAAGCAATTCCTCCAGTGTCTGCTGTAGAGTAACCTCATGTCATAGGTCTGGCTGCTTCATTCATCCAAGTAATAGTTCTAAAAGAACCTGGTTTTTGAATTTGTGCTTCAATTCACTCCTTAAATGAGTGATTTTATTTGATGTTCATGGAATTTGTGTGTGTGCTTGGTGGTGTCCCTGCTGCCTTCCCCATTTGAAGGCAGATGTAGCTGGTGGCACCGGACACTGGTCCCAGTGACCAGTGAAATGGATTCTCTGGTTCCATCAGGGTTGGCGCCGGCAGCACCAGGTGCTGCTCTGGAGCTGTGAATGTCACATCATTAGGGGGAAGAAAATGATTGTTTGCAGGTAGTCACACCAAAAGTAGTACTTCATCTTCATGGAGGTTGTATTTCTTGTTGAGAAGGATGATTTTAGTAACTTGAGCTTGTAGAGAGAAGTTAAATTCCGCTGGGATGGAAGGACAGAAACAGGCAGACAAAAATAAACAGATTTAGGTTGATGGTTGCTGCTCTGCGTTAGCACAACGTGCTCCTAAATGAGGGTCAGACTTTGGGTTTTACTTTGCTCGTTCTTGGGAGATGGAAATAGGGGATGTAAATTTTAAAATCCTAAGTGTTTTTCTTTCACCCTTTGAAAAAATATGCCTGTTTCTTTACAAAATACTTCATTTTTGTTTGGAGAACTTACTCAAAGATATTAATGGATTTACTCGAAGAGTTAGTGAGATCTCAGTGGAAATAAAAAAAAAAAGGTATTTATTTGTTGTCATTAACTGACCCCAGTGCAGAGCATGGGCGAGTTGTGACAACGTGTCTTTGCTTTTTCCTCTTTAACATGAGTGATTTTTTTCTTCCCCAGGGAAGATGGAAATTCCAGTAAATGTGAGCATTAAAAAAAACCCTGTTGGCAAAAATACTACAAAACTATCAAAAGCAAAACAGCTCTTGCAATGTTGCTGCCCTTTTCTTGTCCACCTTAGAGAAAGGCAGTTGAGGGGAGTGAGGGAAGGTTAGTTAAAGCAGCAAATGAATGCAAAAACGAAGCATAAATAATATCTAATGGGGGGAAAAGTGTGTTTTGATCAAATGCTCCTTTCCCTGGTCTCGGTTACTTTGAATTCTTTCTGTTGAACAATCTGTTTCCCTTGGAAAAAGCTCTGTTTTTTTCTGACAGCAGCGCTCAGCATCTGCTCGTTTTAGGAGAAAGCTGTTTGCTATTTTTGGGAGAGAGCAGGTTTTTAATTGGAATTTGTGCTACTGCCCGGGAGTGGCACGAGTGGGGCTCGGGCTTTTCTGTGACACCAAGGCTGTGACTCCCCCACCCCGACTTGTCCACGGCTCCTTGGAGAAAGAACAGCTCTTGTTTGGCCTATTTTTAGGAGTTAAAAGGAGTCGAGTCTGTTGAAATGCCTGAGTTGGGGTGTGACTTGGCAGGGGGAGGTTTGGGATTTCGGGAGTAACGGGGCTCAGTCCCATGGGCTGTTTGAAGGGGTCCCAGGGGTCGGCACCTTGAGCTAAGGTCAGGGCAAGCGGGGTTGTCCCGTGGATGAATGTTACTGATTTCACAGCTTTCCTATCCTCAGAAAACTTCTGTTGGAAAAAAATCCTTTTGAGCTTAGGTCACAGCTTTCCCATCTTCAGAAAACTTCTGTTGGAAAAAAATCCTTTAAAATCAGCTGGTGTATTGGATGTGCGGCGGCGCATCGCGTATGCCGTGTGGTGACAGTAATATATTTAATTTCCTGGCCAGAGCTTCAGAAGGGCAGGGCTTTAGGAATTACAAGAACAGCTTTTCTTCCCTGGTATGATACTGGATTAATTTCCTTATTTTATATAGCGTGATAATTTCAGGGCACCTTTGTAATCCCTTGGGAAGTCCTACACAAAAGGAGTGCTGACTTGACGTCTGTAGCATCTCTTGGCTTCCTCTGACCTCCCTCAGCTCCCTTTTGGTCACGTTCCTGAGGGGAGCCACTTGACAGTGCAAGGAGGACCTTGGAGACGTGCTCTCTTCAACACACAGGACTTTACAGAACTGGCATCGACACCGTCTTTTACTGAATCTCCTTTAATTGAAGAGCGTAGGAGGTTTGATGCCATCTGTCTGTTTATAAGTTATTCAAGAAATTATTTTTACCTGGGATGTTACCATGACAACAGACAGTTGGTAAAGTCTTCACCAAATGCATTTCTAATGTTGTCCAACTGCTGCTAAATCAGTAGGATCTGGTGTTTTGCTGTGGTTTCAATAATGAAGACAGTACGAGAGAGGTGTAAATACTTTTTTTTTGCCAAATCTGCCTTCTCCAGGTATTTTTAGATTATTAATGAGACGCCTTGAGCAGTATCACGTATCGCAGGCAACCTTCTTCATTCCCACCCCATTCTGTGGGGAGAGAATAGCAAGAAAGCAAATTTTAGCGGTAAAATATGTATCAGTCTATATGTATATTATTAGGGAGCTTTGTTTATCATTGTATCCTCTGTGTGGTCCCTCCATTAGGGTGTTGGTACCCTGCTGTGTTCCCATTTACAGCCTTACTGGACACCGCAGCGCAGCGGGGATTTCGGTGCTCTGCTCTTCTGCACCTACAAATTATTACTTCAGCAAGTCCATTATGGGTGACATCAAACTCTCTGAAAGAGCCCGGCATCTCCCTGAACTTCAGTGGTGCAAACCCCCCAAAGAAGTTAAAACCCACGGATGTGGTGGTTCTGGCTGCTGCTGCCTCCCCTGGAGCAGCACGTTTTAGTCACCTGAAAACACTGGTGGCAGAGGGATCAAACATCAGTTTCTCTGAATATAAAAAACTGATTCTTTGAACCCAATAAACACTTTGCTGAAGCAGCGTTTATCCTGCTTCCGATGACACATTGTGGGCAAGCAGTGTTTATCCTGCTTCCGATGACACATTGTGGGCGGTGGGTGTCATTAGGCTAACGATGAAGCAAACCAAATCCATGTCTACACCTGGCTGGAGATGCACTTTCTATACAGACAGCACACGTGCCATGTAGTGGGCACAGATTTATGCAGTTTGAAGTTCCACTTAGTGGCAGAGGGGCTTCCTTTTCACCCCCTTTGGGGTCAAACTTCTGGATAATCAGAACAATCAGGAAAAGAGAATGAATTTGGGGAGGTCTGGGGATTTATGGCAGCTATTTGGCTTTCTTACCCCATTGGTGTGTATGAAAATCCTCTTCTGATATAAATCTGTTTCATATAAATGTGTAAAATGCTGACAGAATACAATAACGTGAGTGCAGATAGTCTCATTTTTAAGGGGAAGAGCTCGTCTGAGATCTGTAACAAACCAGTGCTTTTGTAACCTCAAAATCTGTCAGCAGAGGCTTTTGGCTGCTTTTAAATAAGCTGATTATCAGGAGCCCTGGAAAACACTTCCGTGGAAGGGCAAGGTATTTTGATGTTTTGGCCTCTAATAACCTTATTTCATAAATACGTCAGTGGCATTTATCACTGTCTGGCATGAAAAAAATAGAAATGCTTTAAGTGCAACTATCTGGTAAACTTTCTAGACCTCTGTTTCGAAGTTTTACTCATGCAAAGCCTTTCTAGTGCTCTGGAATTCACCGAAGCTGTGAATCCTTCCCATTTCTGCTGCTCAGCTTGGAGATGGGACGGAGCCGGGAAGGCAGGAGCAGGTCGGGACAGATAACAGAACCCTGCCGTTGCATTGCTCTTTTGGATTGTTTTGCTTAAAGATGGCATGATTGAGTCCTTAAAGGAGCTATTTTGTATTTTCCCCTAGGTGCTGGGAGGTAGAGCAGTGAGTAGGGGTGAGAGGCTGAGGATGGAGGCTGCCGAGGAGAAGCAGTTACCAGTAAGGACTCCCATTCTGGGACAGTGTGAGATTCTAAGGTACCAAAGCAGGTTTTCTAATTTAAGCCACTGGCAAGTTGTGGTTGGTTTGTTGTTGGTTTTTTTTCATATTTTACCCTTTTCAGTCCACATGCAAGTGGCTGTTTAACTTTATTGAGATCTCCTTTAAAGCAAAATACTGAATTATAGCATACTGACCCTGGAACCCTGCACAGGAGTTGGCTGGTGATAAACTTAATCACACCGAATTCAGGGCTTTTTAGTTACGCCTTGTTTTATGCGTAGTACCTGCTTAACTAAGCTACTTTATTTCACAGTGTGCAGTCTTTGGAGCCAGGGTGTTGTTAGTGATTTATGGGTTTTTCATTAACACTAGATGGGCTAACAGAAACGTGGAACAAAAGAAACAATTAAGGAGGTGTATTCGTGTGTTGCATCACTCCCGTAGATGTGCCGCCGTTTAAAAAGGGAAGGTGACTGCTTTGTGTCCTCTAGTTCTATATATTTGACCTCCGTAAAACAGAAGTTACAATTAAAGCACTAACACTGTAATAATTCCTTGTTTGCTCTGACAAGGAACAAGAATTCCTGGTTTTAATCTGTTACTCCAATAACTTACGACAGTTGACGGTTCATTCATTTGGCATCATCAAGGTCAGAAACAGTGGGTTGGGGTTTTTTTTGGTCCAAAATCTCTGCCTTTCTACAAATGCCACTTCAGAACTGGGGGGTGGTGGGCAGTGAGTCAGGAGAAGAAACAAAAAGCAATTTTTACCAGCTGGGAGTAAAGACAACTCCAAAAGACGGGTTGATGCTGAGCAAAGAGCAGCACTAATGAGCTCCGGTGGGAAATGTAATCTGCCCAGAGTGAGTACGATGCTGGATGGGGAAAAGGAGTGATTTTATGAGCCAGGTAGCATTTCAGATTTTTCCTTGCCTTCTTGACCTTGCTGAGGATGGGAAAACACTGCATGTGGTTAATTCAGTTATTTCAAAGCATGTGATAGTGAAAGATAAATCCTAGAAGGAGAATATTCATAAAGACTGGCAGACAGGGTGATCTTTAGACAGTTTGGGTTTTTTTAATTATTATTATTAAGCTGTTAGGGTTTATATTATATAATAAATACAAGCAAGGATTATTAAGCTGTTAGTGTTTATATTATATAATAAATACAAGCAAGGATGCGAACCTGCAGATTAGAAGTTGCACAGAGGTTCCTCCTGTTAAATTTCAAAAGCCTCCTGGTGAAACGAGAGCGGGTTGTGAGACATTCACCTGCAGATTTGTGGGGTGTGAGGAGGGAAGGATGCAGGGAGCATGACTCCCCGTCAGCATCATCTGGTGTAACTCCTGCCCGGGCTCCCCCTGATGTGATTGCAGCCCCAAAACTGTTCCATCCCCACGTAGATGGAGGCTGTGTGTCCTGCTGGCACTGTTTGTTCCGAGAGGAGTTTCTGATCTTGTTTAAAAACAAAATCAACCCCATTAGAACAGAAAATAGAGAAGAATAGAGATAGATAGAATAGAGATAGAGAATAGAGAAGGAGAGAATACAATAAGGAGAATTCCAGCAGCTCCATTTGGAAAAAAAAAAGGAGAGAATTACTTGTTTGGGCCATGAGGGGTTGTGGAACATGATGTTTGGAACCACAGCTGCCCTGGGGAGCTCCTCTCTGTCTTACCTCCTGCTGTTTGTTCTGCTCCAGACAAGCTGGCTGGGTTGCTCCGTCCCAGGAATCACTTCCTTCTGACATAGAAGGTTTCCATTAATACCTTCCTGCTTGCATCTTTGTTTCTGGGCAATTTCCAGAGCATTAAGCCACAGCACATCCACTTATTCTGGGACTCCCCATCTGAGTCATTAGCTTCTTTTGCAAAGCCTGCTCCCCTGCATGCTGCAAACCTAATTGTGCTCTGCCTGTTTCCTCCGCTTTGACTCCTGTAGCAGTTACAGCCTCAAAGAGCTCCATCAGATTAACCACAACTGTTCCTGGCTGAAACCACCTTGGTCCCTATTACTCAAGCTGTGCTTTTGCGTTTGATCTTTTAAATGCTTTGTAATGCTTACCCCACGGCTGACGTGAAGCTAATTGGGATGTAACTTCCTACAGCACTTCTAGATCTTTTCCTGTCGGGATGCCAAAAGCTTTTCTATCTCTGGGGTCTGCACCTGAATTTAGCTGCGAGATGACGGGCTCCCAGGAGGTAAAATTTTGCATCAGGAATTTGGTAGCATAAAGTTCTGGCTTAGTCTAACCATTACTTTCTAGCTGCACTGGGAAAATGGGGAGTCTTTGGTGTGAAGGGTTCGTGCTACCAGCAGAAGACCAAACAGCCAAACAGCCCCCCATGTCCTCCTGCTCCCACTGGCTAGTTTCCAGTGCTTCTTTCCTACATCCCAGTTCCTCCTCACCCCCTTATTTTATTTTCAGCCACTTAGGTGTCAACTTCTCCTGCCTTATGCTCTGAGACTGCAATTTAGTTGCCCCCAGATTTGGTAGCCTTGTGCCTTGGCATCAGTGGTGCACATTCTCTCTTGCTTGGATGTTGTGGCTGCCCATCCCTGGAGGGGTTCAAGGCAGCATCAGTAGTGCACATCCTCTCTTGCTTGGATGTTGTGGCTGCCCCATCCCTGGAGGGGTTCAAGGCCAAGCTGGACGGGGCTTGGAGCAACCTGGTCTGGTGGGAGGTGTCCCTGCCCAGGGCAGGGGGTGGAACTCGATGATCTTTAAGGTCCCTTCCAACCCAAACCATTCTATGACTCTAGGATTGCTGCAGGACCCCATGGGGTGTCTTTTATGAGGGTACCAAGCTACAAGTAACCCCTCTAAAAGGGCTGTTGCCCATTTACAAGCACGTGATGTAGGTCCTCTCCCTTGTGAGCTGATGTACAAGCTCTTGACAAATTATCCCATGTGCACATACCCCCTCCTTTTCCTGATTCTGCTGCTGCTTTTTTTTTTTTTTTTTCTTTTTCTCTCTGAATGCAAGATTTGACATATCACGTGAGATGACTTTTGTAGATCTCATTTAAATCTCACTCCTCATTTGGAGAGATGCTGTTGGGGAAAAAAAGGAGCTAGGAGCAAGCTGCTTCTGTCATGCAGTAGCTAAAATCAAGCTGAGCGGCTGCAAGCAAACCTTTGATCACTTCTTTGCACAAAATGTGAACATCTCTAAATCAGCTGGCATTTCCATGGAAATTTTCCTGGAACAAAGTGGTGGGGGCAGATTGCAGGTTTCCACTGTGAGTGTTAAAGAACATCCAGTCTCCTTGGAGGCTGGGTACCATGGTTAACTGGGGAGGGGAAGGCTGGGGAAGGGAAAGGCTCTGGGGGCAGAGAAGGAACGAGTTCATGTGGGTCTCAGTTGGGAAGCCTGGAGCCTGGAGAAGAGGAGGCTGAGGGGAGACCTTATTGCTCTCTACAACTCCCTGAAAGGAGGGTGTAGAGAGATGAGGGTCGGTCTCTTTTCTCAAGTCACAGGCGACAGGACGAGAGGAAATGGCCTCAAGTTGCGCCAGGGGAGGTTCAGGCTGGATATTAGGAAAAATTTTTTCACTGAAAGGGTTATCAGGCATTGGAATGGGCTGCCCAGGGAGGTGGTTGAGGCACCATCCCTGGAGGTGTTCAAAAGACGGGCTGATGAAGTGCTGGGAGGTATGGTTTAGTGATGATGCTCCTTGTTTGTTGTGTGGGTG
>NW_015090780.1:2684458-2696009 GCF_001431845.1 Calidris pugnax
CAGTGTGCAGTCTTTGGAGCCAGGGTGTTGTTAGTGATTTATGGGTTTTTCATTAACACTAGATGGGCTAACAGAAACGTGGAACAAAAGAAACAATTAAGGAGGTGTATTCGTGTGTTGCATCACTCCCGTAGATGTGCCGCCGTTTAAAAAGGGAAGGTGACTGCTTTGTGTCCTCTAGTTCTATATATTTGACCTCCGTAAAACAGAAGTTACAATTAAAGCACTAACACTGTAATAATTCCTTGTTTGCTCTGACAAGGAACAAGAATTCCTGGTTTTAATCTGTTACTCCAATAACTTACGACAGTTGACGGTTCATTCATTTGGCATCATCAAGGTCAGAAACAGTGGGTTGGGGTTTTTTTTGGTCCAAAATCTCTGCCTTTCTACAAATGCCACTTCAGAACTGGGGGGTGGTGGGCAGTGAGTCAGGAGAAGAAACAAAAAGCAATTTTTACCAGCTGGGAGTAAAGACAACTCCAAAAGACGGGTTGATGCTGAGCAAAGAGCAGCACTAATGAGCTCCGGTGGGAAATGTAATCTGCCCAGAGTGAGTACGATGCTGGATGGGGAAAAGGAGTGATTTTATGAGCCAGGTAGCATTTCAGATTTTTCCTTGCCTTCTTGACCTTGCTGAGGATGGGAAAACACTGCATGTGGTTAATTCAGTTATTTCAAAGCATGTGATAGTGAAAGATAAATCCTAGAAGGAGAATATTCATAAAGACTGGCAGACAGGGTGATCTTTAGACAGTTTGGGTTTTTTTAATTATTATTATTAAGCTGTTAGGGTTTATATTATATAATAAATACAAGCAAGGATGTGAACCTGCAGATCAGAAGTTGCACAGAGGTTCCTCCTGTTAAATTTCAAAAGCCTCCTAGTGAAACGAGAGCGGGTTGTGAGACATTCACCTGCAGATTTGTGGGGTGTGAGGAGGGAAGGATGCAGGGAGTGTGACTCCCCATCAGCATCATCTGGTGTAGCTCCTGCCCGGGCTCCCCCTGATGTGATTGCAGCCCCAAAACTGTTCCATCCCCACGTAGATGGAGCCTGTGCCTGCTGCTGGCACTGTTTGTTCCGAGAGGAGTTTCTGATCTTGTTTAAAAACAAAATCAACCCCATTAGAACAGAAAATAGAGAAGAATAGAGATAGATAGAATAGAGATAGAGAATAGAGAAGGAGAGAATACAATAAGGAGAATTCCAGCAGCTCCATTTGGAAAAAAAAAAGGAGAGAATTACTTGTTTGGGCCATGAGGGGTTGTGGAACATGATGTTTGGAACCACAGCTGCCCTGGGGAGCTCCTCTCTGTCTTACCTCCTGCTGTTTGTTCTGCTCCAGACAAGCTGGCTGGGTTGCTCCGTCCCAGGAATCACTTCCTTCTGACATAGAAGGTTTCCATTAATACCTTCCTGCTTGCATCTTTGTTTCTGGGCAATTTCCAGAGCATTAAGCCACAGCACATCCACTTATTCTGGGACTCCCCATCTGAGTCATTAGCTTCTTTTGCAAAGCCTGCTCCCCTGCATGCTGCAAACCTAATTGTGCTCTGCCTGTTTCCTCCGCTTTGACTCCTGTAGCAGTTACAGCCTCAAAGAGCTCCATCAGATTAACCACAACTGTTCCTGGCTGAAACCACCTTGGTCCCTATTACTCAAGCTGTGCTTTTGCGTTTGATCTTTTAAATGCTTTGTAATGCTTACCCCACGGCTGACGTGAAGCTAATTGGGATGTAACTTCCTACAGCACTTCTAGATCTTTTCCTGTCGGGATGCCAAAAGCTTTTCTATCTCTGGGGTCTGCACCTGAATTTAGCTGCGAGATGACGGGCTCCCAGGAGGTAAAATTTTGCATCAGGAATTTGGTAGCATAAAGTTCTGGCTTAGTCGAGCCATTACTTTCTAGCTGCACTGGGAAAATGGGGAGTCTTTGGTGTGAAGGGTTCGTGCTACCAGCAGAAGACCAAACAGCCAAACAGCCCCCCATGTCCTCCTGCTCCCACTGGCTAGTTTCCAGTGCTTCTTTCCTACATCCCAGTTCCTCCTCACCCCCTTATTTTATTTTCAGCCGCTTAGGTGTCAACTTCTCCTGCCTTACACTCTGAGATTGCAATTTAGTTGCCCCCAGATTTGGTAGCCTTGTGCCTCAGCATCAGTAGTGCACATCCTCTCTTGCTTGGATGTTGTGGCTGCCCCATCCCTGGAGGGGTTCAAGGCCAAGCTGGACGGGGCTTGGAGCAACCTGGTCTGGTGGGAGGTGTCCCTGCCCAGGGCAGGGGGTGGAACTCGATGATCTTTAAGGTCCCTTCCAACCCAAACCATTCTATGACTCTAGGATTGCTGCAGGACCCCATGGGGTGTCTTTTATGAGGGTACCAAGCTACAAGTAACCCCTCTAAAAGGGCTGTTGCCCATTTACAAGCACGTGATGTAGGTCCTCTCCCTTGTGAGCTGATGTACAAGCTCTTGACAAATTATCCCATGTGCACATACCCCCTCCTTTTCCTGATTCTGCTGCTGCTTTTTTTTTTTTTCTTTCTTTTTCTCTCTGAATGCAAGATTTGACATATCACGTGAGATGACTTTTGTAGATCTCATTTAAATCTCACTCCTCATTTGGAGAGATGCTGTTGGGGAAAAAAAGGAGCTAGGAGCAAGCTGCTTCTGTCATGCAGTAGCTAAAATCAAGCTGAGCGGCTGCAAGCAAACCTTTGATCACTTCTTTGCACAAAATGTGAACATCTCTAAATCAGCTGGCATTTCCATGGAAATTTTCCTGGAACAAAGTGGTGGGGGCAGATTGCAGGTTTCCACTGTGAGTGTTAAAGAACATCCAGTCTCCTTGGAGGCTGGGTACCATGGTTAACTGGGGAGGGGAAGGCTGGGGAAGGGAAAGGCTCTGGGGGCAGAGAAGGAACGAGTTCATGTGGGTCTCAGTTGGGAAGCCTGGAGCCTGGAGAAGAGGAGGCTGAGGGGAGACCTTATTGCTCTCTACAACTACCTGAAAGGAGGGTGTAGAGAGATGGGGGTCGGTCTCTTCTCACAAGTCACAGGCGACAGGACGAGAGGAAATGGCCTCAAGTTGCGCCAGGGGAGGTTCAGGCTGGATATTAGGAAAAATTTTTTCACTGAAAGGGTCATCAGGCATTGGAATGGGCTGCCCAGGGAGGGGGGTGAGGCCCCATCCCTGGAGATGTTCAAAAGACGGGTTGATGTAGTGCTGGGAGGTCTGGTTTAGTGATGATGCTCCTTGTTTGTTGTGTGGGTGACTATTTTTGTCAGTCAGGTTGACGGTTGGACAAGATGATCTTTAAGGTCCCTTCCAACCTAGAAGATTGTGTGATTCTGTGAAAAATGAGTGAAAGGAGGGACAATTAGTTGCTCAGCTAAGGGTGAGCTAGGTGAAGACTGTAACCTTCCACCCTTACGGAGAGAAATGGTCTGCTTTATTGCTGGTTTGCAGAGCAGCAGGAAGGGTTATGTACCTTGACCATGTCCAGCCTTGACATTTTCGACACGAGCTCTTGGGCAGCATTCAGCGCGTCCGTGGAAGTGGTGGCCCTGCCATCCAGGCTGTAAGATGAAGGACCTGTGCGTGAGCAGGTGTTTGGGGCATCCAGAGAGGGGCCAGGGTATGCAGGGAAGGAACCAAAGCATGGTATCTTCTGACGCAGGAGCAACCCAACGCCTGCTTTGCACCTCGCAGCTCCTTTCCCTCAGGTTCCTGCAGCCTCTTGCGAAGATGGAGAGCTGGTGCCACCTTGTGCACAGCAGCAGCCATGCCTCCCACCCGGAGCAGAGCTGGGAGAGCAGCCTGTCTCATCCCCAGCAGCCTCCTGAGCTCTGCAGAGGGGACAGAAGGCACCAGGAGGCAGAAGTGGTGGGTCAGAGGCTTTGGGGGCTAAGTCACGGAATCACGGAATTGTTGGAGTTGGAAGGGACCTCTAGAGGTCATCTGGTCCAACCCCCCTGCCAAAGCAGGGCTGCCCAGAGCACATCACTCAGGAGCATCCAGGCGGGGCTTGAAGATCTAAAATCACAGAATGGTTGGAATCACAGAATCACAGAATCTTAGTGGTTGGAAGGGACCTCTGAGATCAGCGAGTCCAACCACAAGAAAAAAAAATACAAAACAAAACACACCACACCAAACGCCCACCAAAAACACCGCACCCACCAACTAAACCCCACACTCAACACCTCGCCACAAACCAATAACCTTGGGCACTAGAGCAGGCCCTGAAGAGCCATGTCTATACGTTTCTTAAATCCCTCCAGGGATGGTGACTCCACCACCTCCCTGGGCAGGCTGTTCCAGTGCCTGACCACCCTCTCAGTAAAGTAATTCTTTCTAATATCTAATCTAAATCTCCCCTGCCCCAACTTCAGACCATTTCCTCTGGTCTTGTCGTTCATCCTTTGGAAGAGGAGGCCCTAAAATCACAGAATGGTTGGAAGGGACCTTAAAGATCATCGAGTTCCAACCCCCTGCCCTGGGCAGGGACACCTCCCACCAGCCCAGGTTGCTCAAAGCCCCATCCAACCTGGCCTTGAACCCCTCCAGGGATGGGGCAAAAGCCCTTCTCTGGGCAAAAGCCACCCTCGGAGTGGCAAAGCCAGTGGGGGACAGGCACGATGGGCTGCAAACCATCACTTCTGGTTGTTACTGCAAATGCCAGAGCACAGAGGAGGCTCTGGGTGCTGAGAAAGCAAAGCTGGGCTGGCAGGAGGAGGAGGAATGGCCTCCCCAATTCCGAATTAAATTTAATTCGAGCTGCATTGAAACCAAATTCGTCTCTCGGCGCCTGCCTGGCTCCGGGGCACTGAACCCCCCACCGGGGGGGGGGTCCAAACCCCTGGGTTGTTCATCACCCCCAGCAGGCCCCACCCCTCTCCCATTGCCCCCCCCGGCACCGGCCGCCGTGTCCCCGCAGGAGAAGTGGCGGTGGCGCCATCCTGCGGTCACCTGGGGCCTTGCAGGAGGGAGAGTGGCTTTGTCCCGCTATTGTTTTCCCTGCTTCTGCAGGAACTGGCTTTACCTTGGCTCTGCCTTTGTTAAAAAGGGTGATAAAAGTTTAAATAGGTATTGCCTGCTCCAGCTGGGCAGGAGATGACGGTGGGGTTGCTCAGAGGGTTGTGAGAGCAGGCTGGGGAAGCGATCCCTGGGCTCTCAGTCCAAACAGCTCGGGGAAAGCTGCTCTGAAGTTGAGGCTGGCTCTGCAGGGCACACACAGAGCCCCTGACCCCCTGGTGCTAAAATTCTGGCGGCCCAGGCAGGGAAAGCTGTGCTGCAGGTGAGGCGAATTGTCCTAATAGCCTAAAAACCCTCCTCTTCCCTCTCTGGAGAGCAGGGGAGCCAGAACCCAGGGTCCTCGAGTGAGCGCTTTGAATCCTTCCCTGTCTGGCTCTGCAATTCCCCTGGGCATGTCCTTTTCAGGGGGACAAAACCTGCAGATACAGCTGTATAATGCATACATATAACCCTATATGCTTCAGATTATCTCTGTTTTCCTCTGTTTCTGCAAACATAGCCAGGAAAGTGTGCAGTTCATCAAAAGGCAGCTATTAGGAGGTGGAAGAAAGTCCCTCTGGGATGTCACCTGGGGGTATTATACCTTGGTAAAGCTGTCAATTGGTTTTGAGCTGGCTTTAAACGAACCAGGTGAGGAAGTAATCCCAAACAGGATTATTTCCATGAGATTGATGAAGGTACATCCCATTTCTATCTTTCTGGGGGAAAAAAATGACACTTTGAATTTGATCACTTTTCCGGGGATGCTTCAGTTTTGTTCTTATGTGAGGCAGACAAGCCTGGGCTTCTATAGACAGTGTCTGTAAAAGCCACTTGAGCCACTCGAGCACCTTTCCAGGTCTCTGTGGTGACACAGATGGACCCTTTGGGTTTAGGAAAAGGCATGAATGTGGCTGGGGGCTTTGTCATTCTTCCAGGTGAAATAGATGCGTGACGCCACCTTCTCCTTGTGGCACCTTCTGCGTGAGGTTGGAGGGAGTGTCTTGGCTGGAGGTGCTATCTTGGGTCTCCTGCTGGATGCTTCTCTGCTATTTTCCCTGGGCAGGAGTTTCTCCCCAGGTTGTTCCAGTACTTTTCTGTCCTTTCCACCAGAAAGCTCTTTTCCTAATACCTGAATCATCTCTACCCTGGGCCCATTACTACCTACACAGCTACAGAAATGCTGTGGTTCCCTCCCCTTACGGCATCCTTTGATGCACTTGACTGTTGCCATCCTTCCCCTGACCTCTTTCTTTCTTAGATTCAGCCACCCGTGTCATCAACCCTTCCTTCGAGAAGGGGCCTCTGCCCAGATTTGTTTCTCCTTATCCTATTTGCAGGTTAAAAAATACCGCAGTGGGATGACGAGACAGCTCAGTCTGCCACGTGGTGATTTGAGGAGCAAATATATGTATTTTTTAAACTTGTTCTTAATGACTGATGTCAGGATGTTTATAGGATGAGACAGTCATAGGTAAAGCCATTCCCTGACCAGTTGTCGTATAAATAAGGAGTGGAGGGTGGTGCTTTGTGTACATCTACAAGGAAGGGATGCTTAGGGGGGCTGAAGGTAAATCTTCCTTCTTACCCCCAACTTGGACCCAGCTGTGCTTTTCCCCTTTAGGGGGGAAACCGTGTAGCTCTCCCGGGTGTGGGGGAACCGTACAGGAGAAATAAGGTGCTAATTTGTCCACTGTGGTGACTCCATCCTGGAACAGCCTGATCCAGACCCACTGTTGCAAAGAGCAGCTTGTGTTCCCCAAGGCTTTTCCATCAGGAAACTGGACTTGACTCCAGTAAAGCCATGACGGGTTCAGGGGTAGGTCTGATCTTAGGTCTCCTTCTGAATGAAAAGGTGGTGGTGCCTGGGACCAGAGGTGTCTTGGTGTTGCTGGTGTGTGACTAACGGTGTTGCTGTGGGGGCTTTGGCCATCTAACCAGCCTGCAGGATGTGTGACCTCCTGGGAGAGGTGGGCTCAGGGGGTTGTGAGAGCAGCCTGGGGAAGGGATCCCTGGGCTCTCAGTCCCACAGCCACGCTGCAAATGGCTCAGGGAAAGCTGCTCTGAAGTTGAGGCTGGCTCTGCAGGGCACACACAGAGCCCCTGACCCCCTGGTGCTAAAATTCTGGCGGCCCAGGCAGGGAAAGCTGTGCTGCAGGTGAGGCGAATTGTCCTAATAGCCTAAAAACCCTCCTCTTCCCTCTCTGGAGAGCAGGGGAGCCAGAACCCAGGGTCCTCGAGTGAGCGCTTTGAATCCTTCCCTGTCTGGCTCTGCAATTCCCCTGGGCATGTCCTTTTCAGGGGGACAAAACCTGCAGATACAGCTGTATAATGCATACATATAACTCTATATGCTTCAGATTATCTCTGTTTTCGTCTGTTTCTGCAAACATAGCCAGGAAAGTGTGCAGTTCATCAAAAGGCAGCTATTAGGAGGTGGAAGAAAGTCCCTCTGGGATGTCACCTGGGGGTATTATACCTTGGTAAAGCTGTCAATTGGTTTTGAGCTGGCTTTAAACGAACCAGGTGAGGAAGTAATCCCAAACAGGATTATTTCCATGAGATTGATGAAGGTACATCCCATTT
This sequence comes from Calidris pugnax, assembly GCF_001431845.1. Lineage (NCBI taxonomy): Eukaryota > Metazoa > Chordata > Aves > Charadriiformes > Scolopacidae > Calidris > Calidris pugnax. Next base: position 2,692,063 of record NW_015090780.1, read on the forward strand.
CTATCTTTCTGGGGGAAAAAAATGACACTTTGAATTTGATCACTTTTCCGGGGATGCTTCAGTTTTGTTCTTATGTGAGGCAGACAAGCCTGGGCTTCTATAGACAGTGTCTGTAAAAGCCACTTGAGCCACTCGAGCACCTTTCCAGGTCTCTGTGGTGACACAGATGGACCCTTTGGGTTTAGGAAAAGGCATGAATGTGGCTGGGGGCTTTGTCATTCTTCCAGGTGAAATAGATGCGTGACGCCACCTTCTCCTTGTGGCACCTTCTGCGTGAGGTTGGAGGGAGTGTCTTGGCTGGAGGTGCTATCTTGGGTCTCCTGCTGGATGCTTCTCTGCTATTTTCCCTGGGCAGGAGTTTCTCCCCAGGTTGTTCCAGTACTTTTCTGTCCTTTCCACCAGAAAGCTCTTTTCCTAATACCTGAATCATCTCTACCCTGGGCCCATTACTACCTACACAGCTACAGAAATGCTGTGGTTCCCTCCCCTTACGGCATCCTTTGATGCACTTGACTGTTGCCATCCTTCCCCTGACCTCTTTCTTTCTTAGATTCAGCCACCCGTGTCATCAACCCTTCCTTCGAGAAGGGGCCTGTGCCCAGATTTGTTTTTCCTTATCCTATTTGCAGGTTAAAAAATACCGCAGTGGGATGACGAGACAGCTCAGTCTGCCACGTGGTGATTTGAGGAGCAAATATATGTATTTTTTAAACTTGTTCTTAATGACTGATGTCAGGATGTTTATAGGATGAGACAGTCATAGGTAAAGCCATTCCCTGACCAGTTGTCGTATAAATAAGGAGTGGAGGGTGGTGCTTTGTGTACATCTACAAGGAAGGGATGCTTAGGGGGGCTGAAGGTAAATCTTCCTTCTTACCCCCAACTTGGACCCAGCTGTGCTTTTCCCCTTTAGGGGGGAAACCGTGTAGCTCTCCCGGGTGTGGGGGAACCGTACAGGAGAAATAAGGTGCTAATTTGTCCACTGTGGTGACTCCATCCTGGAACAGCCTGATCCAGACCCACTGTTGCAAAGAGCAGCTTGTGTTCCCCAAGGCTTTTCCATCAGGAAACTGGACTTGACTCCAGTAAAGCCATGACGGGTTCAGGGGTAGGTCTGATCTTAGGTCTCCTTCTGAATGAAAAGGTGGTGGTGCCTGGGACCAGAGGTGTCTTGGTGTTGCTGGTGTGTGACTAACGGTGTTGCTGTGGGGGCTTTGGCCATCTAACCAGCCTGCAGGATGTGTGACCTCCTGGAAGAGGTGGCCCCAGCTGGACCCTGAGCAGAATGAGCCTCTGAGCCAGCCGGGATCGTGGGCCACCAAGGCTAAGGAGAAGTGGGACCATATGGGATCCCACCACTGAGCAGGAAACCCGATGGAGGAGGTGGGGGGTTTTATGGTTTTATGGATACACGGAGGGCTCTGTGCCATAACCCTCTGTTCCCAGGCGTTTGAGCCTTGACTTACCCAAACAAATAGGAGTCAGTGTACAAGCAGAAAGCGTGCAAAGTGAAACCATGGCCGGCTCCATCACCAGCCTTTCTTCTTCTCCACCCTCCAGCAGCAGCTGCTCTGACTCGTGCTGGCTCGCGCTCTCGTCTCCCTTCGTTTCAGGCTGGGCTGAAAGGCTCATGACCTCGAGCCCAGGGTCTGTGGCCGTGCTTGGTGTGTGGGGGTGTGAAACAGCCCCCCTTGGCCACGCCGTGGCCGTTGGCTCGTGCACACACAGCGGGGGACACGTTGGGGGCCGTTCTCCTGCAGACCCCCAGCTGCAGCCCAGGAACGGGGGCTGCTATTGCCGGGCACGCGGGGTTGCGTTGGAGGGGTTTTTTTTGGGGTGGGGTGGGGGAAGAGGGTTGCATCTAAGAGATCTAACCTCCTAAATCCCCTCTTGGGGAGGCACGTTGGAAGCCCAAGGGAGGAGAGACCATTAGAGACTCCTGTTTGCTGAGGATTCTGCGCAGTTCCCTCCCCGGCAAACATGGCAAGGGGTCTGGTCCATCTTGGCACGATCCATCTGGATTCTCCATCCCCTTCATGCCCCAATGTGGGGACCAGGCCCAGTCCCCTCCATTGCACACCCCCCCCCTCAGTTACCTGCATTCCTTCAGAGCTGTCCTTGGCATCTTGGTGGCCCCTGGAGGGAGCCAGCAGCTTTCCTGCTGCACTGCAGATCACCTTGGAGTGACTTGCTCCCTTCTGTCTCTTTAATGCCACCTTTAGAGTTACTGGGCTCGGGCTCCCTGCGCTCGGTCTCTCACCCCTCACTACCCCCTCTGCAAAGAACCGAGGACTTGGTCAAGAGCAGAACTGCCCCGTGGCTGGAAATCTGCCCCCGGGGGGCTGCGTGGAGGAGGTCAGGGTGGTAGGGCTGGCCCCTTCCCCCAGCAGTGAATCCAGCCACCTCAAAGCCCCCGACTTATGGTGGGGGGCAAGCGAGGTCAAAAATGTGTCCTGTGACCTTGCGGCGCTTGATGGACGAGGGAGCAAGCGGGTCTCCGACACCTTGGGGCTTGCGCTGATCTACTGGGGAAGAGGGAGGGGAAAAAAGAAAAATCCAGCTTCTCTTAAGGGTCTCTGTGCCTCTAGGGCCCTCCTGGGTGAAGCTGGGCCCTCCTGCACCTTGCGGCCTCTTGCCCTGCGAGCTTCTGCAGTGACACGGGACCTGGCCTTGCTGGAGCAACGCTCAGGATCAGGTCCTCAGGGGAGGAAGGGGGATGCTGCCCCGCTCCGTGTAGCCGTACGGGCATCGCGTGCTTCCTCGCTCCTGCCTCCTCGCCAGGGTTGGGGGCAGGACCCCTTCTCAACCTCTTGCTGCTGCGACGCATCTGCTGCAGAACAACCTCGAGAGCAAGGGCAGCTACCGGCCTCCGAGGTCCTCTGCTTCTTCCCTCTCCTTGTCCCTCTTCCCCCGGGAGCCCTGACCTAAACGTTCAACAGCCTCGAGAGAACCGGCCTCCGAGGTCCTCTGCTTCTTCCCTCTCCTTGTCCCTCTTCCCCCGGGAGCCCTGACCTAAACGTTTAGGGCATGAAATTCAAGCGATCCCACAAAAGCACAGGAGGGTTTTTCTTTTCCCCCCTTCTCCTAAACAAGGCAAGGGCTCTGCCACTGACATCTCCGGTGCAGGCAAGGTCGCGCGTCCCACGTCAGGCACTGCAGGGATGGAGGATGGAGGTGGCTATGGACTCGGTTCCTTGGCCAGACGCAATGCTGATAAAAGTGGAGCAGAGATGAAGAGGGGAGGGGGGTGGAGAGAGTTGTGTGCATGCGGCTGAATCCAGCTATAGGGCTTTTTTTTTGCAGCCAAATAATGAAATCTTCCCTTGCCCAAGCACAGCTCTCGGGAGGCTCAGAACTCGGGGCTCGGCGTGTCTTTAGGAAAGCTGAAAACACGAGTCTTACAACAGAGATTTATTGAGGTCTAAAGCCTAAGCTAAGAACCGATGGGGGGACTGCAAAAGGGGACGTGTCCCACCTTGAATCCTGCGGTGACGGAGCCCGACGGGGCCGGGGGTGGCACTGGGAGCCCCTGGCTTTGCTGGACTTTGTGGGGAGGGGGGAAAAAAACATACAAAAAAAAAGGCTAATGGTTTAGTTCTGTGAATAGTTGAGTTGCAAAGGGGCTGTGAGGGTGGTCGGGCAGGATGGGAGCCGTGTTGCGGCTCCGCAGCGCAGCGGGGGCCGCGTGGCCGAGCCCCCCCAGCAAGGGAGGAGCGGGGCGGGGATGCGGGAGCAGGGCTGAGGGGCCACAGCAAAAAATAAAACCAAAAAAAAAGCAAGTGAAAAAATAAACCAAAACGCACACACACACCCCCCCTCCATCCCCAAAAAATCCTCCAGAAGGGTGGTTTTTTTCAGAAAGCTGAACGGCGTTGCGGAGCCCGGTTCTCCTTTTATAACACCGGGAAGGAGGGGGGGTTGTTTTGCTCTGGGGGGGGTCTTTTTGC
>NW_015090780.1:2696638-2698389 GCF_001431845.1 Calidris pugnax
CCCCCCCGGTCCCTTCCCCAGAGCAAAGGGAAAATCCCGCTCCTGCGTTTCTCTTTGCTCCCCCCCCGGCAAAGGAGCCCGGTTTTCTCTCCTCTGGAAGGGAACCCGGCGGAGGTTTAAACAACGCGTTTCCCGGCTCTCCGCTCCGCCGCGGTTCGGCACAATAATCGCTCCATTTAAAAAAATAAAATAAAATATATAGAATTATGCAAAAATAAAAATAAAAATTGAGAGGGATCGAAAAGGGGTAAAGCAATTCAACCGGTTTCGTTGATCGCCGTCGGACTTAGAGGCGCCTTATGAATTTAGGACGATTTCTCTCTCTCTAGATAACCGCGTCTGAAAAAAAAATCCTCGCCCCCTCCCCTTCCTCCCCTTCCTTTTTGTCCAAATTAAAAAAAAAAAAAAAAAAAAAGAAAAAAAGAAAAAAAAAAAAAAAAAAAAAGCCAATAAAATCAGTATAAAAGCAGTAATTACATTCCCTGGGGAGCCGAGCTGGTGTGTAACACAGCTCCTTTTGACTTCTACTATCTGTGGGCTTCCATGTAGGTGGAAAACTTGCCACAAAATGATAATCGGATAGTACTCGACATTTCTAAAAAATGGGTTTTTTCCCACCAGATTTGCAGCTCACAAGCCCATTAAGGTCGCTTGCACAAGGGGAGAAAAAAAAAAATTCCTGATGCTCTTCCAAGTTAGCGATAGAGCTGGGTCGCTATCCCACCATTGTCGCCCAAACCCCGTAATTAGAGCTCTGAGCAGATTTACCCGCTCCGGGGGAAGCAGCGCCCGGCGGCTCCGGCGGCACAAACTCTCGCTCAGATCCAGTGCAAACGCCCTCCCGTGGCTCAGGACGCTGGGTTTTGTGTAGGCAAAGCTGGAGATGAATAAGAAAGGCGCCTAGTCTCTCATTAGCTTTGAATTTCAGACTTTTTTTCCTCTCTTTTTTTTTTTTTTCTTCTTTTTTTTTTTTTTTTTTTTTTCTTTCTTTCTTTCTTTCTCCTCCTCTCTCTCTCCTCCTGCCCTGGAACAATGCAGAAGGACCTCATCAGAGTGAAAACCAGGCTCCCGCTAGGCTTTAAAAGCAAGATGAACTTGGTGCACCACCCATCTTTCTCTTCTCTCTTCTCCAAAGCTCTTTAAAGGGGTTATGAGGCGTCTCTCTCAATTTATCCCTTTTCTCTTGATCTTCCTAGCAGAGGGGTTTGGGGTCTAGTCCTGGCTGTTTCAGCTGATCTCATCCAGTCTAAGGGATTAGAGCTTCTTCTCCGCATCCCGGCTCTCAGCACATCTGCTGATTGGGTTCAGCACAAGAGGATTACATTGGGACCCAATGACGTCACCGCTAGGACATAAGTTCTCCTCCATTAACCAAATCCTCATCAGCAAGATGTCCTTGAAACTGGAGGAGTAACATTCAGGACTCCAGCGCCAGCCCCATCCCCACCTTCCTCCCGGGCGGGCTGCTGGGGCTTTCGGAAAAAAAAATAAAATAAATATTGTTGAAGCTTTGAGCACTTGGAGCTGCATCAGTGATGCACCGCTACGGGCTGAGCACCCGGGCGTTATAGAGAGCTCCTGCCCTATAAATAGGGTTCTGCACCTAAACTGTTAATCAGAGGAGCTTTATATATTCTGTTGCTTTTTCTTTTCTTTTTTTTTTTTTTTTTTTTTTTTTTTCTTTTTTTTTTTTTTTAAAAAAAAAAAAAAAAAAAAAAAAAAAAAAAAGTTCTAGGAAAAATATTAAACCC
>NW_015090780.1:2698870-2707723 GCF_001431845.1 Calidris pugnax
TTTTTTTTTTTTTTTTTTTTTTTTTTTTTTTTTTTTTTTTCTCTCTCTCTCTTTTTTTTTTTCGGTTGGGAAGGGAGGGGGTGGAGGGGCAGAGAGGGGGAGGGGAAAGCTGCATCCTACAGTTATATTTCCAAGCGCAAAAAGACATCAGCAGTAATTTTCTTTAAAGCTGACATGGATGTAATTTTAAAATGTGTTTTCTTTTTTTTTTTTCTTTCTTTTTTTTTTTTTTTTTAAAAAAGAAATGTGTAGGATTTCACCCCCGTTCTCTCCGAGAAGAGACAATGTGTCCTGAGTTATATAAAGTAAGAGGTTCCCTTTAAATATACAATACGAATTTTATATTTGGGGGTTTAATGCTAGATTCTTCTTAATATTACACAAGCACAGACTCACAGGAGTGAGGACCTGAAAGGAAATGGCTTTGACTTCTAGAGTGACAAACCAAGAGAGTATTTTGTTGTTGTTGTTGTTGTTGTTTTAAGACTTCCACCCTGGAAAATGCCAAAAGTACCTATAGATTTGCTGCCCCCGACCTGCTCTAACCTGCGCCGTGGCATCGGGGTGGCTCTCCCCACCACCCCATCCCTCTCCTGCACCCACAGCTGAGCTGGTGTCTCCCTACATCCTTCCCCCACATCCATTTTGTGAGCTGGGAAGCAGTCGGGCACGGCTCTGCTGCGGCTCTTCTTGGTTCAACTCACAGACCTGGTGCTGGGGCAGCTCTTACAATGGCATTGAGCACCAGAATTGATTTATTTATTTATCTAGGGTCGCCCAAATTTCACCTCTGGGGAGAGAAACCGTGTTTAACAACAAGCAGGCTATGGCCAGCTGGGAGAGGTTTATGCTTAGAAGCCTTACATAGGTTTAATTTTTTGGTGATCAAGCCACTTCTTTCCTGCTAATTCTCCATCCCTCCCCTGGCCAGACACCCCTTAAAAAAAATATGTGTATACACACACACTCACACTGATTTTTGTGATGGGGGGTGCAGGTCTGTGGGTTTCTATGCACCCTTATTCCTGTCTAGAGGAACTTTTATGGCCAGCAGCGCTATGCGTATTCTCCAGAATAGCTCTCAGGCGAGGGTTTGTCTGCCTGTGGGTATTTCCACATATTGGGGTATTTTCCCTCTTCTTGGGAAGGGGGTAAGGCTGGGGGCAGGGGGGGGGAGGCAGGATGCAATTATTTTGATGGAAGGCACCTTGCTCCAGCTCTGGAAGTCTCTCCCTGCCCCAGCAGCGTGAGCGTTTCCAGGACAGCTGGGTAATAACCTCTGGAAAAGAGGATCTTTTCCCTTCCCTACTATATCCAAACAATTGTTTGGAGGATGGCGTGTCCCCTCCCGAGAGCCGTGCCACGCCAGGCCGGGCTCCGAGGGGGAAACTGCCTCCCAATAACAGCTCGTAAAAAGCTGGTGGGCCACGTTTGGCCACCGAGGGATGAGCAGGAATAGTCTGCAGCGAGGTGAAATATCACCTTCCCAGCTCAAGAGCCATATTTAAAAGGCAGCCCCAGCTCCGTGAGCCTCCGTCCCTATCCGTGTGCGCTTTTCTCTGCCTCTTTTATAACACTGCAGTTGAGGACAGAAGCACCAAACCGGGGAAAAAAATCAGTATTTTGACATTACGCAGTGAAGGGAATTTTCCCTCGGCTTTTCGGCTTCTGCAACTTAAAGGGAAAAAAAAAATAAATAAAAAAAAATCTGCTTATTTAGAGCCTATTCCATATTGACCTATTTACTCCGCCAGACCAAGGCTCTCAATCTTTTATCGATTTAAAAGAAAACAACCTAAACAAATTAAGAGGGAGGAAACCGCTCTCTCTCCTCATCCCGGGGGTTTTACCGTTTGTACGGGGCCCAACCTCCCCCCGGGGGGACACTCGGACCCGGCCTCCTCACCGACGATGCTTCCCCCCAGGCCTGCCCTCACCGGGGAGAAGCCCCGGGGGTCCCCGGGATGTGTGGGGCGGCCTCCCCCCCGCCCCCGGTACCGGCTTCCCCCCAACCTCGTACCGACCACCGCCTCGGGTACCGGCCTTCCTTCCCCTGGCTCCGGTGCTGCCTCCAAGCCTCGGTACCGGCCCCATCTCCATCCCCATCCCCGGTACCGGGCTCAGCCCCGACCGCCAGCCCCCGGTACCGGCCCCGGTACCGGCCCCAGCCCCGGGCTCCCCCAGGCCCCGCTATCGCTGTCCATGGTATTGAAGGAGCGGGGCCGGCGGAGCGCGGGCTGGGGTTGCAGGTTTAAAAGCAGGCTGGGCTTTGCCTGCTATTTTATGAACACTTCCAGTGAGACATTTTGTCTCGAGCACGGCCTTTTCCCTTAATCTCTACTGCAGCATTTCTACATCCCGGAAGAAAATAGTCAGATGATTTGCAAAAAAAGGCCATTTTTTTTTTTTTTTTTTTTTTTTTTCTTTCTTCTTCTATAAGTAAACTGGCAATTGAGTTCAGAAGTTTAAAAATGTAATTAAGTCATCCTTACTGGGTGGCCCAGTGCATTTATTCGTATCCCACACAAAAGGATTTTTTCCGATCAATGTATTCTCAATTTTCTGAGCAATACTCCTTGTTACCTTGCTGTCAGGCTTGAGTACCTGCTCTGAAAGGGATCTGAGAATGTAATGATATTTTAGTATTCTGGGGTGAATGGAAAAAGCACATTTGAATTCCCTGCCCACGCATCAAAGTGATTACCGCCACAGAATATTAAGCCATAAATTACCGCCATTTTTTTTTTTTTTTCTTTTTCGTTTCTTTCTTCTTCTCCCCCCTCTTTCGCTCTCTGCCTTTTTCAACCTACCACCTACTGTTCCCCGAACAAAGAAATCCCAGAGACGAGCAACATGCCTCCACTTTCCTTCCATTTCCAAACCCCCCCGACTCCGCCATGCGGGGATGACCACATTAGCAAAAATACACAAGATTGAACCCGAAATCAACTGCGGCACAACAAACCCTAGAAAACCTAACGCTCAGCCCTGTCCCGGGCAGCGTGACACACACGTACACACACACACACACTCACACACACACTGCAGAGCGCTCACAAAACACCCGCAAAAAAATTTCATCTCCCTCCTCGTTTTTTTGCTGAATAAATCAAGAACAAACCAGCCTTTGTCTGGCTGTCTGGCTGCACCGGGATGCGGCCCAGGTACCGGAGCAGCGGCCGGTGCCCCGTCGCCATCCCGAGCATCCCCACGCTGCATCCAACCCCGCAGCCCTGGGGGAGAAAACAAAATCTCTTTCAAATGAAGCCCAGATCTCTTTTAAATCTCAGAGAAAGGTTTATGCCGATTCTAGGCCTCTGGTTTCTGCCCCGGAAATCTCGCTGCGGAGGAAAGAGATCAACAGAGTTTGGTCCCTGCTATAATTTCAGACATTCTTCTACATTTTTTTTTTTCTCTTTTTCTTAGAAATCAATTCATTTTCTTAGAAAGTAATTACACTTACAAGAGGTTTGGGATTCAGATTTTTCTATCAAGTCTCCTCTCCCTCATTTTCTCTCTCTGTCTCCTTTTGGTCTTCTTGTGTCTGCTGCAGGGCTTTTTTTTTTTTTTTTCCCAGATCTGTAATAAAAAAAAAAATAAATACCCCCCCCTCCATTCTTTCCCCTCTTCCCCTAGAAATAAATATACAATTTGCTGATTTGCAAAGCCTCTTCCTATGTGGAGGAAAGCTGCCTGCTCTCCCCACGACTCGCTTTCCTGGCCTCCCAGCTCCTTGAGAAAGGAGGAGGGCCTTGTGCATTACAATTCCATTCAATCTCATTCATTCTTGCCTCTTTCTAACGGTCTTTGGACAGCAAATCCACACCAACGGGGGGTCCGAGCCCCCTCCTCACGCCCCCCCCCCAGCCTTAAACACACACAATAGCCGTCAGCGAACAGCACAGCAGCAACTTTGAAACATTCAAGCTTCTGAAGTGAAGAATGCCCGCCGTGCCCCAACCCCCACCACCCCCGCCACTTCTTCCTGGGCTTGAGATTTAAAAAAAAAAAAAAAAAAAATCTTAATTTTAAAAAAAGGAAAAAAAAATATAAAATAATCTAATTCCTCACTTGGGTCACGCCTGGTTTGGCGGGGCAGGATTCTGGTGTCAAGAATTTCCTCTGCAGGAGAGGGTTGCTCCATCACTCAGCTAATTACCTGCTTCCCCTCTCAGTGCTCTGCGCTGGAGAAAGGCTCCTTTTTTTTTTTTTTTTTTTTTAATTCGTAAGCGGTGTCCATGGCTTAAAGGGCTGAATAATTTATCTGACCAGGCTCCTTTTTTTTTTTTTTTTTTTTTTCCCCTTTTCCCCCTCTTTCCCTAGAGATGTTTATTTGGTTGCATCAATCACCAGGACGGTTTCCAGCCTAATTTTTTTTCCCCAGTTCCCTCTCGAAGGCACGGCCGAGGGCTGGGAGCTGCTGGTGGGGGGGGTGGGAAGGCTCCTGGTTATTGTGTGCCTGCGGATGCTGCGCTTGTGCGAGCGGGGCCTGACGTCCCCCCCGGCGTGGGGAGAGCAGGGGCTGCCCCAAGGGGACCCCCTGCCTTGCTGTGTCTGGGGGTACATGTTCCCTCCCTGGGGTGAGGGGTGCATCCCGGCGGGGATGGGGGACTGTCCCTCCTGCCTCTCGGGTGGGATGGGAGCCATGAGCCACCCTCTGCCCCCTCGAAACGCTGCCCCCGGGGAGCTGGCTGCCCTCTCCCTGCCTGCCCAGGATGGGGGGCTCAGGCCCCACGAATTTATCCTCATCCCCAGCCCCCCTCCTGGGCTGCTGCACAGATCCAGGGCCAGCCTTGGACAGCCTTTCCACACCCCCCCCCTCTCCCACCACTGCCTTTTGCTTTGAAGCTTATCTATTTTCTCCTCTTTCCATTTTCTAAGTGAAAATGTTGTCTCTAACCCTCTGCTTTCGTCGTCTCTAACCCTCCTCTCACCCCCTCTTTCCCCGGGGAGCATCCCTGGTCCCAGAAATACTCCCCCCAAGCCCCAGGATGTTGTCCCGGGGTGGGTTTTGTCTGAGGATGAGGAGGAAAAAGGTCCCTGCAGAGGGACCCCAGTGCCACCCTCGCTGAGATTGTGGTTAAGGGCTTCAGTGGTGGGGCAGGGGGGTCCCTGCCCTCAACGACCCCCACTCCCCTGGATCTCCAGGCCCTGCCGACTCTCCTGGCTCAACCAGAGCCACTGTCCCCTCCCTGCTGGAGGGGGACAAGCCCAGGGATGCTCCCAATCCTCAGGGATCAGCCTGGCTCTGCTGATACCCCCCAGAGATGGAGGTTCTCCAGCCAGGAGCAACGGGGACCGGGGTGGCACAGGCACCTCCTGGTTTGGTTTAGCTCCCTGGAAGGGGAAGGGGAAAGGGATGAGGAAGGAAAAAGGGAAGAGGAAGGAAAAAGGGAAGAGGACGGGGAAGGGGAAGGGTCTGCAGTGGGGTCAGGGCTCTGCTGTCCCCGCTCTCTCCCGTGCTGGGATTTTGTGGCTGCAGCAAGGACGGGTGGGAGGGGGAGGCCAGGGCTTCGCTGAGCAGATTTGAGGGAAAAGTCCAGTCCTAGAGGCAGCCTGTGGCTACTGCAATCCTTTTAATACAATTAAAAATCAATGCCACTCGGCGCGCGCACACAAATAAACATCACCCCTCCGCAGCCCCGCTCCCCTGCCCACCCCTTCTCCGGGCCGGTGGGGAAGGCATCTTCTCCAGAGCCTGTTCATTACTGCTCTACTTAGGTGGGGAATTGCTTAACCGGTCTCTCTCCAGTAAATCATATTAACTCCAAGCACAGCTATTTATAAAATGTTCCACAGCCCAAGAGTACGGCATCCAGATCACTCGAAGAAAATGAGGCGATTAGGCGTGCATAATCCAAGCCCGGTGCGTCTCCGTACAAAGCCCCGCCAGCCCGCCTGCCCTCAGCCAGTCACTGACATTAAAGAAATCACTGGGTTTTTTTGGAAGCCCAGTCCGGGCCTGAGTCCCAGCCAGGGCCAGGGAAATAACCTTTTGCAGGGCAGAGCATCCCCGGGTGGCTCCCGATGGCTGGGGAATGAACCCCAACTTGGGCAAGTCTCCCTTCCCCAGCCCTGCCTCTTCCCTTCCTGCAGAAGGGCCCCTCCAAACATATAAAATGCAGCACTCCGGGCCTGGGTTTCTCCCCCCCCCCCCCCTTCCTCCTTCTTTTGCGACCCATTAAACGTCTTCTATACATTTCCTCTTCATCTTGTCAAGGCCAGTTGCTCTATGACTGCTGGTTTCCCAGGCAAATCACACCAATTTCGGAGTTGATGTTGAAGGTCCACATTGGCTCAGCAGGGGTCCCAGCGAAGCACTCATCCATGGAGCTGGAGGTCAGGCTCTGCCCTGCTTCGCCAGCTGAATTATTTTTTTATTATTATTTTTTTTATTTTTTTTTTTAAAGTCGTGTTGCTCTTTGAACATTTACAGCTCTGTTGGCGATGGGGATAACAACGATAACCAAAGGAAAGGGGCGTCCTTGCTGCGGACGAGCCTCTCTGATAGTGAGGATGCTGAAGGGGATGCAGCTCCTCCACCTTTATTTCAACCTAAACTCTTAAAGCGAGAGGTTTTTAGGAGGAGATTAACGGGGTGCATGTGTGGAACCCCCCCACACACCTACCCCAAGCAAGAGCTTTACCCCAAGCACCGGGCAGCTGCCGTGCCCCTCGGGGTCTCTCCACGCGCCTCTGAGGTTGCACGTGCATATTTAAAAAACATTATTGGCCGAAGGGTGTGTGGGTGCCTCCTCCGTGCTGTGGGCAGGAGCACGTATGGCCGTGGGCAGGCTGCAGGCAGGGACACACGCGTGTGCAAGGGCAGGCGTGCAAGAGCTTCCCCCACACCCCGACCCCGGGCGCTCGGGGACGTGCGGCTGCGGAGGTTAAAAATAAAATCAACCCGGTGGCTGCTTTTGCACCCTGACTCTCTTTTTTCCCCTTTCTCCCCTTCCCCTTCGCCAGCTTTAGCATTTTTAATTAAATTACAAGCCTCAATAATGTTTTCCTAACGGCAGCTCCCCGCTTCCTTGTGGAGTAGCGTGCGGAAAGGTATAATTTTGCAAACAGTTTCTTTAAGAGCTGGGCCTGAAGTACCATCAGCGCCCTGTGTGAATGGAAAAAGAAACACCTCCACAAAAGGAGGGATTGTTAATGGAGGACAATCCAAAGGGGGCCCACTAAGGCCTGTCCTTTACAATAAGGATGGAGGGCGATGATTTGAATGCAGGGGGCCCTACTTTCAAATCTGGACAAAAACAAAATGGTAATAAGGGTTGAATCCCTCACTGGTCAAAGCAGTGGGCAGCAACTGGTCTCTTTAACTCCCCCCACCCCCTCCTTCCCCCAAATCAGACCCCAAACAAGAGGAACTCTCCTCCTCTTTAACTTTATTTCCTTGATTAGCTCTAAAAAAAATAATCGCCCGGCTGGACTTAGGGGGAAGTTTTTTAGGGCCGTTTGAAAGGAGAGGGCTCCTCTTCTGCAGGTGCCTCGCTGCGGGCAGGTAAGCACCGAGGGGCTTCTCTTTTTTGGGGGGGAGATACATCCGAGGGCTGCCCGGGGTTCCTGAAGCAGGAGCTGGGATGCAGCTCCGTAGGGTCCTTGCTGTCGGCGCAGGCTGCACGTAGGGATGCTCCTCTGAGATGCTCTTGCCCCCCCAGCTGCCCCCCCCCCTCCAGATGTTGCATCATTTTGCAGGGTCAGTTCATTTTCTAGCACTGCTCGGAGCTTCCTCGGCTCGGAGCCAATTAAACCCTCGCGTTTGTGGGGGGGAAGGGGCAGAAAAAGGGGGGGAATTAATAATTACAGTGCTATGTTTAAATACCGCTCGCCACTTATTGAATGGGATTTGGGCAAAATATTGGTAAATGGCTCTGGAAAAGCGGGCGCAGGCTCTGCCTTCTCTGAGGGCCATGGGAGGGGGGGTCTGGATGTGGATGAAGGCAAGGCAGAGGGTGTGAGGGCTGTCCCCTCGCTGGGGACACCTCTGACTGGTGTGGTCCCCCCCCTCTCCAGTAAAGCCCCCGCCTGATTTCCTCCCACCCGCACCCCATCCATCCATCTTTGCCTTCCCTTGCACCCCCCCCTTTACTCCTTCCAGCCGTGGATGTTTCTCCCAGCTGGGGGGTGCAGGATGAGGGGGCTCTGACCCCTCCCATACCTGGGCACAGCCCCGGACCCCCCCAGGCCCTGCTCCCCACTGCCTGCTTGGGTGAGGGGAGCACGGATCTGCCCTGGGAGAGGGGGGGGAGGAGAATAAAACGGGGCCAAATGCCCCCATGGGCACAGCTGCAGCCCCTCACTGCCCGCTTGTCAGGGGCAGCTTTACAGCTCTGTTTGTGTGGCTGCACCGAATGCAGCGGGTTATATATATAGATTTATCTATGTGGATATATATGATGCATATATATAGGGGTATATATATTTACACGGCCGGGCTGCGTGTGTTTACACACCGTGTGTGCTCCTAACGCCCTGCCTGCTCCAAATCCTTGTGTTTGCACAACTTGGGTGGGTGCAATATACTTCGAGTTTGGGGAGATATTTTGCGGCAAGTGTCTTTAAATTCCTATAGCTCCCGTGGGTACCGAGCCGGGACGTCTGTCCGTCTGTCCCTCTGTCCATCTGTCCCTCTGTCCGTCTGTCCGGACGGACGAGGACACGTCTCCCCCTCGGGGGCAGCCCCCTTTCCCCGTTTCACACCTAATTTCGGTGTCTTACCCCACGGCATCCCCCCGCGGAAGTTGAGCGGCGGCTTTAGCGCGGTCATTGCTCCGGTGACCGGCGGGAAGGAGCGGGGGGAAAAGCCGGGGCTGAGCCCGGCCGGGGCCGTGGTACCGCGGGGGG
>NW_015090780.1:2707733-2708019 GCF_001431845.1 Calidris pugnax
CACCCCCGAACCCCTCCCTCCAAACCCTCACCCCTTCCCGGGGGGGAACTTCAATCTCAGTTCTGTGTTTGAGAGAGCGGCGTGATTTTAGGCAGTGGCACCAGTTTGGCTACGGGAAACTCTTTTTCCTAGGGGGAAAAAAAAATACACGGAATTTCTTATTTTATTTTATTTTTTTTTGCTTGTAGGGAATACATTTATCCCGAGCCATCCCTGGGAACGCGCTCCCGGCCGGGGGGGTGCTTTGGAGAGAATGTTTTTCTCTAAGGAAAGGTGGGAAAAAAAG
>NW_015090780.1:2708029-2708785 GCF_001431845.1 Calidris pugnax
CACCGTGGGTTCCCCCCACCCCAAAATCAGCCCATCTCTCTAGGGAAGGTCCCGGTAAAGGGGGAAGGCTCCTTCCTGCTCCTGATGCTCCTCTCACCAAGGAACTGGAGAGGGGACAAACAGGCAATTGGTTTTACTGGGCAGCACTGGCGGCCCCTTCGCCTCTGCCCGGCATTTACTGGGAAGGGAAAAAAAAAAGATAAAACCAAAAAAAAAAAAAAAAAACCCCACAGGCATGCCTGAAGAGGAGGATTAGAGAGAATAGGGCCATTTCTCAGCAAAGACTATGGAAACGTAAATAGAAAAGTAAAATTCGACCCCAGCCCGGCAGCATCCGCGGCCGCGCAACCCGGCCGGGCGGGAGCATCCGCGCTGCGCCTTTAAACGGGGGGAGCCGGGGGGGGGAGAAATCAAGTGTAAATACCTGCAAACACCACTCTGGCAGACATCTCTGCCTTTGATTCCTCTGTGACAAGCGTGCCAAGCCGCCGGGATGAGGGCACCTCCGAGTTCGTTATAAGAGGGGAAAACTGCGGTGTCTTTGGTGCCGCAGCATCAGCTCCGTGTTTTCTCCAGCGGAGTTTTAGCTGGGGGTGGGGGGGGGCAAAGGCCGGTAAAGGGGGAAGGCTCCTTCCTGCTCCTGATGCTCCTCTCGCCAAGGAACTGGAGGGGGGACAAACAGGCAAATGGTTTTACTGGGCAGCACTGGCGGCCGCTTCGCCTCTGCCCGGCATTTACTGGGAAAAAAAAAAAAAA
>NW_015090780.1:2709571-2719660 GCF_001431845.1 Calidris pugnax
CCCCCCCCTCCTCCCTCCCACGCAGCCCCCGCCGCCCCCCTGCGGGACCGGGGGCCTTTTGGGCGACTCACCGCCCCGCGGCCGAGCCCAGCAGCCGGGGAGGGAAGGGGCTTTCTCGCCCCTTTGCAGCTGGGGGACAGAGGGGGGGCACAGGGGGTCTCCTATCCCGGGGGCTCCCCTCCTTTCCCCCCGCCCGGGGCTCCCCATCCTCCGTGCCTGCCTCCAGGGAGAGGGGGGATCTCCGCCGCCCCTCTCCCACCGCCCGTCTCCCAAAAAAGAGGGACAGAGACCCCCCCCCGACCCCTCCACAGCTTCCCGAGAGCCTGGCCCTATCCTGCCTGTCCCTGCCCTGCCTGTTCCTGCCTGTCCCTGCCCTGCCTGTCCCTGCCCTGCCTGTCCTTCCCCCCCTGTCCCCGGGGTGTTTCTGCTCTGCCCCTTCTTGCCCTGCTCTGTCCTGCTTGTCCCTGCCCTGTCCTTGCTCTGCCTGTCCCTGTCCTGCCTGTCCCTGCCTGTCCCTGTCCTGCCTGTCCCTGCCTGTCCCAACCTACACCCCCCCTGCCTGTCCCTGCCTGTCCCTGCCTGATCCTGCCCGTTCCTGGCCCCTCACCAGCCCACAGGGCTAGTGGCCTCTGCCCTGGCCCCCCAGGCCATGGGGACAGCAGGAGGTGGATTTGGAGGGAGGGTGGGTGCAGCTTGGCATGGATAAACTGCAGAGCCCACCCGGCCATCGAGCATTTTGGGGGGGAGGAGGTGGTGAACGGGCAGGTTGGGGCTTCAGAGGGATCCAGCCTCTCCCCATCACCCGTAAAAAGGCTCTTGGGTGTTTTGACCCCAAGGGCTTTTTCCTCGTGGCAACCACCCCTTGGCCTTGGGTGGCATAGATGGTGGCCGGGTGACCTGCTCCCAGCTCTCTCTCCTCCGAGGACCCTCCACGTTTGTCCTCCCTGGGAGATGGGGGTGTCCTCCCCCCGGCAGCGCGGAGCTGGGGACGCGGCAGCATCAGCTCCGGCCTCTCCCCGGCGGCTGCACCGGGCAGGGAGCAAGAGGAACAGCCAGGGAGCAGTTCTTTTTTTGCTATATATATATATAGGCTGTGCAATTAGACACGTCCGAATGGATTACTTCTCTACCTCTGCCTTTGATCTTTGGAAAACCAGACGCCTTTATAAACACCGCTCCTCTGTTTTCAGCCATTTTGCATTTCTTGTACAATTAATGTACAGCAGCCATCCGGTTCTCTTCTTCTTCTTCTTCCAATTCTTTCCAGAGCAAACAGGCGCTCCTCTCCACACTGTCCCGCTGAGATTTATTCCTTCTTTCTCCTTGTGTCATCACCGACACACTAGAATTAAAAAAACCATGTATTTTGCTGGACAATTCTGACAAAATTATGGACGAGTCGTAAACCCAATGCCCCGAACCTACTACATGAGATCTCTTACTATTAATTATTTGTAAACCCGGCAGAACTTACACACAGAAACGGATGCTTTATGCTAATTATTTAGTAAAGAATTTTTTTTTCAGCAGTGCAGCAAATCTCTGGAGTCTCTGCATTTGTTTTGCACTTAAAAGAACTTGGTGCAAATGTAATCAGCACATTAAAGTGCATCTTTCATTAGAGGACGGGGAGTGGAGGGGAATTCTGTCCCACCCGTCTCCATGCTATCTACCAGGTGACCTTGGAGCAGTTCATTCATGTGGAGTTCTATGTTTGGGGATTATTATTAATAATAATAATATTATTATCCCTCTTTTCCCTCCGTGTTGCCAAAATTCCCAGCCTCTCCAAGGTGCTCAGGGAAAATCTATAGGGTTAAAGCCCTTTCCCTGGCTTTGCTGCTGGAGATGTGGCCCATTGCCTCCAGAGCTGGGGGTGGCAGGGGGTGGTGGGGGGAGAGATGGGGATGCACAGCAGACTCTCCAGCACCTAGGGGACCTTGGCTTCAACTTTTGTGGAAATGGTAAAAAGCAAAGTTTTTTAGGAGAGGAGGTGAGGGGGTGTAGGAGATCTGGAGTGGTTTGCATCCAAGTCACTCTTTTTTTTGCATAAAACGCAGGAAATATGGCCCCTTCTCTTGCTGTGCACACAGAGGGGAGAGGAGGGGGCAGCTGGGGAGGTGGCTGGGGCAGGGACCCCGTGTAGGACCTGCCCACGGAGATGTCAGGTCCAGGCTCAGTGTGGTGCCAGCAGGGAAAGATGAGTTGAACGTCACCCTTTCCAGCACTAAAACCTTCCTTTATCATTTCCAGCTCTGCCTCTCACCTTGCTGGGCTTCTCCCACCTTGCCCCCCGCCCCCACTGCCCATCTATACCCTGCCTGTCCCCCTAAAGCATCTCCCCATTATCCCTCAAAAAAAAAAAAAAAATAGGTGAGCAGAGACCTTATCCTGCTTCTTTCTCTTCTTTCTCTCTCTTTCCCCTGCGCTGGTCTCTGCTCCTCCTTTTCTTCTCTCTGGCAGACCTTGCCCCCTCTCCCCCTCTGCAACCCCCCTTTCTGTGAGCAACCTGTCCTCGGTGGCCATGGAGGTGAAAATCCAGCTGGAGATGATAAAATCCACCGCCTTGGCTGGTTCTACCCCTAAAGTTCATCCCTCAGTGAGGCACCAGAGACAGACATCGTAAAGGCATTTTCTCCCTCAGCGCAAAGCCATGAATTTTAAGTCCTCAGGACAGAGACCGTTTCATATGGTGTGTGTTTGTGTAGACTCAGCACAAGGCAGGGACCATACTGTTATTTCACCAATATCCCACTCTCCTGACTCCTACAGTGCCACTGTTTCATCTTTACTAGCGACACATATATTTTTACATCCCTTTTTTTTTTTTTCTTCCCATGCATCTGTTTGATTTGCTCTTTGGGGTTTATAGTTTTAGACATATTGTTTATTATTCATAGTATTAATAACAGGTATCATCCTGCTACAGTAATTAAATAATTAGGGAACTTGTTCCGGTTTGGTCAGCCAGAATGCTCCATATGGCAGAAATATACCTTATAATGCAAAGAAGTAACATGTACGTATCAGGACTCTAAATGTTAGGTTTAGCTGTCCATAAACTTAAATATGTGCATTTCTTACCCAGTTAGATTCTCCACAGACCCATAAAGCAAGTGATACAGTGAGCTGCTCTTAAGATGCTCTGAGAGCTTGGAGAAATTTGTGAAGAGTGCTACTTCTGTAGGCTCTTGTCACCATGAATTGGTGATGAGATTCATTGTTTGCCTTTACATCCACTTCTCTGGGCTCTCCCAAGCCTGGGGTGGCCTCTCGTTGGAAACAGGGCACCCGTTTGTGACACTGGTTTTTGTGAGATGCTGCTGAAAAGGGATCGTTACCTTTATTCTGTAACAGCTTATGGATTACAAAATGGTCCTGATGCCACCCTGATCCACACCTCACCTGCCCAAGAGTCACTCCATCTGGGGCAGGGGACTGGACCAACACATGGCCCAGATGGTGCCACACATGGATGTGGTGAAGCAGTAGAGCCCAGCCAGGTTGAGAAAGCATCTCCCCACTCATCCCTCCATTCACTGACTCCCCACTTGCAACAGATGTAGCTTCATCATGGCCAAAGGAGTTCCCAAGGTTCAGGGAGGCTGGTGCTGGTAGGGACCCTTCACTGCATTGACACGGCCATTTCCAAATGCCAACTGTTTTTTTCTCCCCCTCAAATAAAGAAAAGAGGCTGAAGATTGTGAGAAGAAAATCAAAGATGTCAAAGGTCTGAAGGGTGTTTTCCATGCCTGAAGGTCTGTATTAGGTTTAGCTGGGATAGCCAGCACTCTGCATCCCTGTGTGTCCCCACCACCCTTCTCTTGAAGGGAGATGAGTTGAATTTTCAGCCTCTTCAGTTCGCTTCTTTCCCATGACATGACAGTTCTAGTCCAGCAGAAACTTCCCTATTTTATGGCCTGATTTCATTCTTGGCTTTGTTCTTCCCACCAGATTCTGTTGTTCTCTGTGTGTGTGATAATTTACTTGTATATTAACAGAGGCAAATCAGACAAATTAGTGGAGTTGACCATGGCCATCGCTCGTGAACCCTCAGAATGAGGAGCTCAAAGTAATGGCCACTGAAAACAATTCCTTCCACGTTGCTGTCACTTTGCTCAGATCACAGTTAGAGCAAACCCCAGGACAAGATTAAAAAACTCACATCAGTAACAGGAGCCCCCAGTGAAGTCTGCAGAGCTAAACCAGCTTCTGTAACTCCAGGGCTGAAGTTGACACAAGGACCACACCGGTATCTCTGGGGTGTTTATCCAAAGACTGGAAGCATCTAAACAGGACACCAATGGAAAAGTGATGGGTATCGATGCTTTTAATATCTTGATGATGCAAACCTCTAAAAGGGTGAGAAATATGTCATTGATTGGAGTCAGAGTAAATAGTTAAGGGAAAGAGAAGTTCAGTTACAAAATTACAAGTGAATTTTTTTTTTTTTTCCCTTTACCCTCTCTGTCCCCTCTGTGTCTGAAGGACAAGCTTTGTCCACACATCAAAGTTTAGTAAAACTGGGCTAAAACCCTATGGAAGGGAACCATGAAATTATAGAAATACAAATGGAACCAGCGACTTTTTGCCAACCACTCCTTTTTTTTAAAAAAAAGGGGAGAGCATTGTTTTATTGTGCACAATATCAACAAATCTCATTTTTACACTTGAATATGCAAACCCCGATGTCAGTGAGGTGTCCGTGCCCGGGAATGATCAAGCCTTGAAGATTTTACAAAATTCCTCTATAGGAATTTGTGTGACCTGGTCAAATAATTTATAAAGCCAGCGTCAGGAAAATGAAAACAAACTGTTGATGACCTGGAACATATATATAGAGAGAGAATCAGATGATATAGCTACAAGGTCATAAACGCTTAGAATATTAAAATAAATAGCAGAGCTCTTGAGTTAATGAAAAGCCAGTTAGGCCAATAAACATCTCAAAGAACACATATGAACAAACATCCATCTTTTTAGTTCATGGAATGAGTGCTGTTTACAGCTTTAGCAGATTTCAGGGCCAGTTCCTGTTGGAGTGGGCAGTAAACAAGTGAATCAGATGGTCGCGGTACTGGCTGAATTTCTCAGCCATGTCTAAGAGTCCAACAACAGGCGTCCCTGGTGAATTGCTGAGCATTCCCCAAAATCCAGAGACACCAAAATGGGGATGCAAGATGTGGGAGGCTATACAGGAGAGATGGGGAGGGACTCTTTGTCAGGGAGTGGAGCAATAGGATGAGGGGGAAAGGTTTTAAACTGAAAGAGGGGAGATTTAGATGAGATCTTAGGAAGAACTTCTTTGCTGTGAGGGTGGTGAGAGCCTGGCCCAGGTTGCCCAGAGAAGCTGTGGCTGCCCCATCCCTGGAGGGGTTCAAGGCCAGGTTGGATGAGGATTTGAGCAACCTGGTCTGGAGGGAGGTGTCCCTGCCCAGGGCAGGGGGGTGGCACTGGATGATCTTTAAGGTCCCTTCCAACCCAAACCATTCTGTGATTCTATACTCGTACACCTGACCCGCTACACACAGCCTGAGCTAATGGGTTGCATACAAAGGAGACACAAATACGTGACAAAGGAGAGTCCAGCACCAACCCCGAAGGCAGAGCTTGAAATCTCTTCTGCATCGTTAATATCCAGCGCTGGCCCCGGGGCTGGAGCCTTCTGTACGGCATAAGTCTGAGCCTGTGCAGCCAAACGCTGGGTCACCCAAGAATATCTCTTGTTCCTTCTTTTATTTTGCTCCAACCTCCCCCTGCGTGTGTTTTTTACCCAACAAAGAGCTCGTACCCAGGTTCAGCATTCACCTCTGTGCTATGGTCTCCATCCTGACCACTTCACCTTCTGTCAGGAGGTGAGCTGTGAGTTACCCAGAGCGTTGAATTTCACCCCGAGTATAGGTGGGGAAGGAAGGAAGGAAGGCTGCAGTTTGCATTTTAAATCCTGAAAACATATTTTAAGGGCTCTGCTTCTGCCTGTTCTCCAGTTCCTGAGAAAAACTCAGCTAAGGAAAGATTTTGGTAGAAACCCAAAAGTGACATTCGCCTGCCTTTTCCAGGTAATGCATATGCATGCATGCAAAACTCAGGCATTGGTTGTTTCTGCCTCAGGATTAAGAGCTATGGCATGAACAGAAATAGAAGCCCATCTTTACAAAATTGCTTTTAAAAATTCCATATGCCGGTTGCATACCCTGCAAAGATGTAGAGCTCGAGTAGTGGTTGAGGAGATGGGGCTGCCAGCCAGGAACATGAGCAATAAGCTCTGTTTCCCGGCAGGTTTGTTCTTTGTCTTTGGGTCATTTCTCCTTCCCCGGCCTGTTTTTCCTTCTCTGGAAGGAGGGGGGAGGGTAATGCTAAGTATTTATTTGTGTCTCAGAATAGTCCTCAACAGGCACACTTCGTTTGTGACCCCACATTTGCCCAAATAACCTGAATTCCTAGGAATGGACCTTTATGTTTGGCATGTAGCAGAAAACCAGGGATGGCTCTCAAAACTACTACTTAAAACCCAGCTGGGTTTTAAAGGGATAAATGGCCCATCAGGGAGCCAGGAGTTATGTCTGAAGAAGATATGTAGGATAGCTTCTTGAAATCGAGAAAAAAATGGAGATTATTTTGGAAGAGAAGTGCCCTAAACCCCTCTGCCATTCAGCAAAAAAAAGCAGCCCCGACTTGGGTTGTCGTTAGGAAAACAGCAACCCGAGTCCCGGTTGTTCTCCGTCCTGCTCTGAACGACTTTGGTGTAGAATAAATCTTTTCTGCTTTTAAAATAAAATGAGAGCGCTTCTCAATGCCAGGGCCATTTAAATTTACAGTGAAATAACGCCAGGAAATGACTCGGGCTCCAATTTGTATTCCTGGTGTTTTCCCCCAGCTGAGGAACACAAAGTTAGGCTCCGGTGGCTGGAGGGTGAGTGTCCAGCCCCGCCGCCCTGCCAGGCTGATTTGAATGTAAAAGCAGGAGCCCAAGGAGCCATCGGGAGCAGAAGATGAGGTTTTGCTTTCCCCAGAAGCCACAAAAGGAGGGTCCTCTCCGAGGGGACACCCTGAGAGAGGCTTTTCCCCTCCCCGGGATGCAGAGGGGGATGGAGAGCGGCTGGTCCCATCTGCCTCCCCTGGCCCTTTGTTTGGCACAAAAGATGGACCTTCCCGGGAAGGCTGTACAAGCAGTGCCACGGCCCAGGAAATGCTCAGCAGCTCAAAGGGTTATGATTTTTGAAAAAAAAAACCACCCAAACCCCTAAAAAACCAACCACACGAGCTGGACAAGCCCCAGGAGCTTTGTGGATAAAATAGTGGAATTATTCGGGGAGGGGGATAGGTCGAATCTATAGTCAGGAGCCTGGAAATAGTGGAACAGTTCTCTCTTACCTTTCCCTGATTGATATTGCAATATTTTGGAGTTTGCATTTTTCCTCTCACAGAAAAGGAATTCTTTAGGTTGGTTTGGGAGGTCTGGGCTTTGCCATTTTCTTTCCCTTTAAAGCTCCCATTGGACATGTCAGGGCCCTTCCCGATGATTTTCCTAGCCCTTCATTAATCCATTTCATTTAGTTTGGCTTGAAGTGAAAAGAAGGTGTTTCCTGCTTATTTCTAACAAAATTCTCCACTCTGTTTTTGTAGCTGCTATAGCTTTATTTTCAAAACCTCAGCTTTTAATCTGAGAAAGCATTTTGAAGCAGTGTGTTTTTAGCGTGGAAATTTGCATTTGCTTTAAACGTGTTTGCGTGAGTCTTAATAGCGGAAGTTTTATATTTCCCAGAACTTTCACGATGTTTAAAGTCAATCAAAGGAAATGGTCTTAGGGAGGGGTAATTGAAAATACCCTCTGTGGAAACAATTTGAGACAGGTTTAGTCTTTTTTTTTTTTCCAAAAGATTTCAGCTTTCTGAGATCTGGGTTGGAGTCTCCTTCTCCTGTGATTAACTGGGGCATCGCTGTTGTCTCGGTGGAAATATGAACTAGTGCCTTTTTTTGTGTTAAAGCCTTTTGAAGTCAGTTTGGAGGATGAATGCCCAGACCCAAATTGCTACCGTGAAACTGCGCAGTCCTGGAAAAAAAAAAAATAAAAATCAGAAATGCTGTTATCAGGCAGCTGAGAGAGCAAATACCTGTTCCTGAGCCTCTTTGAACAAAGATAGGTGAGAGGTATGAGAATGTGACCACACATAAATTGAGCGTGAGGCTATTATATTATTATTTTTTTTCTATATTTATGTTTTCAGACTTGGAGCTTAAAAATGTTTTGAAGTTTTTGTGTCAGTTGTGAGCAGGCTCAGTGAATCCCCAGGTTCCAGCAGGAAATGGTCTGATCCTTTGGGTAAAGTGGCAGATGATAGAAAAGAGCGGCCAAGGAAGTTTTACATCATTAAGGGATGAAACAAGATGAACATTAAAAAAGGTTTTTCCCTCTCATCCCTCTCTCCTTCCTTGCATTGGGATGATTTCTATTTTATTTATGGATGTCGAAGAAAATAGCTTCCTTTTTTTCCTCTAAGAAAAAACCTCCACAAAAACCAAACAGAAATTAGGGCTGATTTGAGCTAAGAAATCAACATTTGAAAACTCAGCTGAACTTGCCCATTCCCCCTCCTGTCATTATTCTGTGTAAGCTGGATCCATTTTTCCCCACTGCAATCAGCTGGGAAGGAGAACTTCCACTGATTTCAACAGGAACAAGCTAGAACATGTTAGATTTAAATATTTGAATCCTCAGCTGCGCTACCCGGGCATGTCAATCTGTCTTAATACTTTATTTCAGGTTATTATATTAACAAAATTCAATGATATGCTATAACAAAATTGCATTACATGCCATCCCTGTGTTTCGAGCCATCGCACTCCGTGTGTGCTGACATCCCTTCTCTGCCTGTGAGTGAGTGATGGTGTGTGAGCTATTTCTCTAAATCCACTTGGAGTATGCTACGTTTTTAATTCTTCAAGAAAAAAACCCCTTGGAACAAAAACCAACCAACCCCAGGTATTTTTTAGGGGGTGAATAGAGATTCTCTCCGATTTGTATCTCGAATATGGCAGAGAGAAAGAGCAAATGCTGTGGGGTTGGACAGAGGCTGTCAGACATTACAGCGAGCAGCACTAAGGGATACTTCAGGCAAAAGAGAACCCAAATTAGTGACCTATATTAGGAATAAACTGGTCATGCACCACAAACATGATTCTGTGATTAAAACCCTCCCTGGTACAAGGCGCGACTGATGCAGAGCGTGCGCGTCGAGGCACACAAAGCAAAACAACTTCACCGGGAGAGTTAACTTTTTAAATCTAGTTCTGATGAAACATTGAAAATACAATATCCTGGGGGGCATCGGTTCTTTACAGCCCCGAGACGTACAGCTCGGACTCACACGTGGCTACGGGGGAGGAACAGCAAGAAGGGGAAGAAATACCAACCCTACCCAAACGTGGAGCTTAATCTCTCCATTATTTAGAGACAGAGAGCCCGTTGCTTCAGACCAGCCTCTCCCGGTTTCAGATTCATAACCTGGCTTAGGAAAACTCTTTTTTTTTTTCTAAATTTGGGTTAATTCTGCAAAGCTTGGGGTTTGGTTCTGGGTGCAGACTGGCCTGGGCTTTGCTCATCTCTGCTCGGGGTGGATTCCAGGGCTGCTCTGACATCCTTTGCTGAGTCAGGTTGTGCCGCACGCAGCACGGCTGCATCTGCTGGGAACACCAAAAAGAAAAAAAAAGAAAAAGTGCATTTTTAACTATTTCATGCATGAGGTCATGCTGCAGCCAGCGGCCGCCCCGCGATGGAGCCAGTGGCTGGGGACAGTCACTCCAGGAGCTGGCTCTGGGGAGTCTTTTCTTCTCCAACAGACGGTTTAACCCTTTCAGCTTTCTGACAGCTGAATAAATAGGCAAATGAAGCGGGGCTTAATCTAGTGTCCACCCCCTCCAAAGGCCCTGTACTAAAGAACTTAAGGAACTAATTGCTTCTGTAGTGCTATTGCTGCCCCTGCCCCTGCTGAAAGACTGCTGGAGGTTTGCCTTCGGTCTGTGCTCTAAGTGCCGGCTTTATTTTGTTAGAATTTACTATATTTCCATATTAAAAACAGCCAGTCCGGG
>NW_015090780.1:2719670-2914199 GCF_001431845.1 Calidris pugnax
CGGCGAGGATCACAATTAGATGTGATGGCTGTTCCTCACAGGAGGCAGCTACCGCCGCCTGCTCCTGCTCTGCCCAAAGCCGGAGAAACCCTGGCTCATCCCCTGTGAGCTGATGAGCCTCCAGTTGCCAAATAAACCTCTCCACCTCTCCCAGGAAGGATAGGAACCGTAGGACCCTCCCTCTCTGGTTCCTTGTCCCACTCAGCGAGCAGCAGATCCCATCCCAGGCTGGGGCTGCAGCCCCACATCCTGCCCCACGGAGCCCAGGGACCCCCCGGCCAAGGGCGGCAGCGACGCTCAGCGTCACTCAGCCAGAAAATTTGGTATTAGGAGTGGGAGAAAAGGTCACCTTGGAGGATCAGAGATAGAGAGTTAAAAGAAAGGGGCTGGGAGTGGGAGAGAGGGAGGAGGTATGGGGGGGGAGGAAGGCTGAGGAGGAAGGGGGGAAGGGGACGCGGGGTTTCTAAGCGGGTCTGACCCGGGAGGATAAAATACCCTGCTTTCATTGGTTCAAATGAACCATTAGGGAGAGAGTAATTTGTTGACCTTTTTGCTGCCTTATCATGAGATGAACAGCCTTAACATGGACTTCACGTTTGCCTTAACCCCACCGTAAATCATAGAAGAATCGATTTTCTTTTTTTTTTTTTAATTTTTTTTTTCTTCTTTTTTTCTTGGCAAAATATATAAATAAATAACAACATCCAGAAAACCAGCTTGCATTTTGAGGTGATCTCGCACAGCAAGGTCAGGTAGATACGTGCATCAGTTAGACACCTCATTTGTTTTTTTTTGTTCTCTTTTGGCTAAGCAAGTGGGAACCAGGGCTGTGCAAAGGCTCCGCTTCCTTTGGGAATTAAAAACTGGAGGACAGTGATTTTCCTCTTATTTCCATCAGCCTGGCTTGGCAGTGCTTCCAGTGAAGTCAGTGGACACTCTCCTAAAGCCGGTCTCTTTCCCCAGCTCCTGCAGATAGTCTGGCATGATTTTGGCCTAGGAAAGGCAGGACCGACATGAGCGTTTGGTTGAAATGACAGTTTTAGAGTTCGCTGTGGCCCTTCCATGCGAGGTTGCCATCTGTGCAAGGAAATGGAGCTCGCGGAGCTTGGAACGTGTCAGCTCGCTGGGGGGGTACCCAGGGGCTGCTCGTCCCTCACATCCTGCAAAGAACTGGCTTTTCTGGCTTTTCACTCGAAACCTTCATTTTCAAACTTTGGAGACTCTTCACAAAAGTCTGGACGCTGAACCCCACCAGCAGATAGACCCAAAATATTGCAGTAGACCCAAGCATTTTCACAAAGCGTTGGAAGTTGGCTGCTTTGGCATGGGAGGAGACCACCAAAAAGCTTTCCCTACGGGCAGGTTGGGTTTGGATTGTCAGTCCTAGAGATTCTTGTGTTTGCTGTTGGGGATGAGGTGGGATCTCGCCAGACAATTCCTGCACTTTGAGGAAATTCAGGCTCAGCTGCAGCTCCTTAACGGAGGCTCCGTCCAGCTGAGCTGGTTCAATGGGTCCAATCTGTCTGTGGTGTTTTGTTCATACCTCGTTGTCTCTTTCTGGCACACTGGGGGGGGGGCCTACCACTTCCACACTGGAAAAATTGACCAACTCCAAGTAGGAAATGACTTAAAATTATAGGATGGCCATGATTTTTTTTACTTTGCGACACAGGTATGTTTTGTGCTTCCATTGAGTCTCTTATTATAGGAAATTTAGATACAGAGCAGAAGCATCTGGCCTTCAAAGAACTCTGAAATTGCCATGGGATGTTATGATAATGCTGCTTTTATGTGACTGATCTTTTCCATTTGTCCTTTGCTCTCTAGGTAACAGCTTGGAAAATGTCACCTTTTTCGTAGGTAAAGAGAATGCTATTCTGTGTAGGGTTTGTGATATGAACTTTTATTATAATAATTCTACACGAGATGCAGATCTTTAAGCAGCCAGCAAATTCTTGTCAAATGAACCCAAATCAGGAAGGTCAAATGTTCTCATGGAGAACGCGAGATAAGGACGACTTCTGTGCCTGTTCTTGAATATAGCATCTTCTTTGATTGTTCAGAAAGATATTTAAAATTACTTCTAGCAGCAGGCTGGGTAACAATATACCCGTGTGTGCCAGGCTAAAAATAACCATTGGAGCTGCATTTGTGCTACGCTGTGAAGTATGTGATCGCTGGGAGAGATTTCAAAACTTACTTTCTTTTTCGCTTTCTGCCTTACATTAATTACACTTTTCCTACATATCTTTAACATATTGAATATCAAGTTTTCTTCCTCAATTGCACGTTCACCTTGGGTTTTGGAAGGTGTTGCTGGATTTGTAGCGGTAGTGTAGCTACTATGAAAGTGGATTTTATTACATTAAGAGTTTAAAGAAGTTACTGCTAAAATAAATTATAAGCCAAAGAACAAACATGTAGAAAAAGGGGTTTATAAAACCCTATAGCAATGGTATAGAACCTGTAGTTTAACTAAATATCAATGAAAAATCAATTATAGAGCTTTATTTTAAAACTGTTCCTATGCAGTGCTTGCAAAGTAAACATTACAACATGCTGTTATATGAAAGCCAAAAAAGTATTAGTTAATCCAGCTTCTAAACCAAAGTGGAAAGTGAATGAAACGTGTGTTTAAAGTGAAAAAAAAAGAAAACACGGAGGAAATTAAGGCAAAAAAATCCCTTCTAACAAGTTTCATTTTCTGTTTTTCTTTAAGCTGATAGCTGATAACATCCTTGCACTGAGCTCGAAGTAGGAAAGAGAGAGAGTGTTTGTGTGTGATGGGGAAGGATCACTCTTTCATGGTTCCTAAACAGGGGATTTCATCCTTCTTCATGCAGTCCCAGCACACCAGGACTCCTCCTGAGGGACAGGGACATCCAGAGCTCAGGGACTGCCATGGTAAAAGCCACCAGTGGTTCCAAGGACATGTAGGTTGTATGATCAAGGCTTAGGCCAAGTTTCTGCTCGCAGTGCAGATGTAACTGGAGGGAACCAAAGCTCAGTGGAAGCTGGGGCAGTTGGTGCCTTTGGAAGATCTCCATCCAGCATCCTCCTTACCCCATCTTGTGTACGTGTGCCTGCTGTGTAGAATCATAGAATGGTTTGGGTTGAAAGGGACCTTATAGACTACCTCATTCCAAATACCTGCCCTGGGCAGGGACACCTCCCACCAGCCCAGGTTGCTCCAAGCCCCCTCCAACCTGGCCTTGAACCCCTCCAGGGATGGGGCAGCCACAGCTTCTCTGGGCAACCTGGGCCAGGCTCTCACCACCCTCACAGCAAAGAATTTCTTCCTTTCTCCATTTCTGAACCTTATCAAACACCTGAAGGTGTCTGCTCACACCTTTCCTCCTAAAAGGTAGCTAAAAAATCAATTCCAGCTTTTGTGATACCCAAAAGGGTCAGGAAAGAGGCCGGGTCCATCCACCCCCTTCCTGGTCCCTGTGTTTATCTGCCCGTGGAATATGCTGGGAGGTGGCTGGCAGAAGCTATATTTCGATAACAAGACTGAAACGAACATGTGTACACAGTTGTTTTCCCTGACTGGGGTCTGTGTAGTTCCTCCGGAAGGTTAATAAATGGTATGCAAATCCTCTTAAATGGCCGTGTTTACACCAGAGCTTAGTGGCTCCAGCCATGTCCTCTACTTTTAACTCCCTAAGTTTTCCTGCAAAAAGAATTTGCTTCCCCACGCTCTTTAGAGCTCTCCCAGGTTTTGTTCGTGCTTTTGTTCAGCTATCTGTTCTTGGGATCATAAAGGACATCACCAGAGGGAAGAAAAAAAAAAAAAAAAAGCGCTAAATTTGCCTTATTTAGAAAAAAAAAAAAAAAGAGAAAAAAAGATGTTTTGCTTAAAGACAGGAGGCTACTGTAGTGTAAAATGAATGATTAATAAGGATAAGAAAAACCTAGTTCAACAGGGCAAATGCTCAATAACAGCTCGTTTAATCATTGGCAGATTAGCTGCAAATGCAAAGTGTCTGCTGCGGCGCGGTGTTGACTCGTGCTGTAAAGTGTTGGCTATTTCTCTAATGACAGCATAACCTTTCATTGTGCATTTATTTTAAAACCCAGCCCTTAAATGTTGGAGTGTTTGAATCTTTTTTTTTTCTTTTTTTTTTTTTCCCCTGCCTCCTCCTGCCCTCAGTGCATTTTACACGGCGGGGACACGCTGTGAGTTGTGTCACCTTTGCAAATATTGCCGGCCCGGAGTCGTGTCTTTGGGGGCGAATCAGATTTCAGAAGGTACAGGCTCAGCTTTGGCAACCACCGACTTCTCTCTCTTTGATTTCATTTTCTGGCAGCGCTGATGCTGTCCCTGCGTAAGCGTCCTTAGGAGAACCAAGGAACACCAGAACAAGTGCATCTATTTGCTGCCACGAGGAGAGCTGTCTAGCTTTGAGAAAGACGTTGATGTCAGATCTTCTCTTGAGCAACAAAATCCTTGCAAACAGGGGATCTGATTCGCGAAGGTGCTTTTTAAAAATATAATTACTTCTCTTGCTGATTTTCCAAAGGATCATTTGTTGTATACAGATTGTATTTAGTATTTGCATTCGTGAGGAACATGGGAGTCTCTCGCTAGCGGGCAGTGGGCCCTCTGAGGAAAGGTCTGAGCAGCTCTCCAGGATGGTGGTGTGTCCTCTCAGCTTTCCCAACCAGGGGAAATGGTCAATAGCCATCACCCATGACCTCAGGTCTGCAGGGCCCAACAAGGCAAGATGTCCTGCTGTCTTTTATAGGAGAAGGGGCTGTTTCCCCACATCATCTAAGAAGCCCTTTTCTGCACCTACTTCACCTTCAGTTTACCTCGCCTAAGTGTGGGCTACCACATTGAGGTTAGTCTAGGACATGAATCAAGGTACTGGCATAAAAGAAGGAGGTTCTGGCCAAATAAAGGTGCAGAACTGGTGAATTAGACCTGAGTTTAATAGAGACAGCTGGGCTGGGGAGGAATCTCTTCGTTATTCACAGTGGCTCCGTGAGCAAGCCCTGGCTGCTATTGGTCACATCTTTGGTGGGACTGGCCACTGGCCTCATGGCATCGCTGCCCACGTGCAGGTAAGATAACAGGATAAGCAAAGAGGCAATTTCCCTGAGCACACATAAACCTTTGGATTCTGCTCAAATTCACAGCATAAAGAAAAAAGCTGTTGTGAAAAAGGCTGGGCAAGCAGCAGTGCAAGCGCTGTAAGTACAAGTCATGTTTTTAACGATTCTCCTCTGCATTAGTATTTTTGTTAAACGTCATCATCATCCAGAGTTTTCAAAGAGCAGGGGCTGTTTATCAATAAAGCCCACTTCTTAACCGAGCTCCCCGTTCTTTCCCTCCTGGAATGTGTTTGACCAGCTCTCCTGGCACTCAGGCTCTCCGTCACATTGTAATTCCACGGATCGCCTGTCACATTGCCGAAGAGATGGAAACAAAAGTCGTGTGTAGAGGAATTTGATCATTTGAGCTGGTTTTAAGCTCATTTCAATTAACTTGGTAAACTATCAGAGATAAGCTGGCCCTGCCTGGAGTCACCTTCACCGATAGCTGGTGGTGGCTGGGAGATATAGATGAAGTTCACCACAGATTCAGATTTATCCCCAATAATGATACAGCGATGAGAGGCTGATAATGCACACTCTGTCATTATCTTTAGCACTTTATATATATATTTGGCTTCCGTGGCAGAAATGTTCTCGTGGCTGTTGTAAGTGAGGCATCACCTGTGTAACAGATTTTCTGACGCTTCCACTTGCTTCTCAAATTCAGAGTAAGAGGTGTGAGCGTGACGGTGGTGGAAGAGGGAGGAAGACACAGGAGAATCGCAGTAGCTATCGGAAGGTCTTACACAAACTGGAAGCATTTGTGTTCCCTGTTTCCAGGTGGGACTGTATCACAAAATCTGGTTTTTAGGTGGGTGACAGCATCGCTCCCCAGCAGGACAGGGCTTCCCAGAGCACATAACAGCCTTAAGAGCACGAGGGCATCATCTGTGACCCCTGGCACATGTAGAAACCCTCTCCTGGCAGCCACCTGGCTCTGAGGGGACATCAGCATAAGCAGCTCCACAGAAATCAAAGCCAACGTGAACAAAGGTGTAGGAGCTTCATAGAAAAGCTGTTTCTGAAAGCTTGATTGCAAGTCCCAAATACAAGGTTGAACTACCTTACAGCCCACCGCAGCCAAATACCTGCTTTGTTAAATCATCCCACAAGGAAGCTCAGCTACAGCGAGTATCCAGTAGTTAGAGGGCCCTGAGCATTGGCACTTTTAGAGATGATCTCTAGAGATCAAAGCTCATGACAAGATGCAGTTATGTTTAGAAGAGACAGGTGATCAGGGACTCAAACTTTGCATAGGGAAGACGGGCTTGGCATAGGAAATAGGGAGTGATGCTGAGGTTTCTTCTCTGCTGGTCACAGGTGGAGGGTTGACGTTACTAAGATATGAACTGAGAACCCAGAGAGGGAACAGTCACTGTAGGTTCTTCAGCTGTACTGTCCACATGAGCTTGTGTTATATTCTCCATCCTATTCAGGACTTTTAAAAAAACAAAATATGTAATGAAACTGGCAGAATTTTTTTAATTAGCATTTTTTTTTTTTTCTGGCATAAACCTTTCCCTTTTAATTTGAAAGAGAGCTTAAAAATCTAGGTACGTACTCTTTGTTCCCGTTGGACTGGTGTTTGTTTCAGTGTGTGATATGTATATAAATAACAAATGCAAAAATTTGGCTTTTGGTGGCTTTCACAGGCGCAGCCATAGCAGGGCTGTTACGAGCTGGGAGCAAGGGCTGCTGCTGGGCACTGGGAAAAGCAGCCTTGCTCTCTCTGGGATGCTCCACTCCACGGGGAGCACAGCCCAGCTGTACCAAAACTATGGAAAAAACCCTGTGGATGACACCCTTGATTTTTCGGTGTATGTTTTCTGATCTCTTCTGTGAAGCACTTCGGCTGTGTCCTCTATTATGTGTGTGTTTTCTGTGTTTCTCTGACACCAGACCTATGCTATTAACTGTTGGGTTCTCTCTGGTGAGGAATGGGGAGTGTGATCAATAACCAATATGTATTTCATAAACACTTAGCCAAGGTCAGTACAACAAACACAGGAACAGCCACACAGTCCCCTCTTGCTAAGTCCTTAGGGCTCTAGGGAATATTCATGGCTATTGGGGTGCAGGTGTTATTTCTGCTTCTCTGTTTTAATTCAGTTGGTCCCTGAAGAATCCTTATGGGCTTTGGAGACCTTCTGGCCGCACCTTTTATCAGTGAACACCATCCATCTGCGGCACAGTGCTGGCCTTTCCTGTGACCCATCCTCTGTGTGACCTTGATTTTGCCCCACCACTAACCTGTAGAGCCAGTTCTGGCCCCTCAACTGTTTAACCCTTCACTGTGGTAGATCTGCTTTATCTTGCACTACAATGGAAGCAAAAAAAAAACCAAAAAGCAGCTCCTGCTGCTACAGAGATGGCCAGAACCAAGGGAGGCAGGTGGATACATTTAACTAACGAGTTTTGCTGGAGCATTTGGGCCAGTCATTGCCAACAGCCACTCAAGGTCATTTGAAACACTTGGGTGTGATGCTGGTGCCACCTTACACAGGTGGGACCACTCACATTAAGTGGTGCAGCCAAGTTTATAAGGTCAGTAAAAGGAGCTGTTGCTTCTGCTTTCTGATCTTTGAACCACCCGGATCTCGATGCTTCTGAAGCCAGAAGGTAAAAGCTCTGTCTTTAATTATTTTTATCTTAAACTGTTCTTTATAGAAATGCTTTGTTGGACTAGTTTTCCAGGCATTGGAGTAGCCAGAACATGGATTGAATATTTGGACTAGTGTGGTTATTTGAAAATCTGCCATCCTAACTAAGAGTGAGTGTATCTGCGTGTTGGTGATTAGACCCTGGTGCTGCTCTGCTCGGATTAAAAGCCCTGTTTCTCTCCCTGTCAAACACTGTAAGGAAGGAACTTCATCTCTGTAAACCATCCAGTTTAAGTATTTGAACACTAAGTGGAAGTTTCTGGTGATCAAAGTAATTTCCTTGAATAATGTATTCATACATAAACCTGAAAGAAATGTCATAATTGCAATAAGGTGTCTCTGGGGAGTTTGGTTATCATGATATAATCACATCCCTGGAGAGCGAGAGGCACGAGGCATAGCCTTGTGCTTAATAACACCCCAAGGGTGTGATTATCTCATAGCAATCGCACCCTCATTGTGCCATGTGGCCTGAAGAGCTGCAACAGGGATGGAAATCCACGAAAATTTAAGTGGAGGCAACAAAAACATGGAAACCTTGGGTATTTGGACCCTAATTTCTGCATTTTTTTAGATAAAAAGAAAAAAAGCCAGGAGCAGCATGGTAAACAGCAGAGTGAAGCTGTTTTCTTGCAGAGCAAGAAAGAATGGGATGCAGTATCTGTCCTCAGCCATCTGCTCTGCCTTGTCCTGCCTTCCCTCTTTTATTTTTTTATTTATTTTTTTTTTATAATCCACCAAGTTGAATTAATGTGGTAGGGCTCGTTCTGACGCGGCACGGATCTGACAGTGCGTTGGCAAAGTGGCACGGTGCCTGCGGTACCTGGGCACGGGAGGCAGATTGCTGCCTTCTCTGGAGACAAGGACGAGGGCTGGAGGATGGGGAAGGGAGCAGATCCCTGCAAACCACCCTCTCCCCATCCTCCTCCCTTCTCCTGGGCTCCTCCTGCTGTGGGGCAGGGGGAGAAGGGAGGGTGGGATTTTGGTACCTCGATGGGCAGGGCAGGGGGGATGCTGTGTTCAATGTTTGTGTAGGAGGCTCTGAAAGCCTTGCTCCTTGGTGTGGTTCTGCAAGTTGAATATAGAGGAGAGAACTCCCTGCAACAGCCAATATGGCTTAAAGTTGTGTTATCTTCTGTGCAGCCTCTCCTTGGTTGGTTTCATGGGGGTGTGATGTGAAGGAAGGGTGTTAATAAGGTGTTTGCTTCTTTGGTCTGTGGATGCAGAGCATGTTCCAAGACCTTCAGATGCTGCTGCTGAGACCACTCTGAGCACTCCTGGCCATAGGGTGTGGATGGGACAATTGGGTGCAATATTAAAAGAAAATCACTGAGGTTTGGTTGTGTTTAAGTGTGAGGGCAAGAGGAAAGAGTGATGAATTCCCAGCCCTGTTGCTTTGGAGGGAGTCTCCTCGTGCTGCTCTTGGAGATGGTTTCTGAGATCCACTCCCACATCTTTGCCTGAAATGAAGCCCTGAGGCTGTGTGATGCTTATCAGGAAAAGGGACAGTCAGAAATGCTAAAAAAAAAAAAAAGGTGGTGGGGGGGTTGTGGTAGATATTTTGCCTAATTCTCAGGCACAGCCCATCTAAAATATAACGGTATGGGCCCATTGCTGCAGAATTTGACTGGAGCCATATACTATTCATCAGCAAGAGTCAACACCTTCTATAAGTCTCTTTTGTCCCTGTCACTGAAAAGACATAGTTTTTACTCTTTTTTCGATAATGTAGGAATAAAGTAGTTGCCCAGAAAACAGGAGGTTTATGGCTTTCCTCCCTGCTCTCCTGCCCCAGCCCAAATCACACACCCTTTGTGTGCAGAAAAGAGGCACCTCCTCTATTCACAGGATGCTGCAGGAAATAGATCATGTTTTAGCTGTTTTAAAAAAAATAATCTGTTGTTTGAGTCTATTGTGTACTCTCTAAGGTTTGCAAAATCAGAGTTGTTTGTGGGAGAAATCATTATTTTATTTTTTTTGTACTGAAAGCTGGCTGGTGGCTCTGTAGGTACGGAGAAAAAGCTATTTCATTCTGTGCTTTGTGGGTTGCAATGACTTGCAGATGTGGGTAGGAAGGAAGAGAAGGGCCAAAATTCCGGTGGTGCCACAGTGCAGTGCTTCTGGCCCATTTCTGATGGGGGCTTTAAGGGTTTTGTAATAAAATCAGCATCATTTTCTGTAGCATGGACCTCCCTGGCTTACTGTGTCCTGTTATTGCTTGACTCTGCTTTTAATGGCTGCAACAGAAGAGGGAGGATTTTTGGTAGCTAATGAAGTGTGTCCTGAGTTGTCTGGGGTAGCAGGTTTGTGTTTTGGAAGCCCAAATGAAAAGTGTGTGAGTGTTGGGTGTGTTTGGGATCAGCCAGCACTTGTTTTGGGTGCTCAAGTCAAAAGACAAGGGCTGCCTGTTTCCCTGAGCAGGGTCCTGCTCTCCTCCCCATCCCAACTCCACCAGTTCTCTGTGACTGGGAGCTTGGGGGATTTATCAGATGCTTTTCCTTAGTTTTGTGGAATTTTTCATGTATTTCACAGGGCTGACAAGAGGTTGGTAACAGACTCAGTAGGACCACACTGTCTCAACCAGGTATCTCGAAATGGGCAGAGAGCGTGTTTCTCTTCTGAATAGTTACCTCTGCTTTTTGGGTACTGGGGAGCCTCTTCTGGAGACTCTTTTAATTTGGCTTTGGGAAAAACATTCCATCAACAAATCTAGTGAAAAATCCTGGAGAGAGAGGAAAATAAACTAAAACAAATTTGAGAGGTTGGGTGCTTATTGCCTAGTCAGCTTATTAGATTTCTTCTACAATGTGGTTTTTTTAAATCTGAAAGCCCCCAAGGTGTAACTAGAATGCTTTATGTTTTTATAGAGTCTAGGCAATTTCCACAAATTGAAAAATTATTTTAAGCTTTCAGAACGTGTCAGGATGATGAAATGAGTAAATTCCGTCTTATTTTTTGACGACATTTTCTCATTCTTGCGCGTGGTAGGTTTATTTTTGTTTACTGTTCGATGATGTCAATGAGTTCTGAGATGGGTTGTTCGTTGTTAAAATGACAAAATGTATATTTGATCCGAGGGGAAAAACTGCCTGTGAATGCAGATGTAGCACACGGGGAAGCCGGGGAGCGGCTGGTCAGGCTGACCGCTCTTGACAATGTCTCTTTAAGAAAGCTCTGTATTCTCTTGCAATGTTAAAGTTGCTAAGGTAACTGTGCATTTTTTTAGAGCACAGCAAAGTAAATAGGTACATGACCTGTATAAATTCTCGGTGCATAAATTACTAGAGCCCTCGAGCAAGAGTAACTTATACACTTCCTTATTTCCAAATGACTTTTTAGCTTCTCCGCATGTCGAACGCGGAAGAATTTGATGTGTGCGGTTCGTGCTGCAAAACATCCATGGGAGAACCTGGGGTGCAGCTTTCTCCTGTGGTTTTGGTGCAAAGAGGAGCCAGTTTGGCTTAATGAGTTGTAACAGGCCCTTGAGGAGAGGAAGAGTGGCTGGATGGTCTCTGTCCCTCCATCAAGTGTCACTGATTTGTTTCTGTGGGGAAGGGTTGGGGTGAACCTTGTGTTTGGTGGGCAAAGAAGCTGGAGCTCTTGCTAGGAGACTGTCTTCTGCCCTTAGCTTTGTCTGGTCACGTACCTGGGTGCAATGGCAGCTCCAGGAGTCATTTGGAATAGGCTGGCTGGGTCGGAAAGAAATCCAGGGTACCCCAGTGAGTCCTATGGCATGTGCATGGGTCTGGTCTGCATCTCTCTCAGCAGTGTTACTGGGTGACAGCTCCACGTGGCACCTCTTGTGCTCTCCTTGGGTTGCAAGAGGCCAGGCTGCCTCGGAAAAACTGCCGTTGAACAGCTTTGATGCCAAATCCTGCGAACCCCCATCCTTGTCCTTTGTCCTCTTTCGCTATTGTGTTTTTGCAGCATCCCTGAGCAGGGAGCTGCCGGAGGGGAGAACGCGCCGGGGTTAATTTTATGCCTGTGCACACTGTTGCTGTGTCTGTGCACCACAAATCGTGCACGTGGCTCGGGAGCCGTGTTGGCTGTTTGGGTCCTGCTGTCTCAGGATAAAAGGTGTCACGCTCCCGATTGAGGTCTCTCCTACAGAAATGTGTGCGTATGCGCCGTGTAACACATGTGCGGTGATTTTCTCAAGCTGTGTTAGGCCTGCTGCACATATGCTGCAAAAAAAATAGCTTGACCACTTGCAGCAAACCCAAATGTGCCGAAATGATGCGCGGGGGCCACTTGTCTGGGGTTCCTGGTGGTGCCCACGTGGTCAAAGTCTTCATAGTCCATCCAGACAAAACGTGCTGGAAGAGGTCACGGATGGGGGCATCCAGGGGTGAGATAGCCCTAGCTTGGTGGGACTTACTGCTGATATCAATTAGGAGGAGATATAATCTTTTTATTTTTTCTAGAAATATCTGCTTGCTATAACATCAGACTACCCACATGTGCCTAGCAACATCCAGAACACAGCTCTGTGGTGAGGTCATAGACCACCGCGGGGAACACAGGACTGGCAGTGCCAGTTCCACAGGCTCCTTGTCAACAATACCATCTGCTGGATGGATCACTGCTTGGAAAGGGATGGCAGGACGTGGCATCTGACCATGACGTGCAAGACTTATTTTCATACTTACCTGTGGATACAGAAGGGGCCCCTGTATAAAGAAATGCTTTGACAAGGTGGCAGCTTTTCTCCCCCTCCCATTAATTTCTGATACCAGTTCACAGGGGTCTGGCTGAGATGACTTGGATCTCCAAAGTGGAATCTGCTTGTGCTGAAACAGTCCCAGGGGGTGTCAGGTTGGAGAAATAATTTAACTTGCTCCTTTTCTTTGGTTTCTGAGTCCTTACTTTTTTCTGAGCCAGAGAAATGTATCTCCAGAGACTTCTCATGGCACAGGGGGATGTGAGCAGCCCGATGCCGACAGACCCAAATGATGCCTGAAGACCAAGGATCTTCAGAAGCCAGATTGGAGGGCTGCTCCTCCCCAAGTACCAAGGCTTGATACTTGGGCAGGTTCATTCTTGCTGAGGATGCGTGAGGTCCCAAACTGAGTCTTTTATGCTCGTTCTGCTGGTTCTTCCTTACGTGCTGTCGGTTTTACAGCAATAGCAGTCACTTGCCAGAGGCTGGAGGGAAATGACCTGAGAGCACATCCCAGCAGAGGAACTGGGAGCTCAATTTCAGGCGTTGAAATAGGCCAGGTGTGGAAGTAGAGGCCACCTCAGGAGGCTGAAGGATCTGCTGTGGGGAGAAGTTTGATACCACAACTGGACTGATCTGTTGTTTGCTCACATTGTTATACATTGTCTTATTTTCAAGACAGAAATAAGTTGGTCTGAAAAAGTCCCATCTGCTGTAGCAGGGAAGGAGCCGGTAGGTTCTGCTACAATGATACTGAGACTCAGTGGAAAATATTGGAGAAGTTATGCAGAGATTTCTTTTTTTTTTTTCAAGCAAACCAACAGGAGGGGGGAACGCTCCTTCCCTCAGCTCTCAAGGAGAGCTGCTGTCTTATGACTCCTTGCTGCAATGAAAAGTTATTTCTTTCTTCAGGGCAGGAGCTTTGCAACCAGATTTACTTTAAATCAAGCAGGAAAACTCAGCAGTGGATGCAATCGCTTTCTCCCCAAACAAACCCTGGGGGTTGGTCCCGTGGCACCATCCGTGGGTCTCCCATCGGTGCTGGGTGACAAAGCTGTCCCCTGGGGTCTGCACAAGCGGGGGTGTGAGCGGCTTTTTAAAAAAAAAGATATATATCTAAAAAAAATGGTGCACTATTTTCAGGAGGAGATGGAGCGGGCTGGCGCGGGGCCAGAGGCAGCCCTCTCCTTGCCAGGAAGCCAGATGCATGGTCACATTGCCTGGCTCTCCCTGGCAAGGCTGGGAAAGCTTCAGCAGGTGTGATCAAACAGCATGCGGGAGCCGCAGGTTCAGAGCAGCCTGCCTCCGAGGTACCGCTCCAGTCCTCGTCACGCCGCCAAAGCCCCTGGACGGCACGTGTCGCTGCCTTAAAACACTTAAAAAAAATATAAATATGAAAGCCCTCGGTGGGTTGGCGTCTCTCCTCCCATCCTCCGGTGGGTTTGCACGCTACGGCTTTAAGGGATGGCTTTGGAGCAAGGAGCAGGAGAGGGATGAAAAGGCTCTTTTCCACCTCCCCCCCCGCAAGCGGGGGTGTGAGCGGCTTTTTAAAAAAAAAGATATATATCTAAAAAAAATGGTGCACTATTTTCAGGAGGAGATGGAGCGGGCTGGCGCGGGGCCAGAGGCAGCCCTCTCCTTGCCAGGAAGCCAGATGCATGGTCACATTGCCTGGCTCTCCCTGGCAAGGCTGGGAAAGCTTCAGCAGGTGTGATCAAACAGCATGCGGGAGCCGCAGGTTCAGAGCAGCCTGCCTCCGAGGTACCGCTCCAGTCCTCGTCACGCCGCCAAAGCCCCTGGACGGCACGTGTCGCTGCCTTAAAACACTTAAAAAAAATATAAATATGAAAGCCCTCGGTGGGTTGGCGTCTCTCCTCCCATCCTCCGGTGGGTTTGCACGCTACGGCTTTAAGGGATGGCTTTGGAGCAAGGAGCAGGAGAGGGATGAAAAGGCTCTTTTCCACCTCCCCCCCCGCCCTCCTTCCACCTCCTCAGCAATGTTGCGGGGAGAGCAGAGACTCAGAGTCAGCAGACTGCAGTGACAGATGGCAGGTCATAAGCCCTCGCGCTAATCTAACACTGCACAAGAAAATAGGGCTGGGGGTGATTCAGCTGCTAGGCCTCGGGAGCGGGAGGATGCCGGGATAGCGTGCTCCTCTGACATGTCCTTGAAGGATGCCGCGTCCCCCAGGACCGCAGGGACAAAAGTAAAGTGGCCATGAAGCAAAAAAAAAATAAAAAAAAAAATCTGTTTGCAGAATAAGGCAAATTTCGCTAAAAATGGATAATGTGCTCAGAGTCGTTCTGAGTAATTGGATTTCTATTAGCAAGATGCAAATATTACTGATAGAATTCTCTAGCAGGAATAATTTGTGCTCTGGAGCTGGAGCTACCCGGGCATGGTCGTCTTCCCCATCCTTAATTGTCTGCTGACCAGAGCTGTCTGCACCCCTGAACGTATTTATCTATCAAGCTGTCTCTTTGTATGTGCAGATCTGAAAGCAAACAGAATCCCTTTAACTCAGCACAGCGTTCTGGAAACATTCATGTGGCAAGAGGAATTTCTTGGCATTTATAAGCTGCGACTTGCATTTAAAACTAATATATTTTTTTTTTCCTAAGGAAGAATATACAGGCTGCATCCTGAGCCGCCTGCTCCTGCTGGCAAGCACCCATCTTTCTGGAGTGGCAAAGCTTGTGACACCGTGTTGGGGGCCAACGTCAGAGATTGTTGGTTGCCTCCATCCTACCATGAAATCGGTTTAAGGTCGGGAGATGAGCGTTTCTGATTTGCAGGAAAAACCTTGCAGGAGGTACAGAGGAGGAGGAGGAGGATAATGCTATGGATGCTCCTGGGCTGGATGGCCCTGGTGAAACCAGTGGGGCTCTTCCCTATGGGAGGGGACAAATCAGACCTTGAAGTGTCCTGGAGTGGGGACTATGGGCCAAGGTTGTAGCCATAAAGCACCGTAGCTCTGAAATGGAGGGAGCTGTGGGCATTGAGGTCCTGTTGACTGCATCTGCAATGGGAGATGCTGCTTCAGGTAGAGCTCTTGGCTGTCAGGGTGGGTACCACTGGCCCTGCTCGGTCACTACTGATGTCACCCTAAAAAAACAAATTTAAAAAAATCCAGTTTGTTTTAAAACTGATTCCTGAAGAGACCATTTTAGGGATTTTAAAAAATGAAAATGTCTTGTCTTCAGTGGAATGAGAACCTCTGCACGATGTTCTTTGTATTCTCTGGAAAAGGAAAAACAAAAAACTTTTAAAAGAAGCTTCTGCAAAAAGTGTTATGGGGTTTTTCAAGCTGCAATTCAATTATTTTTAACTGAAATATTTCAGTTGTTGCTCCCAAACACTTTTTAAAAAGTTTTCAGTCTTGAAAATGTTTTAAAGTGATAGGAAATCAGGAAGTTCTACAAAATCATTTTGTTGGAGAAGAAACACTTGTGGGCTGGTACTGGTTTTGACATCAATTCTGATTTTTAACTTAGTAACAAGCTTGAACTAGCGAAGTGCAGAGAGATTTCTTCTGGCTGTTCCTGGCTCCTGTTGGCTTTCTCTTTGGAGGAGGAAGGAAAAAGAGACTTTAGAGAGAAGATGCCTCCTGTTTGCACTCTTCTGTATCCTGGTATTGCTGTAATGGAGAAAAAGGGATAAAGAGAAGGAAAAGATTCTTGCCACAGTGCAGAACTAGAACATAATATTGAAATTATATTGGCCCTTCAAACACTTAGGAATATCGTTGGTGCTGAAGTGGCTCAAGTTCGTGCTGTTCTGAAGGTCTGTCTTGAACTTCATCTTCGTGCAGAGTTAAACTGACTGTACACAAAGTAATGGTGTTTAAAAAGTACCAGGGAACAGGATGCTTCTATTTCAGTGATGTTGAAACAAATCTAAATGTTCACATGGAGGCTTGGGATGAAACTCAAGCCGCACGGTGTGCAAAGGCAATCCATCAGGAGGTCAAATGAGGAGAGAAGAGCTGGCTCCTTGGTTTTTGTCCTTGAAGCTAAACTCTCTGGGAAGTTCATATAGTGAAAGTAGGGGAAGGAGATCATGTGCCTGCCAAGGACCAGCTTCTCTATCATTTGGGTGCAAAATGAGTGGTGTGACCATACTGCAAAATAATTGCGTGTGAGAGCAGAGGGAAAGGTCTGAGAGGACACAGTTGCTTCTCCCAGCTCCAGGAAGGTTTGCAAGTTGTGCACCCTGTTTCATAGCCAAGATCAATCCCTTCCAAGGATCCTGCACTACATTGCTAATGACCTGCTCATTGATCTGATGGCAAAGGTCCATTTAAAGGTGCAAAACCCCCAACAGATGACTAAATGTAGCGATTCTTATGACTGCTTCTTGGAGAAAATTTAGCCTTTCTGAAATCCAATATCGATCAACCTTTGCACCTGAGAGCTATAGAAATCCAACCCTTTACTAAATGCTCTGGCTTTTGTATTGTAGTTTGATCCTGGGAGGAGATACCTTAGAAAAGGATCTCAACAACTTTCTTTTTTCTAGGCAGATGGCAGCAAGGATGGTTGAGTTGGGCAAGGAGGGTTTTGGGTTTTTTTTTTTTAGCTAATGACCTGCTCATTGATCTGATGGCAAAGGTCCATTTAAAGGTGCAAAACCCCCAACAGATGACTAAATGTAGCGATTCTTATGACTGCTTCTTGGAGAAAATTTAGCCTTTCTGAAATCCAATATCGATCAACCTTTGCACCTGAGAGCTATAGAAATCCAACCATTTGCTAAATGCTCTGGCCTTTGTGTTGTAGTTTGATCCTGGGAGCAGATACCTTAGAAAAGGGTCTTACCAACTTGCTTTTTTCTAGACAGATGGCAGCAAGGATGGTTGAGTTGGGCAAGGAGGGTTTTGGGTTTTTTTTCCACAGTGAAGACATGCTTTGCTGGAGGGTACAATTTCTAGGAATCGGTGCCATCAAGTAAGGTGTTTTCTTGATGTTAGTGATGTGTGGTCTTTGGTTTATCCAACCAGGATCAAAGTCGTGGTGAGAACCTGTTGTGCTGTTTGGGATTTGAAGAGGGTAAGCACAAGCTATTTCCAGCTGCTCAAAAATCCAGAGGATTGGTTTCAGTTATGGCTCAGTTTCTTCTTGGAAAATCAGGTGTTTCCCACCACTATCACAACTGAAAACCTGACCTGGGAAAATAAGTGCAGACTCAGAAGATAAATCTGTCCTTTGGCATGCCCGCTCTGCTGTTGGAATACTGAAATAAATAGGATAAATATATATGTAGTTTCACTGGAAAATAAAGCAAATATAGAAGAGAGATGAACAAAAAAGGTGTTAAATGCAGGGTCCCGTTTTTAGAGTCCCTCTAGTGTAAGTGTAGCCAAGATACTGGAGGTGAAAGAGCTGCTGGCTTCAGTTATGTGAGGGTAATAATAAGTAGGAGAAGTAGTGGCAAAGCTGAAGGAAGGAGCTTGGGCCGAGGGAAGTCTCACTGCGTAAGTTGGTCTGTGCAATTCCCCCAGCTCTCCTTATCTCCCTGTGCCTTTGGTTGGCCTATCAGCCAGACAAAGAGCTTAATGCAACTTGGCATAGCGACTGGGGAAATTGTTTAAAATTTCCAGCAACTGGAACAATTAAGTCAGCTCTCGGATGAGGGAGAATAGTTGTCCCCTTAGGATTCCTATCACCGCAGGATAACATTTCCAGGCTTTGTCCAGCAAGAGATGTCACTTCATTTACAGAGATCTTCACAATGTTGAGGTATATTGGATATTGGTTATTATATGCAAAAGACTATCGTGAATCATCTCGGCTAGGCTAATTGTTCCTGGGTTCAGGGCTGATGGAATTTTAATTTCAGCGATGGTGGTGGCTGAAGAAGTTTCCCAGAATTATAAAAGATGATGAAAAAGCCGTGTTATTTTAGAAGTAATAGCAATGTCCCAGCTTAAGGGAATTTATTAAGAGTTCAGTCAAACGCACCCAGGAATATGAGAGCTTCATGAACTGGGACTTCCTGCTGTCGGCTGCCCTTCTGGGATGGAGATGGGATGGGAAATGGGCATCTTCTGTGAGGGATGACTCTTGCAAGGGCTTGATTCCCTAACAGTCATGTTGACATCACGTTCTTCAATGTTTGTTTTTATAGCTCGCAAAAAAAAAATATAATAGAAGCATTGCCCTATTTTGTGTCATTGTTGATTTTACATTCTTTCTTGGGTGCTTCTCTTCCCTTCCACTTCTTTTTCTTTATTGAAACTGCGCTGAGGATGTGTCATGCCTTCACAACCCGCTCCCTTTGGATGGGGGGAGAAAAAGGGGAAGGGGTGGGAGGGGGAGAAGCAATGAAATGACTCTGTGGTACTGTATAAATAGTTGCTTTATTATCATAAAAAAAAATTGCACTCGAAAGATATTTTTTTTTTTAGGATCAAAACATACCAAAGAAAATGTAAAACAAAATTAAAATGAAGTCGGTATTCACATTGTCAGCAGTTATTTTGTCACTGCAAAGCATCTCCTCAAAGGAATATTGTGCAGCACAGCAGCAGCTGAATGAAGCAAGCAGCTCCGGCGTTTACTTAAAAGGGAAGTGCAGGGACATCTTCAAACCGCAGTAATGGATCCCTGGGGT
The DNA here is from genome assembly GCF_001431845.1 of Calidris pugnax. NCBI lineage: Eukaryota > Metazoa > Chordata > Aves > Charadriiformes > Scolopacidae > Calidris > Calidris pugnax. The sequence goes on from NW_015090780.1 coordinate 2,738,704, forward strand.
TCCTCTAAAGTCTGATAGTGGCACTGACATTTCCTGTGAAGTCGGAGCCTGGCAGGTTGTTAAAACTTCCCGGTTTTTAACTGCATCAAGTGTTGCTGTAGTTTGTTGAACGTATAAAATCACTTCTCCACCTCCTCCTTTTTTTTTTTTTTTTAAAAAAAAAATAAAAAAATCCAGATATCAATAAAGAACTTGAGAGAGGAAAACACTATAATTATAGCCAAAAAGCTGGCACGATGCCTGCTGTATAAACCCGTTATTTTGGTAGCATAGAATTTGGTACTGGAATAATTCTCTGGGTGGAAACTTGGCAAACATGATCTCAGCCTGTGAGCTAATCTTTTCTCTTTCCTCCTGTAATAACATTTTTTTCTTCTCTACAGATTTAGCCATTTTAAAATTGTGCATCCTATTAGCGAGATTGTGTATGCACAAATGACCTATGTTATGGGTCTCTGGGGTGATGTGAATGTAGACAAGAGATCTGCATGTTAGATTAAAACCCCTTTGCTGGAAAATTGGTACCCTGTAGATTCAAATACAATTAGCCTTGGTCTGAACTGCTGCCTCGATGGGAACCGGCTGTAGCTGAGGGTGACAGGGGAGGACGGGGGCCTGGGAGACCCTGGGCAGCTTTTGGGGACTGGGCTTTTGGTTTCCTCTGTGATGGGGACGTTTCTGCTTGGACTCCTCACTATTTCAGCCTCGGTAGCCTTGTAGCTATTCATGTACCAGAGCTCACTGATATTGAAGAAAATGCCTAAATTCTTGCATACATTTGAGGATCTGGGCCTTTGGTGACATGGAGATCATTATATCTCCATAGCATTGCGAGAGGCTTCATGAACCATGCACAAATAGCCAGCTTTATTGTTAGCCCTTATTTTTAAGAGAGCTGAGACACCAGGACACCTCTGTGAAACTGTAAAGAGCTCAGACAACGCAGGGCTCTAGTAACATTTTTATTTTTTTCATTTTGACCTACATCTTCAATTTTTAAAGAACAGTGTGTTTGCCTCCACTTGCAGGTTCTGGGAGCTGCAGATGCTTGGGGAAGAGAGCGAGGCTTGCATTGAAATTCATGTCAGCCTGCCATAAACATCTTTCTAAATGAATATAATAAGATCAAATCTATTACTGCCGTTGTCGCTCCATCCGGAGCGTGCTGGTAGCAGAGAGACTGTCCCATGTGCTGGGACTGCCTCGCTGGGAGCCCAAGGGGGCAAAAACTGGCCCATTGGTGCTCCAAAACTGCAGTGTAATTAGTTCCACTTCCCTGCAGCAGAAGAGGGGGGGACGGCAGCCGCCTTTGAAATCTTTTTACCCAGAAAGTGGGATGTGCAGTTTGCTGATGTGCTAATTTTCAGAGAAATCAGTCCCTCCATGAGGGATTTTGTTTGGAAGGGGGAAAAAAAAAACCCAACACTATTGGACTTGCAGTGGACTGAGACCAGAGATGCTCCGTACTGGAGCTGCTTGTGGTTGGATTGGGTGGTCAGCAAACCTTCCTGTAGCTTTTAACCTGTTCTCCTGGAGACATAAGTGTTATTCCTTCAGCCTGTGCATGGGATTGACTTTGGGGGTTTTGCCCTTGCTCCCAAGGTGGTGCTGAATGTGGTTTGCAGCAGCCTGAAAGAAGCAGGATGCCTTGGGGTGTGTAGGTGTGAGCAGGATTGGTGCTGGTAATCAACCCCCTCTTTATTACCTTCCTCTGTATTAAAGCTAAGTGTGGCTCAAGATGAAGAACCTAACACTGAAGGTGTCTAGCCGTTCACAGGATGTGTTTTAAAAGATGATGATTTTTCACTAGTGTTAATTATTATGTCACTACTGGGGTAAATGAGCCTTTGGTGACCTTTGGGGTTGGTCACCCTTGAATCTTGCCAACTGCTAAAGGCAATGCTCCACGTGCATGTGTTGAAGTCAGTGGATAAACCATAGGAGATCTTGAGGCAGGAACAACACTTTAAATAACTCAGTTTAACTGTTTGAAGTCTTCTGGGCAGTTCTGGCTGAGCAAAATCTTTGCAAATGGCAGGGTGATGCTGAAGACTGAGGTGACACAGGAGTTACAAGCCAGATCCAAGGCACTGCTCAGCCTACAGAAAAGCTGCTGTTCCTTTTGGGGGACTTTGGATGGGGCTGACTCCTGCCTGCTGGATGATGTGGCTCCAATCACACACTGCTCTTCCCTTAAAGATGCTGAAGGGCTGGTGGCCAGTGCACAAGAAGGTGCTGACCTGAGGGTATTTTTTTTTGACAAGTGCTCTGAGCTGCCTGGACAAAGGTGGTTCTGGATCCTCAGCCACAGAGCCGTGTTCCTACAGCTCGGTGTGGAAGCTGATGTGCTTAGATCTCTGCTGCAGCTCTTGGCAGAGCTCCTTGGCTCCAGCCCAGCACCACATTAAGGTGGCTGGAGAGCTGCTGGAGGAGAGCGGCCACCCATCTGGCCAGCCTGGCATGGGGCAGAGAGGTCCTGAATGGCTCTGCCCTTTGTCCTCAGATGGGTGCCTGAGGGTGCAGGATTCTACCCTGTGATGCTTCTCTGTCTGGAGGAAGAAATTGGTCAGGTTTGGAAAAGGTTATCTCATTAGGGGTAGAAGAATTAAAATGATGCTGTAGCTCTTCAAGTATGAGGCTCTTCTGCTCCAACACTGGAAATGCAATGGTTACCTTTTTGGTACAAAAGTATGGGGCTTGCACCAGTTCTCAGTGCAGGGCTTGGCAGTGACAGGTTGTGAGGGGTTTGAACCTTGAGACCAGGTTCTGGAGAAGTAACTCCAACCCTCAATCCCCCTCCAGCTGTGACCACCAACTGAATCCTGAGCTCAGCCTGGCCCCAAGGGAGCAGCCAGCAAAAGGTGTTTAAAAACATGAGGCTGATCATCTTCCCTGGGTGGAGTGTCCTCTGCAAGTGTTCTTGAATCACATTAATCATGAAGTGTGCTCCAAAGACAACCTCATGCTCAAAAAAATAATAATCGTGGGGGGCCCAAGAGGAAGGGAAGCCAGTGTGTTGCCTTCTTTTGCATTTTCCAGACTCTGTTTTTAACCTTTGGAGAATTCCTGTTCACACTGCAAAATTTCCTGGGAACAGGGAAAAGTGCATCACGAAAGCAAAACCAGATTATTGACTTCCCTCAAAGTCTGTCTTCCAGGAGGGGAAGGTGTTTTGGTGGGGTCTCGGTCCCTGGGAAATGGATTTACATCTTCCATCTCTGCTACCTCCATGGAAAAGAAGAGGGGGGGTGGGAGGGGAAAAATCAACCTTCAAATATTTTATCTTGCTGTGCAGGACCCTAGCAGATCGCTCCCCGGGGACCATAAATTCTTGCCTGACTGTCACTGCTGCTCCCGAACTCTGGTGCAGAGCACTGGGAGAGTGAGCTTTGTTCCTCCACAGCGCAGAGGACATGCCACAAATAATTTAAGGGACCATTTTTCTTCTTATATGACGTTAAATATTCTTTACTTAAAAAAAAAAATAAAAAAAAAATTCCACACCACTTGGCATAAAGTAATATATCCAGAAGAAGGGCAGATGCTGTTTAATAAAAGACACAGCGCTTGGCTCTGCTCTGTGTCCAACCTCCTGAATCTTCTCCCCGGCGGCGGCAGGGAGCCGGCCTGCTCACACCTCTGCTGCCAGGTGATGAGGCAGGACAAGAACAAGCTCAGTGCTGGGCCAAAACTCTTTAAGGACACTGTTTTTGTACCCGCAATTCCACTGCAGGAAAAAGGAAATAGTGAATTTGTTGAAGCTGGCTGGAATGATGATTTGGTTTTTTTGCCCAACTTATTTGGGAATGGTAGAATTGTCTGGGTTGGAAGGGACCTTTAAGATCATCTAGTCCAACCATCAACCTGACTCTGATAAAAACCCATCATCCCCATCTTCTCTACACATAATGTATTCAAATCACAGGCTGAAGTCCCTCAAAGGATGGATCCACTGGAGCTTGCTCCACCTTCTCTTCAGAGGGCATGGCTAGGTCTGGAGAGGGGGTTTTCATAGTAGTGAAGAGCTGGTGGTTGGGGGAAAGTCCTCTTGCTTTCAAAGTAAAGAGATTTAACCAAGAAAGAGTAAAAGAGGAAATACGTAGAACTCCCCTGCTGGTATATTGTATTAAGTCTCTTCCATGGAGATGTGTATAATAAACTGTCTGCAAACAGCAGGGAAAAGTGGAAGGGATAAAGGGCAAAATCTGATTTCTCACTCACTTTGTCCCTCAAGTTTGCAGGGAGCAGGAGGAGTTTGGCCCCCTCCGTTCTATTTCTTCCTTCTGCCTTGCCTGGTACAAAAACAAAATTGGAAAAAAAAATATAGGGAAATGGTGACCATCAAAGTGTTATGGGAAGGAAAGGAGAGAGTCAGAAATGGAGTAACACCATTCCAATTGTTGACCTTAAAGATATTGTTGTGATTCAAACAACTGAAATCTAACCCTGGGCTCTGAGAAAAGCAGGTTATTTTCCTGTCCCTCACACTGTCGTACCCCAAGCGAACCCTCTGGAAAGCCTCTTCCTCTAACCTTTCTGTCTCTCTAATGCAAAGTTTGCCACATGCTTGTCTCATCCCTCCTTTGGGCCTCTGAAAGGCACCTTCACCTGTTTCTAAAACTTTCTTCTAGTGCAAATAATATGTTTTGCTGTGTGAGTGCAGGTGTTTGGGAATAAGATTAGACAGGACAGACTTTGTGTTTTCCAGGTAAAATGGGAAGTATTTTCTTACAAATTTAACTACTGTATTGAGTCGTCTGATGTTTGGGGTTTTTTTCTCCTTTGTAATATATTCTTATTCTCTGACTTTTTTTTAATGTTTTTTGCTTGACATCTTATTTATAATTTCCAAGGAATTCAGTTTGGGCGTCTGAACTCATGTATTTAAGGTGCAGGACGGGATGACAATGACTTGCAGATTCCAAGTTTTCTTTGGCAACTTCTTTTTCCCTGTAACAGTTGCATTTTAAACAGCCAGGAAGCTGCTTTTAGAGCTGCACAGAAAGAATTTCATGGGTAGCACCAACTCAGCCAATGCAAAACCATCTACATCCCTGTGATGTAAGGCACCCATAAATTGAACTATGACTATTCCAAAGAGGTGCTGGTGGTGTCAGCAGGGTGAGGGCCTCAAAATTGTCAAAGTGTTGCTTTTTCCTCTTTCTACCCCCCCATTTTCGTATGAATTTTCATGAATGACAAAGTATGTGTTTGTGTGTTTTTATCCTGATGTCGTAGTGTGTTTGATCTGGGTGTATTAGGCATCTGCCTTGCATAGTTCCCATCTATACCATGTTAATTATATTGCTCTGGTGACATAATAAACACTGAGCGAGTTGTGAATAGATTATTTACGATGCCACCTGAACTCGAAGTAATTATAGCTGTGTAATTTAGCTTCCCCCTATTTCATTTTATATATAATGCAATATTTCAAAATATTCCGGTGCACATCTATCTTTAGCTCTGTGTTTGAATGAATAAATTGTGATTCTCTTTCAAAGGTAATATATCAGCAATGCCCTTAAGGGAGGGCGCTGCAGCTCTGTCAAAAACAATCCATAAACTAATTTGCACATAAACAGAGACAATGGATACTTATAACGAACGCACATCTTCATTCACAGAAAATAATACTGTACTTACCTGTCTCGGTGTATTTAAGTCTAATGTTCCACTGTCAAAGCACGGAAGGAAGGTATACAATATGTCTCAGCCTAATGTTTTTTTAATACAGGACTTTTCCTGTAATTTAAGCTGTGGGGACAAAATTAGGATGGGGCAACAAATACCTTGCAGTAAATGGAATGAAATTATTAATGTTTACAGGCAGAGAAGTAAAATTGCTTCTATTGGAGTGTCGTTTGAGGTTGATTGTTGGTATTTGTTTATGGGCTGCAAAGATTCAACTTCAAGACCTACTACAGCAGCGGGTGCTTGGGAAAGCAGAGCTTTGCATTATTTAAGAGTTGTTGGAGGAGGCAGAGTTCGTGCTGCTTGAGTGTGAGAGGCCCTGACACGGCCGGTGTGAGCTGGGATGCTCGGTGTCTCCGGGCACATCTCGGGGGGGAAATTAGCAGTGTTTTGGCATTGCCAAAACTGGCATCCCCAGCATCTCCTGGGGATGCTGGTCCCTCTTCCACCTCTCCTGGCTCTGCCCGGGCATCACATGTGTGTCTGGGCTGTCTCAGCTCCGTTCCTGGGTCTGGCACTCAACAGCCATTGGCTTTTGGACAAATGGCCCCAACATCCCTTTGCCTCAGTTTCCTCAGCTGTAGATCCTGCAAAATGACACTTGCTTTTTAAATGGGTGAGGTTACATTATTCAGTATTTGACCTGGGACAGGCTGCTTCTCTAAAAGGTACTGAACACGAAGTTACAGACTTAAGTGATGCTTTCGTGCTGAATTTGGAGTTGGGAAATCGGCCTTAGATATTTGCATTTTTATTTTGCAGAGTGCTTTGAGATCCTCATATCAAAGGCGATGTAACTGCAGTGCATTATCTTGTTATATCCTTGAAAACCCATCCGGTATGGTTTTGCCCTCTCTTTATTTCCTTAGAGCCTTGTGGGCTCATTCTTCTCCTTCCTCACCGCAAAGCCGTGGTTAATGGCAGTGGCCTTGAATGGGTGGGTGATGCCACTGCCCTCCCTTCTGCACGAGCCCTCGCACCCGGGGCTCCTGCAGCACCATAGATGTGTGTGCATTTGTGTCAATTAAAAGGTACTTAAGAGAGTCAGAATCTTCCTCTTTTTTTTTTTTTTTAATTAAAAATGTCAGGATTCAAACTTTACATGGGATTTGTGGTGGTTCCAATTCCCGGTTGGCATGTGCGAGGCGGCACCCGGGAGATTCGAGGTTTCCATGACATCATACGGTAACTGTGAGCCTATCAGTTAATTAAATACTATATCCATGTATTCTAGTTAATTGATGCTTCCTTTACATGGTTTATTGTGCTGCAAACTGGTATTGCTTCTGTCTCACTGAGCAAACACAGAGAGGGAGAGAGAGGGAAGCGGTGGTGGGATGCTCCAGCTCGCGGCTGGGGAGAGGGAGCTGCTGGCACACTGCGCCGTGCCCAGGGGCATCCTCCAGGAGAGCCCAGCATCACCTACTCTCCAGGGATTTGGGGTGGCTCTGCGGGTCAGAGGGAGATCTTTTATGAATGAGCTGAGCCGAGCCTTGGGAATGAATCGCAGGCACAAGAAAGCTGTGCCTTTTACCCCATCCAGCTTTGTCTGGGGCTTCTCTGGTCCTGGTTACGCAGATGGGGAGGTGCAGAGGAGGATGCCCCGTTATATTCATGCACTACACAAAGGTGGCATCACCTCTGCCATACCTGTCCTGCAGGAGCATGAATCTACCCAGGCCAGGCTCTGGGATGTAGCTGGACCTCCCTCCTATTGGCCTTAAGGGGGGGGCAAGACATCATCGCTGTATTTTTAGCAAATAGAAATATTTTAAGGCAGGAAATCCAGCTTGGTTGGGAGCGGGTAACATAATGTGATCTGGCAGAGGGGCTGACCCCCAGCAGCACACCTCAGCCTCCGGCAGCTTTCCGAAAGGGTGTTGAACCCCCCAAGTAAAAGCAAGCCCAGGTTGGCTGATGTGGTCAGGCCACCTGCAGAAAAGGGCAGGGCACGTCACCAGACTTGCCTAAAGAGATGAGCACGGTGTTAAATGATGTGCCCAGAGTGAGCATGACCTTGTCCACAGCCATGTTGGAGTGGAAAATCGATAAAAATGCATAGCCCTCACAAAAATGCTACCTCATATCTGCCTCTTTCCCCTGTCCTAGTCAGCTCCGGGTGCCAAAAGTCCAGGGCTATCTCACCCTGCTTGTGTGCATCAGGGCACACTCACCTACCTGTTCTTCTCGAGCTTGAGGCTCAACTACCACTGCAAGGAGGAAGGAAAATATTTTTGTTTAAAGGATTTCAATCCAGAATGTAATTTCAGCAGCATTTTACTGGGAGTTCATTTGGCTTGGAGTCTGGGACTGACAGATTTTCTAGTCTCCTGTTCTGACCTTCTGCTGCACCGGGGTGATTGGTGTGCCTGTGTGGGAAGGAAAAGGGAGATTTGTTCAATGCTGGAGCAGGGCTGAGAGCACTTGATTCACAGAAGATGAGACAAAACCCAATTTTAGCTCAGACTCCAGATGTGAAACTCTAAGACACATCTGTGCACGGCTGTGTCCATGCTGATACTGGAGATCCTAAAACACAAGATGCTGTCAAGTTGGCAGCAGGAGCATTTCTTCACTCAAACTCCCAAAGAAAAGCTGTTCTAGAGGTTTCAAATGAGAATATTGAAAGAAAAAAAAGTGCCATACCCTATATACAAACCAAGCACTGGTTACCTTCTCTCCCTGTTTCTTTGTCCTCTTCCATTCTCTCACTTCTTCTTTCTCACCAAATGTACGATTTCTCCTCTTCTAGAAGAAACTGAGATACCACAAGTGTGATGAAAAAGATTTTGAAGGATGACCTTGTGAGGTTTCCATGTTTATTCTCTCTTGACAACTTCCAGGCTGAGTTTTTTCAGTCTTTCAGTTCATGTCCACTTGCAGCTCTGCACTTCAACAGAGGGGAAGAAACACTATAAAAGTTGCCTTCCCCAAAATGTTTGCTTGTTGATGCTGGCCTGGCCGCCTTCCAAAAGGCAAAGTGGCCCCAGCTCTGTGAACAGACACCAGAGACAAGGCCGGGTCAGATGGGAGGGGGAATGCAACAAATTTACATACCATTTCAGTAATACCCCTCCAAATTATCACCTCTCTGATCCTACCACCATGCTAAGTGCTGCAGTGGTGGTGCACTTTGGAAAATGGTGCTGTCTTCTAATAAAGGCAGGTATTTTTTTCTGTAATTCTCTTTAGTGTTGCCTTTAGAGGCCCCTCTATGTGGCTCCTTTCACTTCTAATTACTGCACTAGGAGATTACAGTGTGGTGCTGGTGACAGAGAGAGAGAGGGAGGAAGGGGGAGGAATGGGATGGTGGAAAGGGAAAGATTTCTGCGGTAATTTGCATTTAAAGCTGGCACTCAGCATTATATCTCCCTGTTCACCCATTGTCTATAAACATTTTAGCTCTTCCTTCTGCCTCATCAGAATGAATTAAGCATTTTCATTGCACCACCAGCCTAATTAGAGTCATTTACTATGTTGACACAAAGGGTTTTTTTATGAGCATCTCAGCTTTAATACACTACAGCAACATTGGAAACCTCCGATCAAAAGGTAAATGTTTGGGGGTCAGAGATATTTTTCAACATTCTCCCAAGAATACAAACAAGTTGCTGGAGAGGTGACGTGCCCGCTCGTGGCTCCGCCGGGGCCGCAGCACGTTTGCACTGGGGCTCTCAAGTTCTGCTTCTGCCTCCCAGTTGTACTTGTTGGAATCACAGAGTCACAGAATGGTTTGGGTTGGAAGGGACCTTAAAGACCATCCAGTTCCACCCCCCTGCCCTGGGCAGGGACACCTCCCACCAGACCAGGTTGCTCCAAGCCCCCTCCAACCTGGCCTTGAACCCCTCCAGGGATGGGGCAGCCACAGTTTCTCTGAACAACCTGTTCCAGTGTCTCACCACCCTCACCATAAAGAATTTCTTCTTAATATCTAGTCTAAATCTCCCCTCTTTCAGTTTAAAACCCTTACCCTGTTCTGCAAACACCGAGCAGCACGAAGGGTTGGTTTGTTGGGTGAGTGGGTGGAGGGGACACAGAGATGGGCTGCTCTGATTCTAGAAAGGCTCTGCAAGTTGAGCATGTTTGACTTCTGGTGCATCTCAGGGATTTCTTGGAGCTGGAATCTCCACGTGAGGTTTTAGGTCTTGGTGTCTTGTTGGCTGTGATATCAAGTGAGACTGTGCACAGCCTCTTGCATCCGCCATCAGGACATGAAGTCTTCTGGTTTTTGGGTGCTCATATGCAGACTAGGAACTATAAGGAAGATTGTGTCCTTACTTAAGGCTAGAGGCACCACTTTTGACTCTCCTGAGCCTGATTTTCAAACATGTTAGTATAGCACAGGAAGGTTGTGTCACTCGCAACCAAACCCAAGGGAGTAGGAATTGTTTCAAAGAGACTTCAAAGAGTTCCTCATTCTGTCCTTTCCCAGTACACATTTTGCCAGTGTCACTTTTCTCATACAGGAAGACTTTTGGGTTTTGCCTGATTTAAAGGATTCAGAAACCTCTGCTCAAGATCTCCTGGAGTAGGGTTTTTTTGGACAGGTCTGAGGAGAGCACTCTTGTCACCATCTCTGGGCAGACTGCTCTTGGTACCTGAGCATAGGCATAGAGGTTGTAGAGATTTGTAAGATAAAACTGACTCAGCAGCACAGTACATCATCATTTTGGAGCATAGTCATCCATCACAAGAACAGAGATGTCCAAGGGCATGACATATGCAGGACAACCAAGAAAATCCTTCTGTACTTGCGTTTTCATTGGCCTCCAACTTGTCAGCAGCGTGTTTGATGGGCTGTCCAGCAGACCTCTGGAATCAAAGGTGACCTCAGATCTGCTCTTGTGTGAAGTTTCCATTCACTGTGTACTGGAGAAATACCACCCACCAGGCCCAGGTGACTAACAATTTATTGCTGAGAATCCTGTAGAGTGAAGGTACCAATAAAATGTTGTGGGACACTGAGTATTTATTTCAAGTTAGAAGTAAAGACCTTGGCTGTTAGATGTACCATGGACTTTGTGCTCCTGCAGCGGTGCAAAAGGTCTGAAACACCCACATGGGATGTGCAAAGGATCAGTGAAGAGATATGGTGAGGGTTTGTCTGGTCCAGCACCCTCTGTCCAACAGTGGAGTGACCTCCTGACAAATACAGCTATTCTTCTTCTCTATCTCTGGTTACTGACGTTGTTTTATTGTTCTGTCACTAGCTATAGAGAGATCTTTTAGAAACAAGTAATAAATGAGGTTTGTTTTAGAAGAGATGGTTCTCAAATAACTCATTAATGTCTGCAGACTTTGTCCTTGTGCTGTATATGACCCTTTCCAGGTCACTTGAGCGAGATGCACCCCAAGATGCTTGGGATAATACACTACAACTTCACCCCCTGTGAAAGATTTTTCTCCCTGTTTTGGATTCCTATCTTGCAACTAGTTATGAATCTAGAAGGAGATGTTCCCTCATATGCCACAATAGTTCAGTTTCTTTCAGAGATTTCAGAGAGGGAAGTGGCCAGAAGCTTTTCAGAGATGCAGGTGTTGTATCACAACGGTGTCACCTTTGTGTTGGATGGACTAGTCCCACCTCACAAATCTACCACAGATCTTAGGAATCTATGTATGTATACAGAGCTAGCAAAAAATTTTTGCAATTATTTGAGTCATCCTTACAAGTCTGTAGTCCTTGGATTCAGCTTTGGAGCCCTTTTAAAAATTGCTGTGAAATTTCACACCTTTATCATGCCTGATTTCTTCTTGAATTCCTTCTATAGAGATGTACTTGCCCAAGGCAAGGAGGCCATCCTGTTGGTAAAGAAGCCTGGATGTGCACAGAAATCTTTGCTGTAGGCTTGATCCTCAAAGGTTTGAGCAGGAAATGTCCCCGGGTGATCTGTCTGTTCAGGTTTCTTGCAGTCACCGGTGCCGCTATCGAGAGGAAACGCGAATACCCGGCTTACTAGAAATTTTGCAGATTGAGGAAGCTGTTTGTTGCCTTTGTAATAAAGAAATTGTTTATAAAGCCAGGGTTGTAAAGTGTGAATCAAAATTTTTGTTAGTAATTTCATAATGAGGATTAATTTATCATTATTGAAAAAATTTCATAGAATTACAGAATGGCTGAGGTTGGAAGGTGCTGATGTTCCGAGTGGGAGAACAGCTTGAATAGCTGAGGTTCCTCCAGTAACAGTTGTCACAACTGTGGTTGCACCAGGAGATCTCTGGATAACATCTCTTTCAGAGCAGCTCCATGTTCTGTGGTGCCCAGGCCCATCTCTGGCTGAAGGCTGCCAGTCCCTGCCCGGTGCTCCCTGTGGGATACAGATGTTGTGTTGCAACAGTCCATGGTATCAGCCACCCTCTTTTATTCTGTCTGGATAATGTGCAGCAGGTGTGAATTTAGAGTGGGGATGAGGACTTAACTCTCACTTTTCTGGACTTTGAGGGGTTTCCCCTATTTAAAACTCTTCTTAAATGCAGTGTTTGCTTGGTCTGCAGGAATGGCATCACTTTCTTACTGGTTTTAACGCTTTCCATATGTGGCAGTGCTTGTTTTCCTAGTGGTAGGTGTTTTTATCTTTTGGAAAGGGAAGTGGAACATCATGGTCACCTGGGATCCTCATGCTGCTAGATCCTACATCAGTCCTTGCTCTGCATCTCCCCATCCCATGCGGGGACAATGTCATACCCACCACTCCACCGGGTCAGTGCTACCCTTGGCCCTGTGAGCTGTGCAGCGTGGCAGGAAGCAAGGGGCACCCTCAGGATAGATCTATATGGTCAAGAAATGTGAATTTATATTTATCTTTTTCCCCTCTTTGTGAAATCTGTTATCTTACACACTGCATAAACCCCATTTCTCCCCCTTCTTGGGTGCTACAGTGGAGCTTTTGGTGTGTTCCCATGTGTGCACGTATGTGTCCGTGTGTAGGCACACAGAAGTTGACTGCAAGTGTGTTCTCTTCTTGGAAATTTAAAACTTCCATAATCCTGCCAGGCCTAGATAAAGCTTGATGTTTCCCCTGAACTCCTTGAACCCGTTGTTCTGCTTAGGTGTGGTTGTGTCCTGCCCTTCCCAAGTTAGGGCCAAATTACTTGCCAGAGCAAGTAGTTCCTACCATGCAGAAGAGCAGCAGGATGGTCTGGAGGAAAAACCAGAGCTTATAAATATAACCCTGGGATCTCCAAAGCCTCAGGCACCTCTAGCTACATCTGCATCTAGTAATTATTCTACAGACTACAAGGAACGGTGAAGTGTTGCTTCAATTTACGCATTTCCTGGCCTCTCTGCATTTGTTTCTTAGTCAGAGACTAATGGGTAGAGCACTGGACTGGAACCCAGGAGACCTAATTTATTTCAGGCTACGCTCCCAGCCTGCTGGGGAGCTCTGACCGAGCCTTTCTCCTCCCTCTGCTGTCTCTTCCCCTCCAGAAAGCGGAGATAGCGATAGTGAACTTGTTTGTAAAGTTTCTGATAAAACGGCGCCAAGTAAGATTGAGTATTAATGATGTAGCCCATCGCTATGAAAAATTGATTTTTCAGCACCAAATTATTAGAGGAGCTAGTTAGTTACCGTGTTATTTAAGTGCTAGTAGTAGGGGGGAGAAATTGCATTTTCCTAGCCTTTTTTCTTTTTCTTTTTTTGGCCAGTCTGCTGCATTTGAAGGTCCACGGACCCAAAAGTCAGCCCTGGGGCTGAGGTGGCCGGAGCCTGGAGGAAGGGGGAAATATAGAGCAGAGTGGGCAGATTGGAGAGCGACAGATTGTGAAAGCGGGGGAGAGAGAGAGAGAGAGAGGGGAGAGGAGATCCTATTAGAAATACCATGTGTGTGCGTGTGCACGGAGGGGTACGCGTGCGGGGAGGAAGGGACGCGGCGTCTACTGGAATATTATTCCAGCAATCACATGGATCACCCATTAGATACCTCTTCTGGTTGGTTAGCACCGCCCGGGCTGCAAACGTGTTCTGCTTTAATCCCAGACACATCACGTTTCTTAATCTCAAACGCATCAGGCTTTTCCTGAAGGGTTTTGGAGGGAGGGAGGGGTGGTTGGTGTGGTTTTTTTTGTTTTTTTTTTTCTTCTCCAGAGCAGGGCGATGTAAAAGTCGTGGATCTCTGCAGCCTTGGGGTCCTCCCACTCGTGGTGATTTGGAGGGCAGGGGGGGATCAGCCCTCGGGTCCCTACAAGAGAACGAGGAGGAATTTATTCCGCCTGGGAAAATGGCTACTGCCTTGAGACAACATGCCCAGGATGACTTGGGGATGGTGGGGGGTTAGTTCAGTGGGAAATAGCCTCCTGGAAAAATATGGCATTTCAAAAGCGGATTACAAAACCCTGAGCCCTTCTCCTAAATTGTTGAAAAAAACAAAAACCAAAAAACAAACAACTTAAAGGGTCTGAATTAAACAGGCAAAAAACATAAGAAATGTCGAAATAGGGCTCAAAACTCCGTATTGACACCATCAGCCTTAATTTACCCCAGAGTGCAGGAATAAAAATTCATAGAGACATGATGAAAGGCTGAGAGTATCAGACAGGAATCCAGAGACTTAACCCTGAATTTACTGCTCCCGCAATGGGTTTGCGGTCAGAATATTTTCCATTGTGCAGATGTAGATTCCAGGTTTGCATTTTTGTGATTTATTTTTTTTTTAACCAGTGTATAGAATTTACCATAGATCTTAGAAAGGAGGGTAGATGCTGTTTACTGTCATTTATCTGTGTGTGTGCAGCACGCACACACGGCTTTAAGCATTATTTTTATCTCGGTATCATTCACAATACAAGCACAATAATTGTGTAGTTTTTACTCTTGTGTAGGTTTTGAGCTAAAATGCTTTTCGCAGCTCAGGGATGCAAATTTTACCCAGAATAACATTATTAAAAAAAAAAAAAAAAAAAAAAAGAATTTGATTCACAGGGAAGGGAGATGAAGAGAATTGGTGAATTGTGGGCAGGTGCTGGGGGAAGCTTCCTCCGTATGAATTTGTTAATGCGTCTTAATCCTGACCTGCAACACCCTGCCTGGCTCACGCCGTGGCCTCTCCTGACCAGCAGTCACAGACTGCTGAGTTGCATGGCTCTGGGGTGGGTTTTTGTCTTTTTTTTTTTTTCCTTTTATTTTTTTTTAATTTTTTTTCCCCCTCTCCTGTAGGTTGCTGACTACATTTCATTTGTGACCCAGTTAAAATTTGAATCCAATTATCTAAATTATTATTTTTTTTTGGGTAAGAATGGAATTATTCTCCTTCCCTTTGTGTCTGTACATCTATGTTTGCATATTGCCCCCTGCGAAGAGATTTCCACTGCACGCAGATGAAAATGTGCTATTTTGAAAAAGAGCCCCCAATATCTATATTTCTTTAGATCGAAGGTGGCGGCTTAACACGTCCCTCTTCCTTTTCTTTTGTTGCTCTTTTTAATTTGCAAATAGGCGATTATTTGTGGTGGGTTTTCTTCAAATTTGGGTGCCGGAAGCGCGTTACCCCGCGGAGCTCGGTGTTGCTATGCAGATTTCTGATTTTGATGGCAGAAACGTAAAGCCCTGGAAAAAAAAGCAGGGCGGCATCTCGGCAACGCGCACACCCACTCGTGCCTGCGCTGGGTGAAACCCCCACGGGCTCCTGGAGCCCAACCAGGTGCTGCACGTTTGCTTGGGGAGGAAAAGATGAAAAGTTGGGATAAGGGGGATGACAGAGGGATGATGGACACGCAGGGGGATGGCTTGTAGTGCTCCCAATACAACTTGGTCAGGAAAACATCGCAGTTCCCTGTTTTCCACATTTTAGTGGCATGCTGGAAAAGCAATTTTTATGACTCTATATGCTATATATATATATATGCTTTTATGACTATATATAAAACCACATAAATATGTGCATCATCCAGCAAAATAATAGAGAAACCTGTATGTCCATTGAGTTTATATAATGGAAATTGATTATTTTTTTTAGTTTACAGTTAAAAATAACACAGACTTGCCCCACTCAGTTACACCCTGTCTCGCTTCATTCCTCTTCCATTACCCCCCACCCCCCCCATTTTTATTTTTTTTTTTGCCTGCAGGAAGCTGAATTGCACGTACAATGTTATAAGTCGGGGTTGTCCCTACCCTGCTGTAGATTCTGCCTTTTTCTGCACCTTTTTGCTTCCATTGCTGACGAATACCTGAGCCCAAATGCTGGGTGATTATGTTCAGGTTTCTTACTCTACCCATCAGATATATTACTTACAACTATTAATATCTCCCCTCCAGGAGAGTCATAACTATCATGTAAATGCATCTTTCTCTGACACAGTTCTGTATACATAATACAGGAACCTGAGAGAGTTTTCAAAACAAGCCAAAGAACATGATGAAAATGAATGTATTTTCCCAGGTTAGGTTGTAAGGGCTGAATTCACAAATGTGGAATTTTTTTTTTTTTGCCAACAATTTTTCATTTATTTTTAATTTAATCACATGTTTTAGTTTGCAGGCACATTCTGAAAAATGATCTTTATAAAATATGCAGTCCTCTTTGCAGTCTTATTACATCACTACTGCACTGGGAGAAAGACATCTCTCTAAATTGAAAACCATTTTTAATGAATTGTTGTTTTATTTTAGGATCCCTCTAGGTTTCCTAGAACATTCGGTCTGAGTTGTCCATCTGAAGGAATCCTGATCTAACAAATCAGAATTAAAAAAAAAACAAAACATATTCCGCAGCCCTTGACCTGCCTCACAGCAACTCCCTGTGTTATAAAACAAAGGGCTGTGGTGATGAGGGAGAATCCCACTGTGAAGTAGAAAATCAGCATTATTGCTTAGCTGGGGATTTTGAATTAAATCGCACGTGAGATTTAAGAACTTGATGGAAATCTGTGACCTTCTGGTTTACCTACAACTGTAGTGGAAGACAGTGACCCTAGAAGAACATGATTTACTGGTGAAACAGTGAGCTGTGAAATCTGAGTAGGATGGGTTATTGTCAGTAAAAAGCATAAAGACAAGGAAAAAAAAAAATAATATATATATCTAAGCCCTAATTGCCAGTGTAAGGAAATATAGAGGAGGAAAGAGGGAGATGAAGGGGAGAACAAGAGCATCCCCAGTGGCAAAATGGTTAAAAGAGATGACTAAAATCCAGCAAAAAATCAAGCAGTCAAGTAGTTAATTGACTTTGCTTTAATCAGCCCAATGAATATTCATTAGTGTGCTGGTCCTAATCATGGGGGCCATGTTGTCCGCATTTAGCAAGCGCACGCTCAGCATCATGCATGCCTCAACAGCTTCCCTTCCTCTCTGCACTGACATTAAATTTAGAGGCTTTGCGCCTTCCCAGCTCGTGGGGAGCGGGGATTGGCCCAGCTGCTCGGCTCCGAGATGCCATAGCAACCCCTGGCTCGTTGCCTTGGCAACATTTTTTTTTTCTTTTTTTTTTTTTTTTTTTTTTGTGTAAGGGCCTGAGCCAGTAATCCATAGGCTTAACGTAGAAAATATGCCTTTGTGGGGCATGTGTATATAGATATATAGATGTAAGGGAGAGATTGAATGGGCGGAAGGCGTGCGTGTCTTCCATTGTGCAGCTTTAACAACGGGAGTGGGTTGTGGGATCTCCTCCTCCTCATCTTGAGCTGTGTTTTAGGTTATGGGCTTTACATCTTTTTTTTTTTTTTAATTAAGAAAAAAAAAAAAAGCAAAATACTCCCGCTCTCTCTGTCTGTGCAGTTCATTTCCAGACCCATCCAAAGGGAGGAGAAATATTTTTCTCTTCGCCATAATTCTCCCCCTTTTCCCACCCTGGAAAGAAGCAGCGACTGCTTTAAGAGATATAGGACCCTATTATTCACATGGAGTTGAAGTTCCTCCTCCTGAAGGAGGTGGGTCTGGAAGCGAGCTGCCCCATAAATCAATGGAGAAGTGCAGGCACGAAACTGGAGTCACGCAGCGGAGATTGCGGCTGCTGCTCCTCACGTTCGCGGCTGCTTCTCCCTCCTTGGGAGCTGGGGGGAGGCTCCTGCCAGAGATTGGTTCCGCCAACGCAACTCCCAGCCCGCTCCCCTCTCTTAATATTCCAGATGTTGCTGGGGAAAAAAGATGATGTCCCCATCCCGGTGTTGTTTTAGGGGTAACCAGCGTTTCTGCCTTCCTAAGAGCAAAAACGGGCAAGGAAAAAAAGCAGCAAAGTCCCCAGCTGTGTCAGAGCCAGCATCCCTAGTTTTAAAAATAGAATTTAAAAGAGAATAAAAAAAAAAAGCCTAATATATTCAGAATGCCTGCAAGGAATATTGGAGCTGGGAAATCCAAATGGTTAATGTTGTCTTGTAAATAAAGCTCATCCCTTAAGCCAAAAAAAAATAAAAAATAAAAAAAGTCCTGACCCAGTGAGGCTTCGTCTCCAATGGAACAAAACAGCTGCAGGGGAAAATGCGCAAAAACAACCCGTCCTCTTCGGGCTGGGGCTGTGAGCGTGAGAGGTGTCTTGTAAAACACTCAGGGCAAAGATGAAAGCTTGCACAGGCATCCAGAAATAGTACTGCAGGAGATTAGGCAGTAGGTGCTTTAAAAAAAAAAAAAATAAAAAATTAGTAATTTCCTAATATTCCCTTTTCTCGTGCTTTTTTGTTATGGCTCTTAAGATAGAGCAGAAGTGGCTACAAGCGAGAAACTAATTCAGAAGCTGCGAGAGGAATCGGGTTTGGTCTCTCTGAGAGTTTTTTTTAATGTTTCTATTATCGTTATCTTAAATTATTCAAAAGTGTCATTTTGAGCTCACGGTGCAGGCACATGGTTTAATAAAAGCACATGAAGAAGGATCCTCCTTATTTTAAAAAAGAAGTGGAGCATTGTCCTCCCTCCCACCCTCTGTCACGGGAAAGGTCCCGCTGGCCCAACATCTCACCCGGGGGAGCACGGCATGGGAGAGGGGACCCCTTTTTTTGGCCCATCAGGAACATGTTTTGCAAAGATCCTAAAAATTTAGGGATATTTAGAGCTTTCAGAGTAGTTGTAGGGCCGCATAGGAAGGAGTAAGCTTTATTTTCCCCTGATTCCCAGGTGCTGGATGGCACCAAAACCCAATCAGAGGGGTCTGTGCGGCGTATGGAGGGGTTGGGGCTGGGGATGGCACGTTGTGTGTTGGCTAATGGTCCAAAGGCCAGTTCTGGCCAACCTGGGTAGGAAATGGTTTCTCAACATCTGCATCTGCACATAATAAGGTTAATCAGCCTCTGATTCCCCGGCAAACAGAACTACTGCAGTTTTCAGCATTTTTTTTTTAAGTGTGAAAGGAAGAAATCTGCCACCCACGACCAAATGTCACAATTGAAGGCTGGTGGCTTGATCTCAAGGTCTTCAGCAGCTCCCATCTGGCTCGGGCAGCCCTGCTGCCACCCTCAGCACACATCCTGGGGGTCACTTCTGGCAGGAAGAGCTGGAGGTTGCAGGGGGAGAGGGGTTTAGGATGCCTTTTAGATTCCTTTTTGTTTGGGTAGGGTGGTTTTTTTTTTTGGTTTTGCTTTTTTTCTTGTAATAAAATGAAATCCACCAATAATTATAGCTGCAAGAGCAGAGAGGCGAGAGAGGAATTGTGAAATGCATGAATCGAGAGAGGCCGCTTTAAATCAGCTCTATCAGAGTCGCTGGTAAAGATCATTTTATCCCAAGAAGCATCGAGGCAGAAGGACTCACAGGATCTGCGAGTGGCAGAGCACTGATGTGAGACAAAGAGCTCCTGGGGAGGGAGCGAGGAAGAAAAGTAGGTTAAAAAAATATTTACAGTGAAGTTCCAGGGGAAATTTTTCATCTTGATAAATCAGTCATTCTAAAAAAAAGTTGTTTTGGGAAACAGCTCAAATGTATTTAAGAAGTCCAGACCAAAGCACTCGAGCAAAAATAATTTATGCAGCCTGGCTGAGTAGTATTTATTTAAAAAAAAAAAACATAATGGGAATAATTTTATTTTTGTGATCATATTTTGTTGATTCACATCTCTGAACAGAGTCTCTCTGCTTCCATCTGGTTAAACTTCGAGAGCTGTAGGTGGTCCATTGAAAAGACATGATCAATTAATTGTGTGTGGGGGGGATGTACGATCAAACGGTGAGCGTGGTGACTCTGTCCCTCGGGCTGGTAGCACCATGGGCTTGGTGCCTGCTCTCTGGCCTTTCCCTTGGTTTCACTGTAGTTTGTGCTGGTGCAAATGGCTGTAGGGTGTGTAGAGATGAAGGAAAGGATGGACCTTCAGGTTGGAAATCAGCCTGGAGGGGAAATAAAAGGTAATAAGCACCCGCTCGCAAGGGCAAGTGGCACGAGCTGTGCAGAGGACCTACCTCTGCTCCATCACTCTGCCCTCAGAAGTGGTCGAGGAGTTTGGCACAGCGTTGGTGGAGCTGGGGGAGTTTGCCCTGATTGGTATAAGAGGTCATCCTGGGAGTTGTGCTGGTGGTACCTGGAGGTTCATCTCTTGTTAACCTTCTGTGGTTTTAATTGCCCCGATGGGGAGTGGAAAACTATACTGATGATATATCCTGATAAATATTGGTGCTAAACTACCCGGGTGAATATGCTGAGACGTCCCAGAGCAGTTCTGGGACCAGTCTCAGTTTCACAGGTGGCAAATGGTGAGGAAGGAAGGGCTGGAAGGAGAGGAACAGCTCTGTGAATAGAGATCAGAACACTAACATCCAATAAAAAGGAGACTATACCTCTGATGAATATTTTTGTGCAAAGTTTAATCTCCTCAGCTGTAATTCTAAGCAAAAATCAAAATAAACCATAAAATAAATAGAGCTTTTTAAGAATTGTATGCTGATTGCTGATGTAATTTCTTCTTTTGATTTGTCCTTACAATATTTTTTCTTTTTTTCTTTTTTTTTTTTCTCCAGCTACAGGAATCCCAGTTTCAGTGGAAAAAGAAACTCCCGACCTGCCAAAATACAAGGTAAGCATCGATTAAGTTTTTTTTCCTTCATTCTTTAGTCGTCAGTAACTCGGGTTTCTTTAAATGGATTCTAACCTTGGAGTAAGACGGCGTCGTGTCTGCTGAGCCGCAGGGTCTGCGCAGAAACGGGCTTTTTTTATTAGAGGCACAACCAGGGAAATATTCCTCCCCAGGTCCCCCCCCGCCAAAGGTGAACCCCACCACGCAGGGTGCAGGTTTGACACGGCTACTCCTTCCCCACAAAGGCTGCTTAGAAAAGCACGAAGCATCGTCGCTGGTACCATTTCACGGCCGGTGCCTTCGCTAAAGCCGAAGGCAGAGCAGGCAGGGAGCTGGGGGTCGAGGGGCATCAGCTCCAGGCATCCCACATCCTCCCTCCAAATCTTACTGACCCAACCTGCCACGCTTCTGCAGCGAGGCGACGTGCAAAACAATCCCCCTCTGCCATTAAAGATGGAAAAACCCCCTTCTTTTATGCAATTGTGTCTTTTCTCGTCTCTATTTTTGTCATTGGCTGACAGGGTGGGAAGAGAGAAGGAAAAAGGATGGGGAGGGAGGCACCAGGGAGAGGAAAATTACCACCAGATCAGGCAATTGAAGTGAGACAGGAGAGAGGAGGAGAAAACAGATGCTAATTCCTGAAGCTGCCCCCTGCAAACAGAGTTCAGGCTCCTTTGTGGGTGCTTGAGCTTGGTGAGTCCATGTCAGGATCACAAAGCCCAAATCTGAGCAGGTTTCTGTTCCAAGGAGGGCTTGATTCAGCACTGTTGAGGAACGTGCTTCTGGTGCAAGACCCTTGTGCTGCCCGATGTTTTGTCCTAAACTCTTGGGGGCATCACCCAGACGGGTGGTTGCTGCCGTGCCCCACAAGTGATGCTGATACCAGTTGCAGAGAAAGTTCAGACTGGGAGTAGGAACTGGGTTAGTCTGTGCCCATTTCCTTCCCCGTGGTGGCCTCTGAGCAGAGAGGCAAACCCAAGGCTGTTGTCTTCTGCTTGCAAACCATGGCAGTGCTGCAGAGACCTTGTGTTTGGTGGCTTCTGGCTGAAACTGGAAGGATGCCCAGAGCTTGTCTTAGATTTAGTGATTTAGGAAGTTCTTTAGAGGCTGAGATTTCAGAGAAGTTTGAAACTGGAAGGAAGCCCAGAGCTTGTCTTAGATTTACTGATTTAGGAAGTTCTTTAGATGCTGAGATTTCAGAGAAGTTTGAGTTTTGGCTTGGAAGGGTTGG
The DNA here is from genome assembly GCF_001431845.1 of Calidris pugnax. Classification (NCBI taxonomy): domain Eukaryota; kingdom Metazoa; phylum Chordata; class Aves; order Charadriiformes; family Scolopacidae; genus Calidris; species Calidris pugnax. Next base: position 2,760,557 of record NW_015090780.1, read on the forward strand.
CTTTTTCAATGAGAACCCAGCTACCATGCAAAGTCTTGAATCAGGAAGAATACGTTTTGTTAAATTGTTCTGCAGAACAATGATTTTTGGGAAACAAAACGGCAGCAACTAGAAAGAAAACCCCCAACAAACAAAATAATATTTATTTCTGCCATGGCAGCTCTGTGAACTGAAAATGGGCTGTTTTGTTTTGCCGGGCTTGTGTGCGGAAAGTGATTGTATCCAGTTCCAGACAAAAAATACGTCTGGGCCTTGGAAGGGGGAAGAGGAGGGTGGGAAGATCTATGTCTGCAGAATCACTGATGCAGGAAGATGCAAGTGCTGTGTTGTGTCTGGTTGCATCATGTGTGAATCCATCAGCGACTTAAAGGAACAGCAAACTCGGGGCAACCTCTTACTGCGGTTTTTCCATCTGCTCCCTGATCTGCTGGTGATGAATGTTCAGCTTTGCCGGCTCCTACCCTCGAGAAGTCCTTTGTGGGAGCTCCTGGTGATTTGTCTTAGCTGAAAAAAATACACAGGAATCTCTGCAAACTTTTGTGAAAAATCCTTTGTCAGATTGTTACAGTGGCACGCTGTGCTGTCGTTATACCAGCGAAAAGTAACGTTAGATTTGTTAGGACTTTGTTTGTCTTTTGGTTTTGTTGTATCCTGACTTTACTCTCCAGTAAGATGATAATTATGGGTGGAAAAGTAACTGCTTCTGCTTCTAGTGTGGACCTTTGAGTGCCAGTGTGGGACCTGCGTCTGTAACATGCCAATTGTGTCTGTGAAATTGCTGGTTGAGGTTAGCCTTTGAGAGTGCCAGTGTGGGACCTGTGTCCGTAACGTGCCGATTGTGTCTGTGAAATTGCTGGTTGAGGTTAGTCCGAGCTAGAATTGTCCTCCTAAACCCTTGTGCATGATTTGGAGTTTTACTCTAAACCAAATCCTTCTCTTTTGTGATGCTCATTGAGTCTCGGGAGAGCTGTCTGCCTCCACAAGGAATCTGTCAGCCCGCTACCAACAGGCTCATATCCCTGTCTTGACCTTCTCAGGGACTGACCGTTTTCATTTCTAGCTTAGTTTTTCTCAGGAAAGCAGTTCTGTGCCATCCCAAGTAGTGTGTAGGTGTCTCTGTCTATCAGTTTCCATAATATTTTTCAAGCCTGTCAGCTAATTTCTCCCAGTTTTGACAAAGGTAGAAGTCTCAATGATATTTAGTTCCTCTGAGTTTTCCATCATGGGCAGTGGGGCAGAAGGGAGACCCATCACTGCTCTGCCTGAAGGGCAGGGAACCGCACAGTTTATACCTCTATTAGACATCAGAGACCCCACTTTGGGTGTCTACCTTGGCCATAGGTATTTTGAAAAATGCAGCAGAAGCAACACCACTTCATTTATTTGCTATTTGCTCCCTTCCCCATTGAAGGATTTGTTTTTTTCAAATAAGCTGTGGAGCTACGACCACCAACGCGTCATTTCTGGGGAGCTTTGGCTCTGGCGTGTGCTGGGCAGGTCTCAGCACGTGGGGTAGGAGCTGGATGCTTCTCTTTCTACCTGTCCCAGGATCTCCTTTCCCAGGCAACACAACATCTTCATTTGTAATGATTACAAAAGCCTTTTTTTTTTTTAATTGACATCTGAAATACAGCCTTAATTACCGTGGGTGGTTTCAGTATTAGTCGCGTTGGTACCGCATTGATTTTGGTCGTTGTACAGGACCCCGTTGAAGGATTTGTTTTTTTTCAAATAAGCTGTGGAGCTACAACCACCAACGCGACGTTTCTGGGGAGCTTTGGCTCTGGCGAGTGCTGGGCAGGTGTCAGCACGTGGGGTAGGAGCTGGGTGCTTCTCTTTCTACCTGTCCCAGGATCTCCTTTCCCAGGCAACACAACATCTTCATTTGTAATGATTACAAAAGCCTTTTTTTTTTTTAATTGACATCTGAAATACAGCCTTAATTACCGTGGGTGGTTTCAGTATTAGTCGCGTTGGTACCGCATTGATTTTGGTCGTTGTACAGGAACACCTATGATTTCCCTGACCTGTGAGGAGAGCAAGGGCAGTGCTTGACACAGGAATTGAAGGATTTGTTTTTTTCAAATAAGCTGTGGAGCTACGACCACCAACGCGTCATTTCTGGGGAGCTTTGGCTCTGGCGTGTGCTGGGCAGGTCTCAGCACGTGGGGTAGGAGCTGGATGCTTCTCTTTCTACCTGTCCCAGGATCTCCTTTCCCAGGCAACACAACATCTTCATTTGTAATGATTACAAAAGCCTTTTTTTTTTTTAATTGACATCTGAAATACAGCCTTAATTACCGTGGGTGGTTTCAGTATTAGTCGCGTTGGTACCGCATTGATTTTGGTCGTTGTACAGGAACACCTATGATTTCCCTGACCTGTGAGGAGAGCAAGGGCAGTGCTTGACACAGCAAAACCCCCCAAAATATTTTTTGCAATAACAGGTGGGTCCGTTCTGATTTTGCTCTGTAGCAGGAACGGTGTGTGAACGTGAGACCACGTTAAGCAAGTTTGGCGCCGCTAAACTTTAATGCCTGGAGGGAGAATGACTTGGGTAAGACAAGAGAGAAGCTGAAAAACCTTTCTCCGCTACCCCAGCGATCCTATAGCGGTTACACATCCCCTCCATTGTGCGATCATTTGTGCACATGAGTATATTACTACAGAGGGGCTGTTGTATTAGCAAAGGCTACCCTCAATGGTGGTAATTTGGTTTTGTCATGGTAATACAATGCCGATACACTGCAGACACAAAAGTGAGTTCTGCATGGCTTGGCAAAGAGATTTTCACAGAGCTGCTGGGCGAGTCCATTGGTTTCTCAATGTTCCTAAACAGGAATGGGTCAATGGTAATTTTTAGGAAGGCAGATGCCCCTTGCTGAGCTTGTCTGACTATAAAGTGCTCCACAAGACATGCATCGTACAGAGCATCCTCAGCCCCTCTGTGTAACTTGCAGACTGTTAAAACTGCACAGCGGGAATGAGGACTCTTTTAATCCACTGAATTTGCTGTTTAGCATGACCTGAATAATCCAGTAGGGCTAACGTGATCTTCAGCACCAGCACTCAGCTGCCTGTTATCCTCCTTGAAGCTGCAGGATACCAAAAATATCTGACTGGTTTGGACCCGAGGAAGTTGCTTGAGTGTGTCTGTGTGTAATTTGTTTTTCAGTGACATTGTTCCAGGCTCTCTCTGCTGTTCTTGATGCCAGTAAGTCTCTGTTTCTGCCTGAACTTTTAAGTAGGATCTCTCTTGATCAGGCTATTCCTTCTGTTGACCACAGCAGCCGCTTCCTCGTTACTTCCTTTACGTTTTCTCCTTGCTGGGAAATGAAAAGCAGAGAAGGGCAGAGTCAGTGCAGGAGAGTTAAAAACATGTCAGTAAGTGCCCAGCAGGAGACAGACTCTGTCCTCCAGATTGCAGGGTACATGAAGGTAGAGCCTTGGTTGGTGTAAATTGCCATAGATGAGAAACTATTCTTATTCATTGACATTTATAGCAGCTCTATGGACATTTAAATTCTTCCCCCCGTTCAGCAGCACCATGACCAGCAGTGGCACAGAGTGGGTGGGATGATGGATGTGAAGACTTGGACCAAAATGTCTTTTCCCATGGCTGGTGGTCTTGGTGGTCAATGTTGGGTTACATCTTTCCACACACAGTGACTGGCCGAGCGTGTGTATTCTTCCTCTCCAATCTGACTTAGAGAAATAATCATGTGGAAAAGGGAGATATATATTTCTGGGCAGGGTCTCCCATTACCCCAGAGCTCTATGGCTCTGTCTGACTTGCAATTTACCCTTCTATCCTTTCTGTCACTGATGTTAAGAGCTTCTCTGGAGTTATGAGAAAAGGATGCTCATAAGGCAAACTTTCAAACCTCGCATCCTTAAGAGGGCATCCAAATGCTGCACTGTACAAAGGAATTGAAATTAGCTCTAAATGCAGTTGGCTTTACCTGCTTTATGGAGAAGAGAAATATATTTTAAAAGGATATGTTTCGTGTAATCATGCTGGGTTTATCAAGTGCAGAAGGATGTCTCCTAACAATACCCAGGAAGATTACAATTGTCAATCAGAGCAGAAGTCCTGTTCTTCCCTCTTTGCCTCCCTCCCCTGCAGCTCTGCTTTTCCTGGGCAGAGCAGCACTGAACCAAGGCAAAGAGTGTAAAGAACTATTTAACCATCAAAAGCTAGTGCCAGCCGTGCATGGCACGGAATTTCGGCTCCTAAACATGCCAATAATGAAGTTTTTAAAGGGAGGAACGTGCACAAAAGCAAGAGTGGATGCCATCCTGTGTGGTCCCATGAATGGTACATGCTCTCCTTCTGGGGCTTCTCAATAGCAAAGGGCTGCTGCAAAGTGGGCAAAAGCCCTTCTTCAGGCTTGAAGGGCTCCTGGGGCTTTTCAGGCTCATTGCAGGATCCTCAGAAACCCTCCGCATCCTCCTCCTCTTGGCACGGCAGGGTCGATAAAATCAGATCAAGGCTTAGCATTTCTAAACAAAAGGGAGTGGTTAAATGGGCTTTTAAACACTGGAACCTGTCCAGCTCGTTGGGAGGCTGAAGCCTGGAGAGGCGGAGGAGGGGGCGAGGAGAAAGCGCAAGGTGCCAAACTGGGAGTAGAGTGGCACTTGTGAGCAAAGTTGTTGGAAAGTCATTTTGTGGCTTGTGTTGTGCAGAGTGTGTGTGTGTGTGTGCAGAACAGATTGGCAGACGCCTGTGCCCACGGAGGCGGGCTGGGGGCCGGGAGGGGGAGGCTGCTTTGGAAAGGTGCCAGTTGTTCCATGGGCTTTCTGCCATCAGGATTCTTTTTTTTTTTTCATTTTTCTTTTTTTTTTTCTTTTCCTTTCCCTTTCCTCCCTATCCCAGCCCCCCCCAAACGCACACGAGCAGGCTGGCAGGAAGAGCATGCTGAAAAGGATCTGACAGTTTGAACAACACTCGATGACTTAGTTTGTTTTCCCCTGACTTTGCGCCAGAAGCAGGTCCATGGATGAAAGACTTTATTAGGCTTTTAAAGCCACTGACACAGGTCTTTCTTTGACCTGAGGTACTTGAGAAGAAATGAAAACAACGTGTTAACTTTCAGGGAGTTGAAAGGCTGCCCAAATCGAAGAATACGGTTTACAAGGGATCCAAAGTATCACAAAACGCTTCCCAGGGTAGAGCCGAGCGGGGGGAGAGCCCGTCCTGGGTGGAGGGAGAAGACTTTCGGTCGCTGCTCGTGATGAGGAGGAGAGCTGATCTGCTAATTAGGGTATTACAAGATGATTGCATCCAGCAGAAGGTGCCATAGCTAGTCATCAGCTTTCTGGGTGTCCAATGGAGGGAGGTGATGGGAATTAGCAGTTATCACCAGGAGCCTGTAGCCCTGCAGGCAGTCCCAGTGCTGGCAGTCCCAGTGCTCCCAGTCCAGCTCCTGCTCCACCCAACTCTGCTTAGACCATGTTGGGAGAGCCCTGGGAGAAAAGCCATGCACTGTTAGCTGTGGTAGCATCCACAAGGAAAATGTAGGACAGTTGGATCCTCCTCCTCCCGCAGCAATGCCGGAGAGTCTTAAAAGGGTCAGAGCTGGTTCCGAATATTACCTAAATTATCCCCTCCTCAGTCCTCAGGGGTAGAGGGAGAATTTCTCATTAACTTGCTCTATGCCTACTTTACTCCTCAAGGAGCTTGACTGAGGGATTTTAACAAGAAAACTAAGAGTTAGGCTTTGCTTATAAAAAATAAAAGTAAACAAGCCCCTCAGTGAGGAAAGAGAAAGCATCAAAGAAACTGCAGGTGCCAAAGAAGGAAGGGTGCAATGGATGCTAGAAGTAAGTGACTGTGTGAAGGAGCTCCCCACTTGGAAAAGTTATAAAGAAAAAGGTGATTCATCCTTTTTTCTTTCTAAAGCCTCATAGAAGGAAAAAGATGGCAGGCCAGGTTTGTAGAACTGAAATAGTTTCTCAAAACTGGAGACCAGATGACTGAGAAACAAGTAATGCGGATGCTGGCTTATCAGTCTTGGAAAAGAATCACAGAAACTGAAACTGCATCTATTTAAGCCTCAGTAGGCTGGGGAAGGAGTTTTCATGGTTACAAGCCATGACTGAGAAGTTTTTTTCTGGAGCTCACTACAGGCCTAATCCTTCCTCAGACTGAAAATGAAATGCTGCGGTGAGAAGACACCGCGGTTCCAGCAGCTCCGGGATGGGCCAGGGTTGTCACATGAGGACATCTTCTAGGAAAGCTCCAGGGAACAACCATGTTTTCCTTGCAGGGCTAAGAGCACCTTCTGCTCTTTCAAAACTTTGTTCTGTTGATAGCGCAGGGGCATGAGGACTTTGACAAGGTTCCTCTGTCATTGGGGTGGATGTGACAACAACCACCTTTGTGTCAAAGCCACCACTGCCTTCAGCCATTAGCACAGGTTTGCTCTCTGGTTTGCTGTGGGCAGGATTTCCAGCAGGCTGACATGGACCCGTGGCTCTGGGGGAAGTGTTGGGTGATACCTCCTGAGCAGTGATACCGAGCTTGGGTTTACACAGTCTCTCCATCATGTCAGACTGACATGGACCCGTGGCTCTGGGGAAGTGCTGGGTGATACCTCCTGAGCAGTGATACTGAGCTTGGGTTTACACAGTCTCTCCATCATGTTCTCTGCGTAGATGTCCCTCACTGTAGACACCAAGTGGGTCATCTGCCTAGATGTGGCTCGCTGGGATCGGTGTCCCATATGGAAGCAACACACAGGTTTGTGTGTTCTCCACAGGTTTAATGTTCACGGTGAACTTGTGAGCAGGAAGCCTGGAGGAGGCTGAGTCTAAGGCAGAATTTGTTCCCCTCCCTTTCGTTTCGGGTCCCCAAACGCCGCCGTCGTGTGCGCCTGTGCGGGAGCGCAAGGACGTGTCTGCGTTTCTTGTTTCCTTTCTATAGGACTGAATGTTCTGAGCCATCGTGTTATTGTATGTGTCTGATGAGCCATATGGAAGCTGTGAGGCTTCGGGAGTGTTTTGGGAATATAATGCCAGGAACTGATAATCTCAGCAGCTCTTCCTCCTTATTATCGCATTGCTTTTGCTGCCATACCCACGTGAAGCTATTTACACCCCTTCCCTGTGAAGCTGGTGTTTCCCCACCACGGTCTTCATTCTCCATGGGGTGGAGAGGTTTTGGGAAGGGCCGTGGTGGCTCAGTAATGCTTTGCAGAGACTGTTCTGCCTGCAAAGGGTCTGCAGCATGAAATAACTCAGTCTCTCCGACGACGGGGAAAGGCTGGGATCTTGCAGTACTATTAGGCAGACAAAAGGTGCATTAGCCCCACTCTGTGAAACAGCCCTGACACGGGGAGGTGCTGCTCTGTCACCGGCATTATTTCGCAAACTGGTTTTCTACGGTCTTTTGATTCCAACAAGGCAACTCGCAGAACACACAAAGGCTCAGATTGTATCTCCTGGCGCTGGCCGGCCTTCCCTTCCTGTGGGACACCGGCGGCTGCTGCTTTCTCTCTTTCCACACCTTTGCTCCTCCTGACCTCCTTCCAGGAAACCCACTGGCAGTTGTTTAACAGTTTCACTGGCGAGTCCGGCGGCGGGCACTTTTCCATACTGTGTGTTTTTTCTCCTCCTGCGTTCGGAGAGCCTGTTCTTCCCCTGCACCTGTGGAGCTTGTTAATCTGCAGAAGATTCAGTTCTTTGACTGCAGTCCAAGCCTGCGCCATCTGAAGCAAACCGCGTCCTCCTGCCCTCTGAATGATCCTGAGCTAATCTTGCGCTCTGGCTCAGCCCTGTACAAGCAAGGATGGCTGGCAAAAATGGGGCTGGATCATGTAAGGGGGGTGGACAGTTTGAAAATTTATAATCTTCCTGGTATTCAGTGCCCGAGACGTGATTCTTGACCCAGGGGTGAAGCCAGGACTCCCTTCATGCAGCCCATCTCCTCTTCATGGGCATGACCTGGTAACGTGGCTCTGCTGGAGACTCAGAGTACCAAAAATTATGATCCCCCCACATGACTGAAGAACAGCTAAGCTCAGGGGGTAACAGCACTGTCCCCTCCAAGTGTCCTTATTGGTGTGGGGGTGTTACAGCCCTTATATTGGACCAGGACATCTCAATGGTGTAGCTCTTCTCCAGGGATGGGTTGTTTGATGTCCACTGCAGCCTCAGTTCCTCCTGGAGCAGTTCAGGATAACTTCTGTTTCTGAACTGGCTTTTTTTTTTTGATGCAAAAGGCAGGAAGTACAAGACCATGCTAAAAGTTTGTCTCCCCTTGAATGGGTGAACACAATTTAATGGAAGGTCTTTAATCACCACCCAGTTCTTGTGGCACTGGGGGGAGTGTCTAACCTGACTTAAGTGCTCTTTGAATCCTTTTAACCCCTTGAGTTTTCTTAACCTCTGTGATATATTTTGTGATTCCCGCAGCCTCAGCGAGCTGTGCTGGGGATAAATGCCAGGCAGTTTTAACATTATGCATGTTGTGCACCCAGCTCATCCCTCTATGGGCTGTTCATTTCCATATGAAACATTTCTTTAAATAGCAACAATCTCAGGGGCTGATTTTATTGTCCTTGCTGTGGCTGATCTCAGTCATAGTGCCCTTTTGAACGTCCTGACTTATTGTTTATTTCTGGTGATCTTTGTGGCCCTGTAATTACATGTTCACGGTGAACTTGTGAGCAGGAAGCCTGGAGGAGGCTGAGTCTAAGGCAGAATTTGTTCCCCTCCCTTTCGTTTCGGGTCCCCAAACGCCGCCGTCGTGTGCGCCTGTGCGGGAGCGCAAGGACGTGTCTGCGTTTCTTGTTTCCTTTCTATAGGACTGAATGTTCTGAGCCATCGTGTTATTGTATGTGTCTGATGAGCCATATGGAAGCTGTGAGGCTTCGGGAGTGTTTTGGGAATATAATGCCAGGAACTGATAATCTCAGCAGCTCTTCCTCCTTATTATCGCATTGCTTTTGCTGCCATACCCACGTGAAGCTATTTACACCCCTTCCCTGTGAAGCTGGTGTTTCCCCACCACGGTCTTCATTCTCCATGGGGTGGAGAGGTTTTGGGAAGGGCCGTGGTGGCTCAGTAATGCTTTGCAGAGACTGTTCTGCCTGCAAAGGGTCTGCAGCATGAAATAACTCAGTCTCTCCGACGACGGGGAAAGGCTGGGATCGTGCAGTACTATTAGGCAGACAAAAGGTGCATTAGCCCCACTCTGTGAAACAGCCCTGACACGGGGAGGTGCTGCTCTGTCACCGGCATTATTTCGCAAACTGGTTTTCTACGGTCTTTTGATTCCAACAAGGCAACTCGCAGAACACACAAAGGCTCAGATTGTATCTCCTGGCGCTGGCCGGCCTTCCCTTCCTGTGGGACACCGGCGGCTGCTGCTTTCTCTCTTTCCACACCTTTGCTCCTCCTGACCTCCTTCCAGGAAACCCACTGGCAGTTGTTTAACAGTTTCACTGGCGAGTCCGGCGGCGGGCACTTTTCCATACTGTGTGTTTTTTCTCCTCCTGCGTTCGGAGAGCCTGTTCTTCCCCTGCACCTGTGGAGCTTGTTAATCTGCAGAAGATTCAGTTCTTTGACTGCAGTCCAAGCCTGCGCCATCTGAAGCAAACCGCGTCCTCCTGCCCTCTGAATGATCCTGAGCTAATCTTGCGCTCTGGCTCAGCCCTGCACAGGCAAGGATGGCTGGCAAAACTGGGGCTGGATCATGTAAGGGGGGTGGACAGTTTGAAAATTTATAATCTTCCTGGTATTCAGTGCCCTAGACGTGATTCTTGACCCAGGGGTGAAGCCAGGACTCCCTTCATGCAGCCCATCTCCTCTTCATGGGCATGACCTGGTAACGTGGCTCTGCTGGAGACTCAGAGTACCAAAAATTATGATCCCCCCACATGACTGAAGAACAGCTAAGCTCAGGGGGTAACAGCACTGTCCCCTCCAAGTGTCCTTATTGGTGTGGGGGTGTTACAGCCCTTATATTGGACCAGGACATCTCAATGGTGCAGCTCTTCTCCAGGGATGGGTTGTTTGATGTTCACTGCAGCCTCAGTTCCTCCTGGAGCAGTTCAGGATAACTTCTGTTTCTGAACTGGCTTTTTTTTTTTGATGCAAAAGGCAGGAAGTACAAGACCATGCTAAAAGTTTGTCTCCCCTTGAATGGGTGAAGTACACAACCATACTAAAAGTTTGTCTCCCCTTGAATGGGTGAACACAATTTAATGGAAGGTCTTTAATCACCACCCAGTTCTTGTGGCACTGGGGGGAGTGTCTAACCTGACTTAAGTGCTCTTTGAATCCTTTTAACCCCTTGAGTTTTCTTAACCTCTGTGATATATTTTGTGATTCCCGCAGCCTCAGCGAGCTGTGCTGGGGATAAATGCCAGGCAGTTTTAACATTATGCATGTTGTGCACCCAGCTCATCCCTCTATGGGCTGTTCATTTCCATATGAAACATTTCTTTAAATAGCAACAATCTCAGGGGCTGATTTTATTGTCCTTGCTGTGGCTGATCTCAGTCATAGTGCCCTTTTGAACGTCCTGACTTATTGTTTATTTCTGGTGATCTTTGTGGCCCTGTAATTACTTCTTACCCATCCATTTTTCATACCAGAAGTCTTGTTCTACGGTCTGGTCCCAGACCTCTGCCACGTTCCTGCTGGTGACACGTGTCTCTGAGCAAGGACCTTGCTCTAGCGAGAAAATCCTGGCCTTTACGATCTGTCTCAGCTTCCCCAAATCTCTCTCCAAAGGTGGAAAGGGACATCTGCACCACTTTTTGGCTGCCTTAGGGGAAAAAAGGGAAGAGAAACCATGTTCCAGTGCAGGAGGTGGTGGGGACCCCATTGCACACCCATGTGTGGGGTTAATGTTGGTAGAGGTGCTGGAACCCAAACCCTGCTGCTGCAGAGGACCAGGTGTAGCACTGAGGGGGGGGAAATAATTTCAAAACCAACACACAGCACTTCCAAAGCAAGAAAGACAAGGGGATATTTTATTTGAGTACTTCTTGGTGTTTCTGAGAGGATTGGTTTTAAATAAAAGGGTTTGTAAACGAACAGGTTTGCTTTTTCAGAAAGTCCCTTTGAAGGGACATCTTTTTTTGATAATGAAACCACTTTGTGCATGTCCCCCTGTTTCAATTTCCTTTCAAATTTAAATTTCCCTTATAGGAAATAAACACGCCTGGTTATTTCCGAGGAGCTTTTCTGTTAGTCCTTGCAAAGTTGTCCATATACACATATAGATATTTTTTCTAGGTTTTTCTTCTTTTCCTCAAATACATGCGCTGATCTTCTCTGTTCTTTTAATGTCTTCCAGGAGATTTCCATTCCCCACATCAAGTCTTCCTAAATTGTCTCTTTAATCCCCAGGTTCTTAGTGCTTGGCAATGCTACTTGTTCTGAAGTGCCGTGATGGGAAGGTGGAGGGTTTTTTTTCCCCCTCATTAGCTGCTTTTAACATTCACCTCCTTTGTTTGTGTATCTTCTTTAGATTCCCTTCCCTTTGTGGGCAGGGCTTTGCTCTTCTGAGGTGTTAATAAGCCTCTGGCAGAGACAACATCTGTGGCAGAGGACATTAAGTTCTGAAAAACATACTTCTTGTGTTATGAGGCCCGTTACCTCATCTGAGCAGCAACTACAGCTTTTAAAGAGCAAGGACAAAGGAAACACTGGCTTAGGGCTGCTTCGTGGTGGGTGTTTTTTTTGTTTTTTTTCTTTCCTTATATCAAGACTCTAGCTCAAAGTGTGTGTATGGGAGAGGGGGGAAGAGACTGCCGAGGGGAGGGAACATAGAGAAAAACTTGTGAAGGGGAAAGGAAAAAGAGAAGAGGCTATTTAAAAATACTGTGCATCGCTTAAACCAACACCTAGCGAAGGATAAAGGCTTTACAGTGTATATACGTGATCCATCCATCTGTTCATCCCTTTTATCCAATCCTATAGTCATGGGTATCATAAGGAGGAATAAGAGCGGTTAAAGCCTCCCCATCACAGGCGTGTCAGATGTTCCACACTGAACAAGATCAAACCGGGGATTTGCAGCCTGTGGGATGCGAGAAGATGTCGTGGAGGGATAAGTGCTCTTCTTCCCTTCCTCTGCTGACAAACAGGGGGGGATCGTTCTTAGCAGGACAGAGAGGGGGGCACTGGCATTGCCCGTGTGAGGGGATGGTCCTGGTGGGGTGACCACCTCGCTGCTGCCAGCTGTAACCATCCAAAAAGTCACAAACTGAGAGCATCAAAATCTTATGCCTTCTCCTTAACCTTATATCCTGATACGACTTACCTGCTAAACATTTTGGGGCAAAAAGAGGGCTGGTGCTAATTCAGACTTTGGGCACTGTGGGAAGCGTTTACACTGCAAAATAATTTTGAGTTAAAATCAAAGAAACAGCTTTCTCTCCTCCTCCCGTTCCATCCTGCTTTAAATTTCCTGCGATTGAGCTGAGAACATTATTTTTGCAATATTTTCATTAGTTTTGTATCGTTCCCCAGGATGTTGTAATGGAAACATGGCAGTGTGCTTTCTGGTCTGTGAAAGCCAGTCTGACGTGACAATAGTAGGTGACATATCCCGGTCCATTTTTAAATGAAGGTATCAATTGCTTTGCTGCCAGCTGAGCACCTTGCTGGCTATCGGGTGCTTCTGTTGCAGCATTTTCATGGCTGTTGGTATCTTGAAAGCCGAACAAAGTGAAAAGGCTTCATTGCAGGAGCTGCAGATCCTGATCTCTCCACCTCCAGGTGTTGGTGCGTGGAGGAGAAGTCCTTGCCACGACCTGGGGCGCTGACTGATGGCCGGGATGTTGTCGTGCCTGAGCTGTTACACAGCTCTCAGCAGCAGTGGGGGGGCTCAGGCTGTGATGCCTCAGTGCTGCTTCTTCACCTCATCAAAATCCCTCCCCTGCCCTGACCCACCGCGTGGGACCAACCTGGCAGACCCCACCGCGCGTCCTTAAGCAGCAAAAGCCCTTTGCCTGGAGAGGGGGGGTGAGGGGTGGGTGGCTGTCAGCTCCCCAAGGACACCTTTCCTGAAGTATCTGTTCTCAGCTCCTGAAAGGCATCCAAACCCCTGTGTGAAAACTGAAATGAAAAACTGGCTGGCACATGTTCTCGCCGTGGAACGAGGTGACTCCTGTGCCTGCAGATTGACGGTATCGCTGCTGCTGGCATGACAAGTCTCTGCGTGTTGTAACCCTGGCACCAATCAGTGCCACGGATGCAAGGTAGCCTCCTCTCTCATTCCTTCCCTTCCCTGCTTAGGAAAAAAGAGCTATTTATGGCCCTGGACAAGGTGACCTCCATATGGCAGATTCTGCCACTCACCGTAGGGACTCGAGCGAGGCACATGCTCCTCGGGCAAGGCAGAGAGAGACACACTCTCAAGCGGTGGGCACATGCAAATGGATGTTGCTTTCAAAGCAGCAGAACGTTGTTGAGTGTTGTTTTTTTTTTAAAAAAAGAAAGATAGTTAAAAAATAGAAATAAAGACTCAGAAAGCAAAGATTTCTGCCTTCCCCCATGCATTTAAGGAAAAGAGTGCATTTCTGCAGATTGCGTGTTTGTAGTATTTGGAACTTTTATCTGGAATATTATGAAAGGAAACAATATAAATATTTGTCTCTGTATTCCCCCCCCCCCATAACCCCAGAAGGAGAGAGCTTCATTCCTCTGCAAGGATAGCAGCCGTTCTCCCCGTAGCATCAATCCTCGCTTTATTTCTACCCCGGGGAGCTGCAAAAAAAAAAAAGCAGCTTTCATTGGGTGAAGCTGTGCCAGTGTGAAAAAAGGTGACCCAAATTTTTCAAGAGAAGGAGCGGCTGAGGGGCAGGGTGAGGAAGGAAGGGGAGCAGAAGGGAGGATGCAGAATCCCCCAGGATGGGGATGCTGGGGAGCAGTGTGTGTGTAACAGGTCACACCAGGCTGTATTTCTGCATTCGATCCGTTTAATTTGGTCAGGTATCAGTGAAGTTACCCAGCGACCAAAGGCAGAGCAGAGGAGCTCTGTTCCCTGCAGCTTCACCCAAGTGAAAGCACAGATTACCCCTGTCCTTTGCACGCCATGTCCTAGAAAAGGTGGGGGAGTCCCAGCACCACCGTCTTCATCCCAAATTCTGCTGTTTGACCTGGGCTGTGCAGCCCTATTGCTATAAACAGATTTACACAGATTTAGCCACCAGCCAGTATTTATTTTTTTTTTCCAAGTGCATCTAAGTAACGGTCAGTATTGCAGTAAGGAAATTGTTTAGTGAAGAATCACTCTTAATTGTGTCAGAGCCCAGATTCCCTTGCAGCTCTACAGCCCTAAGTTGTGGCTGTGGGACCCAGGCTCCCTCTGGGCTGCAGAATTTTCTGTGGAACCCTCTGGGTGTAGCAGTGGGCTTTTCAACAGAGAAATTGCGAGCTGAAAGATTCTAGTTGCACAAAATGTCTTTAAAATATATATATAAAAAAATATATATGATCTGCTAGGCGAAGAAGAGCATATTCCACCCCGTGTGCCGTTGCCTCCCGTTGGATTTCCTCGAGGCGATGCAGTTCTCCACACGCAGCCTCCCCAGTGAAACGTGCTGTTTGGGTGGCTGCAGGACACAGGCCACACAGAGACAGACAAGACCTCGTCTTGCTGTTTGTGGCAATTTCTATTTGGAGCTGCTTGAATAATTCATGGCGGGTCCTAACTATTTCTTTTTATCTGATACTTATTCAAAGGTAATTTTTCCCATTATCTGACTATTTTTTGCTTATTCGTTTTTGATATATGGTAATGGAGATAAACTAGTAAGAATTGTCTCCTTTTAGGGCCAAACAAGGGACTTTATTGCGACGAGCAAAAGCAGTAACAGCTCAACAGCTTCTGTTTTATTGAGCATCTGAAGAGATGTGTTGTAACGTCCCCTCTCTCCTGTTCTGCTCAGCCCCTCGCTATTGTGCTCGTCAGAAGCAGGTCTCCTGCTCATAAATCCCTTCTTGGGGCAGAGATGGAAGCAAACGCACTGGATTTGTATTTTGCAGCCAGCAGGAATCTGTGGGTAGAGATGTGCAGTTCCCCGGGAGGCATACATTAACAGTATTTAGGAGTTTGTTTTAAAGGACATGTTAAAATCTACCTTTCTGCTGATGCACAAGTTAATATTCAAAATGTGTTTACGAATCTGAATACCCTCTTTCCAATGGGAGGGGGTGCCTTAGGAAGGTGTTTCAGCTCTCTCTGTGCGGCTGCATGTGAAAATCCAGGTTTCACTGATCACCAGCAGGGTTCTGCTCTTGGCCCAGTTACGGTCCTGCCGGTCAGGTCTGGTTTCCAGGAGCTCCCACCCCATGGTAGATGCAGTAAAACAGCAAAGGAGGCAGGGTCCCTACCTGGGGGGCTGCAATCGCTGTGATTTTTTCAGCCTCCAAATGCAGATTCTAGACGCTTCATTAGAGAGGCCACATTTGGAAACTCTTCTCTAGGGACACGATCCAATGTCTGTTGGGAGGAGGAAAACAAAAAAACCTCCCATTGACATCCATTTCAGTAGGCTTTGGATCAGCCCTTAATGTTTTTCTATTCGGCATGTTTTTGTTTTCCCCTTTTGAATTACTTTTCCCCCCCAATCTGCCTTTGCCTCATCCCTCCCCTTTCAAAATCAAAATCTCCAGGTCGGAAGGTGAATCTGCTTTCCAGGCTGAGCAGATTCCATCTGTAGTGGGAATTTCTCATCGAGCACAAATATATCTGGAGGACATTAACTGTCCTGCCTGACCTGCTGGCTGTTACTTACTTACGTAATTTATTTTAGGGTTGTTTTTTGTGTTTTTTTTTTTTTTTTTTTTGGTTGGGATTTATATCTAAAAGCACCTCTCCTAAGCTCTCGATGCTCGCTAACCCTGCCCGGCAGCCTGCCAGCTCCAACTGGCCAAAAATATATCACCTTACTTGGCTTGTGGGCATTTTTGTATCTTTAAAAGTTAATCCAGCTCTAAGCTGGATTAATAATGGAACATCCCTTTAACCAAAGGCACGTAAGGTCAGGGCAGAGCTGGGTGGATATTCCAGGCTGGTAACAACAGAAATAAATTTTTTTGGGGTCCTAAATAGAATCTGGTATGATTTCTTTCAGTGGTATTTTTCCTGCTGGACTGAAGGAGGAGCAGAGGGGTGGGAATGGGGCTAGGCTGGAGGAAGAACAGACAGTCTGAGAAGTGGTTGATGGTGGTGTAGGGTGTTGGGTGGTGGTGTAGGGTGTTCCCCGTCTACCTAAGGGGAAGAAGATGGACCAGAAAAGCACCAGCTTTTCAGTGGGGGAGAGTCGGGGGGGCAAGGTGAACTGGTTTGCACATATTCAAGAGAGGCAGGATGGCACGAGGATGCCGTCTGAGATGCTGGAGTGACACACTCAAGCTCCGTTCGTGTGATTTGTGTCATCACCAGGGTACTTTGATGTGCTGTGTTCGCCGTGTAAATCCCTGCTGCCTGTCATTTATTCAGCAGTGTTCTAAAATGCACTGGTAAGATCACTGACTGTGCACCCTCAGAGCAGCAAAATGCTGTTCCCCCTTATATAGAAGACACACCAAAGTCTTCAGATACTCCCCTTCAGCTCAGAGCCTTTAAAAATAAAATAAAAAGGAAATGGAGGCCACGGGTTTGGCTTCCAGTGGGGTTGTTTCTATCAGAGGGTGCTTGACTGAAGCCAGTTGAATTGCCCCCGGGGTGGAAGTGATGCGAGAGCAGCGTTGGGCCTTTTGACTACAGAAAATGGGATAGCAGAAAGGAGGGTGGGTTTGTCTCGGGGCAGCATCCTGGGGTTGGATCCAGCAGTACATGCATTAAACCACAGCGATCCCGGGCTGCCATTCCCAAAGGCAATGGGAAATTCAGGCAG
The DNA here is from genome assembly GCF_001431845.1 of Calidris pugnax. NCBI lineage: Eukaryota > Metazoa > Chordata > Aves > Charadriiformes > Scolopacidae > Calidris > Calidris pugnax. The sequence continues at coordinate 2,777,419 of NW_015090780.1, forward strand.
CTTGAAGTCTGTGGTTTGGGGGCTGTTATTTTTTCTCTTGAAACATTATTCTCTCCCTTTTCTACTCTTGAAGCTCAGAAATCAATGCTTTTAAAAGATCCCCGATGGATAGGTTTCTGAAGTGTTCTCTTTATTGTCTGTTTTAGTGCTTTCCCCCCCCATTTCTCCTGCTCTCTGACAAGAGCTGTGGGGTGGCTGGAGCAGGGAGGAGATGCTGCATCTCATGGGTGAGGGACATGGGACAAGTCATCACGGCTCCTTCCCAAGTTGGGTGGGCAGTTTGCAGGGTCTGAGGGTAAGGGCTATGTCCAGCCCCGAGACAGTGGGTGCTTTGAGGGTCCAGATGGGTGGAGGACTTCAACTCAATGGGCAGGTTTAAATCAGAACTTGGTTAGCCTTAGTCTTTGGAGGAAAAGACTGATTTGGTCTTCCTTTCTCCACTGAAAGCCATTTCATTCATTCCCTCTAAGTCTTCCCAACAGAGTCTTCAGCTGTTTGGTGCTTTAATAAGGCTATAAAGAGCAAATAATATCACAGAAGCAGGCTGTAAATTTCTTACAGTGGGGGATTTGTCCTTTTCTTCCCAATGCTTCCAGGAGCCAGGACAGTGGGGGTTGGCTGAGGGGTCCAGCTGGGCACCCTGAAGCCACCAACCCCCAGACCCTGCTTTAACACATGACATGTTTTTGATTGTAAGAGTACAAAACTTGGATTTGAGAATCAAATATCTTAAAGCTTGGGCTGTTGTGAGGGAGTCATGGTGGAAACACGTGTAGGAGACATGTTCATCTATCTATATATACGTACATTCGGTTATTGCTGCTGAAGCGTGTTTATTGAACATCTCAGCATGTTTATCAATGATGGATGAATCATTGATATTTTTAATACCGATTCCCCAAAATACTAAACCAAATGTGTCAGGCAACGAGATCACGAGCAGAGCGGCGCAGAGATCTCCTAACCAGGCCAACTGCTTCTTTCTTACCTATCAAAGCCCATGTTATAAGATACATTAGCTGTAAATTCTTAACAGATGGGGCTATAACAAGCTGTTAGAGAGCATCTCCTCTGCTGCGGGGACGCACTGCGAAAATAATGCCACGCGGCTGTCTGAGCCCTAACGAAACTGAGACGAGCTGGAGGAGGAGGCTGTCATCTGTCTAGGTGTTGATGTCCTGCTCGTCACCGAGCGCTCTAGTCAAGCAGTTGACCCCCCGTTAAACTCACTCAGCTCCTCTGCATATTTACGGAGGCACCAACGCCGTGACGAGAGTCTCCTCTTGTTAAACACGCGCCTTCGCGGTCCCCAACACTTCACAAGTGATTTGGAGATGGTCTAGAGAGCAGGCCACGTGCGTCCGTGGTACGTTAAAGAGTCTGTTCTCTGGAGGGTTTTTTTTCCCCTCTCCCACCTTTTCAGATGGTGGAGTCCTGTGGAGAGTGAATGAGACTTTATAGGAGCCATGACTGGGGCTGTTTGAGCCACCATACATTTTGCGTGTATATACAGAATTATGCAGAGTTGTGGGAATGTATGTAAGCAGTAAAATCACAGAATCATAGCATGGTTTGGGTTGGAAGGGACCTTAAAGATCATCCAGTGCCACCCCCTGCCCTGGGCAGGGACACCTACAACCAGACCAGATTGCTCCAAGCCCCCTCCAACCTGGCCTTGAACCCCTCCAGGGATGGGGCAGCCACAGCTTCTCTGGGCAACCTGGGCCAGGCTCTCACCACCCTCACAGCAATGAATTTCTTCCTGAGATCTCATCTCAATCTCCCCTCTTTCAGATTAAAATTGTAAAATGTGCACAAGCACATATATAGATGCATTCATAGATGTGTATAATGAGCAAGCCTATTGAACTACAGGAAGAATTGGGGAGTGGTTCATTTTCCCAGAAAGGAAGGTTGATTTACAACATTTCAACGTGACAAACATAAAAAACTTCAGAACTGATTATATACAGAGGTGATGTATTTCATTAACCCTGCGTAGCCCCTTGAACAAATTCCACAACTCCCTCTGACTTAGGAGACTCCCACCTACATTGCGTTTGAGAAGGCAAGAAACATTTTTTCCTGTTTTTATAAAATACTTTGGCCTTAATCTTGTACTGTCCTCCCCTGCCCTGAATGAACTGGAGGTTTTCCGAAGCCTTGTAAATCATGGCTCCCTAATCCCATAACGAGAAGCAGGATTACCTCCAGTGTGACACGTGTGGGACACGTCTTCCTGTGATGCTCGTGTGGGGCTGGTTACCTGGGTGGAGGTTTCAGCTGCCCCACACAGGGGGGACACAGGGGTTTACCTGGGTCCCCACAGCACCTTCACCCCACAGGATCTCCCTGTCCTCTGCCGTGGACATCCTCAGCCTGAAGGCTTCCAGTCTACCTTTTTATCGGGCAGACTGTCCTCAAACTGAATAAGGATCAGGAGAAAATTAAAATGCTTACTAAAATCAATTAACAACAAAAAAAAAAGAGGGTATTTTTCTCACCAAATCCGTGAGACTACCACCCACAAAGCCGTCCATGCACCCTGATTTAAAGGTGAGGATTTAATACTTAAAAGTCAGCCCCAAGTGTTGGGTTTGGGCTGTGTTGTCGTGGTGGGTAGAGCTTGTTCCCAGCTGCACTGGTGCAGAGGTGGCAGGACTGGGAAATGGGCCCCCCGTGCAACTCGTGAATAATTCAGGTGCCTCAAAATCACACAAGGGAATATCTTTTTTTTTTTTTTTTTTTTTTTTTTAAATAACACCTAATCAGCCCTTGGCACATAATGCCACAAGAGTTTAATGAGATTCCAAAAAGGGCCATCTCGAAACAGCTGCAGATTGAACTTGTATGTGTAAAATACCTAATTTTGTGTGGGGGTGTGTTTATGTGTATGTACAAACACACGAATGTAATAAAATAGTTGGGGAAAGTGTGCTCACAACGCTTTAAGAAAAAGGGGATTCGAATGAATTTGGTATGACCTAGCTGGTATGCTTTTTTTAAAGTGATCTTCTGAATCTTCAAGATGTCCTTGTTTATTTTCTTTGATTGTGCTTTGATTTAAAATTCTAGGCTCATTAAATGCCATAAAAAGAAACATTTACATAATTTACAAGCTCTTTATATGAACATTTTAATAAAAGAATACACCTTTAAATCAAATCACAAAGGCATATGACATCTTTGAAGGAGAAACTTATATTCCCAAACACAATAAACATTCTTCTATTACTATGTTAATTTGGAAAACAGGTCATGGGAAATTAAATTGCTTAAAATAGGTCACCAATTATAACTCTGCATTCTATTAAAGCAAATGCATCTCTGAAATCTTTATTAGTTTATTTTAATTAAAGGCAGAAAAATATTCAGTGTTAAATTATTGCCATTTGTATGTTTTACATTGATATGGACACACATTTATTATGCAGTGTAAAATGCTGCACATCTTTTTCATTATGACGCTTGTATTGTTCTTAGTTACTTTACCCATAAAGTAAGTCTATAATAACCTTGTGTTTTAAATATAAAAGGAGGGGAGCCCAAATGAAGTAACGGTGCAAATTTAATTTGATCATTTATAAGAGAAAATGCAAAAGCCAACACTGTCTGTATTTGAAAACAGTTATTGACCTCCTCAAAATTGTTATAAAGTAGGAAGGGCCTGAATTCTATTTGTGTCAGGTGTTTGTACACAGCATTGCAGTTCATATTACGTTTTTAAATTAAGTATCTTGGGGTATATTCCCCCTTGATGTTCTCTCATAAATTCATTAATAGTAATGGTAATTATTGCACAAGCCTGTGGTGAGGGCTGGAGTCTGCCCTGCACACCAGTGCTTGCAAACCTGTGTGGGGTTTTTAGGATGGTGTTAAGGCACCACTTGTGGTGCATCATCTCTTGAATTCCTTTTGTGTTCTTGTGTTGAACGTGGTTGCCCAGCCCGGCTGGAGAAGGTCCCCATGGCTTCACAGAGCTGTTCAGAAATGGTTTGCCCAGATGCCACGGAGGAATTTCAAGCAGTAATCCTTCCACATCAGGATGGCGAGAGGCTTGGATGCTCCTTAGAATTAGCAAAGAAACAGAAATGCCCTTTTACCTTTAAGCTGTTGGTACAAATTAAGCTTCCTTTCATGCTCACTGGTCTCTGGACCTCAAGAGTCCTCTCCTTGCTTGCGGGGCTGGTTGTGAGCCCTTCAGCAAGGTCCCGTTAGCTCCTGGGAGGGCAGCAGCGTGATGGGGTCCTCCTCGAGGTAAGGTCAGACCTGCGCCTCCATCCTTAACTCAAATGCTTGTCTTCTGCACGAGGAGAAGCAGAGTGCTTTGTTGTTCGCTTCTCTTCAATGAAGACCTGCCAGGGCAGAGCAGGTTTGGTTTCCTGCCAATGGAGTCACTTATAGATTTCCTGTGCACAATTTTTTTTTTTTTTTTTCTTCTCTTAGCTGCTCAAAGCACGTCCTTAAAAGAGGCTCAAGAGATCTTTAAGTCTAAACAATAAAAGACCTATTACTTACCCAGGAGACCAACAACAGCTCTCAAGGGTAAACCCGCATTAATTATGTATTTGAGCATTTGTATGTTATGCATTTAGACAGCGTGCGCGTTATTTACTGACTGGCTGGTAATGGCTGTGAAGCGGTTGTGATGATCTGGGGTAAATACCAACGTCTGAGGGGTGGGGGTGAAGCAGGGAGACACAGAAGGTGGTGATGGAGCACCAGGCACCCCACCTCCCGCACCTGGCTGGGATTTTGTCAGCCTCAGGAGCTTGTAAATGTGAATGGTGGTAACAGAAAGACTTGTACTTTTGCTGTTAAGGTCCTCAGATGGTTTTGTGTACAAAATCATAGAACCATAGAATGGTTGGGGTTAGAAGGGACCTTAAAGATCATCTTATTCCAACCCCCTGCCCTGGGCAGGGACACCTCCCACCAGACCAGGTTGCTCCAAGCCCCATCTGAACTGGCCTTGAACCCCTCCAGGGATGGGGCAGCCACAGCTTCTCTGGGCAACCTGGGCCAGGCTCTCACCACCCTCACAGCAAAGAAGTTCTTCCTAATATCTCATCTAAATCTCCCCTCTTTCAGTTTAAAACGATTCCCCCTCATCCTATCACTACACACCCAAGAGTCCCTCCCCATCTCTCCTGTACCCCCTTTAGGAACTGGAAGCTGTATGTAGTTTGGTGGTTGCAAATGAAAGGGATGCTTGTTTCGAGGCTGCTCTAAGCTGTACGTAGTTCGGTGGTTGCAAATGAAAGGGATGCTTGTTTCCATGGGAGTCCCTGGAAGGTGGGACCTCTTGAAAATTCAGGGGTTTTCTTCCTTGTAACCACGAATGCAAATTCCCTTTAAAAAAAGAAAGCAACCCAAACCCAGTATTGTACTCCTGCCTGTATTTTGGCCAGTTCCTCCTCCATTTTGTGCTAAAAGGTGTTTCCCACAGAGCTGCCTGCTTCCTGCAAGACTCTTTTTCTAGCGTTTATTCAAATGCAGTGTTGTAAATATGAACTAGATGGTTTTACGAGGATAACTTTTATTAGTGATTGTGTAGCTATTATATCAGGTGGCAGTAAAATAGAACAAGCAAATCTAAAAAAATTAAGATCCATCAAGCAATTTCGTTGATTCTCTTCTGGAATCAAATTTGCTGAAGCTACATAAAACTGCATTATTACTTCTCTGGAATTGTGTATATATATTTCTTCTCACCTTTCTTACTGTTGGAAGCAGTTTCTTGTTTTCCATAAAGATATAACTTAACAAGTTACAGTCATTATTGATCACATTCATCATCTCTATTTCTCTCTGTGGACCTGGGACTCTTCTCGTTGGAGTCACTGAGCGTTTACACTTTTGGTTGTGGTTTTGACTGATACCTGAGGAATTTGCACAGATGTAAGGGGTCTCGTATCACAGGGGGCTTGTATGAGTTGAGAGTAAGGGGTTGCATGATTGGGTCCAACGATGAGGTGTGTTCTCTAAAGTCCTGAATGAAGAAAATATTTTCTTCAGAGAGACACTGAAACCTATGTCAGCCCATCACTGGGACCAGTGGGATTTAAATGGACTTAAATTTTAGAATAATATCAAATATATGGATGGGTTTTTAGTCTGTTCCCCTGAACTGCAGTTTAGATCTGCTGAGCTTTACACTGAACTCCTAATATTTAACACAAAATGCAGTCGGCGGAACGCATTCGCCCAGCTTCAGTTCTGTCTTTCTGTAGGGAGAGTATTTGGGTTTTTGTTTGTTTTAACTTGCAGGATACGGGGTTTGCTTTTGTTTTTAAATCTTAGCGGAGGCGCTTCAAAATGAAAAAGTTCAAATTATACAACTGTGCAAACAGCATTACTATAATCTGCATAAAGATGGGTCCGGAAGAGCCGTGGTATTAGCAATTCATTAATATGCAATGAAAAGCTTATTTGCACTTTGTCTAAAAGTAACAGTAACTTCAGGTTTTCTCTCATTTGCATAAATGATACAGCACAAGGCTAAACCACTCCAATAATAGTCCTTAATAGGATAATCATTTAAAGATTTTATGTATAGGCTACTGAACTGCCCATTTAGGCACATTTAAGTTAGCATACAATGTACAGCTCGGAGGATCGTGTTAAGGAATGTGCTAATTTACTGAATCTAGTTTCCCAGGCAGCGTTTACAGGGGTCATTTTTCATGAACTACCGTAGTCACTTAAATCATAATATTTCATAATAAACATCAAAGGCTACTGTACGGTGGGGATCATAAAAAGGCAACAAAGCTGCCCCGTGCTCCCCTCTGCCTTCAGCTTGGACCGCTGCCTGGCTGGGGGAGCATCGCCCCTGATTTTCAACCAGGAGAATTTCAACCATATTTACAGCTTCATACCAGCAAAGCGCGACATGTAACGGTGCTGCTAAACCCACATTAACAACCAAAATAGTCTTCCCTAGAGGTGCACTTGCCCTCTCGAAAATAAATCCTCGCCTCTGGTAGATAAACAGCCTCGTCTTTGCTTACAACACTCCTGCAGCTGAGAGTTGTGGTGGGGTTTCTGGGGAAAGCAGCCTCCGAAAGCTGCTCCCCCTTTGCTTCCTCCAGAGAGATTTGGGGGGTTTCTAACTTGTGCTCATAATCCTTCAGTGCTTTTTGGGGACGGACCCACCGGGCTGCCAGAGTGGATCCCCTTCACCAAAACATTTAATCATTAAGGATTTAAGCAAAATATGCTTAATTTTGATTTTAAACCTGTCCTTAAGCCTGGCTGGCATCACGGGGGCTGCTCCTTTGCTGAAGGAGGAGTCTGTCCCTGCCCCACGCTGGGGGGGGAGAGGATGCTCAGGGCTGAACGGGGTTTTAGCCAGGCAGTGGGTGCAGGAGGATGGATTGAGGACTTTCCCTTTTCCTTTATTATTTTAGCAGAAATGCCATCATTTTTTGTACACCAACTGCTCCTCGATGGGGTCAGGAAGCTTCACCTGGGCATTGCCTGGTGGGAAGGTCCTTGCCTTTCCCTCTGGTGCTGGCCCCTGCAGCGGGTGCTCCAGGGACCATAAGCCTTCTGTGGACCATAGCCCTTCTGCGCTTGCTCTGTCAGCTCCAAAACAAAGGTCCCTTTATAGGAGACAAGGGTAACAAAAGGAATCACACTGGTCTTCCTCAGTGCCATTTCCCACGTGCAGTTAATGGGTGAAACTTGAAAGAACTAAGCTGAAGGTGCTGCCTGTTGTGGATGCAGAGGCAGTTGTGAAAAGGCTGTTCCAAAAGCTCCATCTTCTCTTCTTCCCTTCCCGTGGTCCAGCAATATTTCAGTGTCAGAGCTTGATCCTGGGCAGCACTGGCCTCCCATTGATGCCAGAGGCTTCAGAGCTGCTGATGGGCACGGCCACGTCCCTTTGAGCAAGGTTTTCCTCTCAGAGAGGACTTTTTACTGATACAAATCCATTGATTTTTGTGTGTTTGGCTGCTGAGTTGCATACGAGAGGCTAATCAAGCCTAAATGCCTCTAACTTTTATAACGCTAGCAACCTCTCCGCAGACGAACTCTGATCTGAAATATTCATTTTGGTGGCACATCCTAATTGCATGGCAATTATTTCTGAAGTTACTCTGAGTGCTTTTCCTTTGCTGCCTCTACATTTTCCATAGACTCTTACAGCATTCTTTAAATCAAATGGTGCTCAGATACCATGGTGATGGTTGACCTTATTATTATGGGTGACCTCTTTCTTTTGGCCTCGGACAGCAATGGCTGACAATAGAGAAGAGCATTTGCTGTTTCTGTGTCAGGATTTGTGGGTGTTTTACAGTTCTACATGCAAGATGGTGGGTGCAGATTAAACTGTGGATTTTAAATCATAAAGCCCGACGAATAAAAAGTCAAACACGCAAATGCCATTACCAGAGGCTCAGCTGATTTCTTGACACTGCCATCAGCATCCCTTACATCACGAATTCCAGTTCCAGGGAAAACAGATTACACCATTTTTTGCAGGGGTGGAATATGTATCTGCTGAGAAAGCAATGTGATTTTCTGCCTTGGCTTTGTGTGTGTGTGCGAGCACGTACTGGGTGGGGAAGAGTTAGATATTCACATCTTTTGCCTCCCTAGCATAAACATCTTGATTTAGCCTTGTAGAAAAAAAAAAAAAAAAGCTAGGGTAGGAAATTCAGCCTGCAAACATGATCTCATCGGGGTGTCTGTCAATTCATTTTTCAAAATAATATATGTATGTGTACACGCACACGCAAACACGGAGAGATGTTTCCCCTTGGACTCCAAGATTTTCATTACTTTATGCACAACAGCCCTAGTCAAGCTCAGGAGAATAAATTGTAAAACGCTACAGTGTGGATGGATCTATAAACTGAAAGATCCTTATTAAAAACAAAGGAAAAAAAAATAATCCGAGTCAAATTTCTGATGATTTTATTTGACCACAAGTAGGGTTTGGAATTTGCAGCCTGAACCTTAGAGACTGGGAGCTGGAGAGCAACCACTAAGCTGGCTACCCAGCAGCCAGTTACACTCCTGCTTTGAATGTTTAAACATCCTCAAAACAGAATTAATTTTTCATCTATCACTTCGGCAAACAATCTGGCTCCTGTGTGCTGAGGGGATGAATAGCCACGCGTGTGGGATCTTAATGGAAAAAGACAAGAAAGCATGAAGTGATGCTTTCTAAAGAGCGCGAGAGGAGCCCACCTCACTTGTGTTTCAGGAGTTAGATGTCAAGAACTGCGTTTTGCAACAGCACGACTTAATAAATTTTCCCTTGGCCGCCTTCTGTGGTGTCGCCTCCTCCGCTGACAAAGGGCTTTTTGCTCGACACAGGGGTTTCTCTTTGGGTGGCGGGGTTTTCCTTTGGGTTTGGGAAGCTGACACCTGATGTGAAGGTGCTGTAGCAACCCCTTTGGAGCTGCTGCTCCCCTGGCTCATCCTCCCTGTGACACAGGAGGCTGCGATGCAGCCCCTCAGAGCGTATCCTCCTGTCTGCAAGGCTGTGAGGAAGGTGTCCAAAAGGTGGACCATCTCCCAACGCCCTTTTGCTGGAGAAGCACAGGCAAGAGAGACTATTTCTAGAAGTGAAAGTGGCTCTTTACAGCCCCCACCACATTTCTTGCTTCTTTTTTTTTTTTTTTTCTCCATACTGGTGACTAAGTATCCCCTTGGCTTCCTATTTGTAGCACTGTTTGCTTGTAAAAAGAGCAGATTTCCTATTTTATTTCTCTTATTTTTCTATTTCTGTTTTATCTTTATGCTGTCTTTATGCTTTATGCTAAAATGAATACACTGTATTAATTTTAAAATGAATTTCCTCTTCCTAGCACATTAAGCTTTTAAGGAAATGGGACTCTTCAAATCTGATCTGTTTGTTGTCCTGGTTCAGAAGTCCTACACACACAGCCTGGTCCTCAGCCTGTAGCCACCCCCTTCAATGTGATTTCAGGAGTCTTTTTAGAAGTCAGTTATTGAGAATAAAAGTAAGGAAGGTCCTGATCACTGATAAGGTATTTAAAGGTAGTAAAGATGTGCCATTGAAATAATAATAATAATAATAATAATAATGATATATTTGGAAGGAAGAAGAAGAGTATTGCATGATGATATTTTGCAAGAGAATCTTGATCATCTTCAGCAATGAATTGGCCCTAACTTTTGGAGTCATATATTCACGCGTGCAGGAAGATGATCACTCTTATTATATTAGAACCGATTGCAAACCTGACCATAGAGAGGGCAAATGAAAGTGTTTTCAGGTGGAGTTAGTATTGTCTCTGTTCTTCTCCTTATGCATAGTTTAGGTCCGCTCAGTGGAGACACCTTGTGCTGAAGTCTCTACCATGGATAAAGTTATCCAGGGACAGGTTTCCCCCACCAGCAAGACCAAATTTGGTGGGAGACAAGAGTAAGGGAGGAAACAGCAAGCCTTCAGCTCTACCTTCCCCAAACCCATCACATATTTAACAATATCTCAGACCCTGAGTCAACCTCAGACATTGTCTCACCATGAAGCTTCCAAATGTAACAAGACAGAATAGCTCAGAAACAGCTCGTGCCTGTTTGTTGCTGTTTCTCTGAGGGTTTTGCTTTGGCAAGGAGGGCATGACGAGCTCATCATCATGAAGAGATGGAGGTGTAGCCTGGTCTGGAGAAGCTGTTCAGATGTTCACTGGAATAGGCTGCCCACGGAGGTGGTTGAGGCACCATCCCTGAATGTGTTTAAGAGTCGTTTAGATGTGGTTTGGGGGAATGTGGTGTAGGGGAGAAATTCGTAGTGTGGGGTTGATGGTTGGACTCGATGATCTTGGTCTTTTCCAACCTGAGTGAGTCTATGATTCTATGCAGTGCATGGGGGTTAAACCCCAACTGATGTAGGTGAGGCCCTGGGGCTGACAAAGCCCCGTGAAGGATTTGCCCATCACAGAAATACTGTAGGGCCATGGTTTCATGCCAGTCTCCAGAGAACAAACCAAAGAGAGAGAGATGTGGCTGAAGAAACGCATTGGTAAAGAGGGGAGGTAACCCCAGACTGGTGTGTTGGTGGGTAGCAGTGCAGCAACAGTGATTCATTTAATTAATAGCAGCCTCTCTGGCTGCTCCACCAGAGGCTGCAAAGAGTAAAAGTTACTGGTACACGTAGCTGTGCAGGATGGGGCTTCTGGAGCTGCTTTTCTTGGGAAAGCTTGCTTTTCTGCGCGTGTGCCTGCCCTCGCCGTTTTAGTCTCAACGCCCGGGGAACGATTTGTGTATTAAAAGCACAGGCTGCAAAAATACACCCCCAAAAAAAAAAAACACCCAAGTGCCAGGCGCTGGTATCCCCTTGAAATTTCCTTTTTATGGTTTCACAAATGTACGCTGCCGGTCTTTAATTGCAGAACAGGGCGAGTGAGGAGGGGTGTCCTTGGTATGTGAGAGCCGGGCAGAATTCGGCAGCGGCTCTGCCCCACCCGCAGCACCCCCGGTGATTTCCTACAGTACTCGGTACAGTCGTCGGTATGTGTGGTGCATTAGTTAAGTTAATTACAACAGCACAGAGATTCATTGCAAATTGTTCCTAGTTAAAACCGAAAATTCACTGGAACAAGGAGTGCTAATTATATTCCACTTGTTACTGCTGTGTCTAGTTAATATTCCAACAGCTGCTTTGGCAAGATAATGATGGCTCCAGCAGAAATTACTGAACAAATAGATTTTTAAATCAGTAACAACATATTTACCAGGATTTTTTTTTTTCCCCTCTTCATACACAAAGTTAAGCCCTGCCAGAGTTGAGCATTCATATTCACTGAAAAGTAGAGATAAAAAAAATCAACATTGCCATTATTGTGTTAATTTGGCACACTTCAAAAAAAAAAAAAAAAGCTAAGCAAGAAAATATTACTGATAAATAAATGTTCCTCTCCTCTTATAGGGATATAGTGCTCTTCTCAGGTTCAGTGTAGCTTTTCAGTTGACCAGACTCAATGAATTGCCTGGCATTTTAGAAGAGCATCAAGAAAGGTGCCGGCCCGTTGGGGTGCAGCACCCGGGGGATCCAGCAGCCTCTCGCCTCGTGCTGTTTCCCAGTTTGTCACTGCTGGAATGGGCAAATGGATGGTTAAATTGCAATAGTGGCAGCGTGGCTCCGTCTCACTGCCATTATTAATGGGGACTCGGGAGGGATGGTTTCCAACACCTGCTTCTAGAGCGAGGTTTCTTGAGTAACCCAAAGAAAATCTTTCTTTTCCCGTGGACGAAACATGCAGACTCGCCACATAAACCGTCGTGCAGATCTTGCTCTTCCTCCATAGGCTGAGTAATGAAGTTAAATGTGCTTGTGAGACCTTGTGAGGCAGAGAAATCCCTCCCTGAGCGCTGCAGAACTGTGCCGTGGTGAAGGCAGGAGCCTCTGGGGAGGAGCAGCAGAGGCTGCTGGGGCTTTGCTTTGTGCCCAGACGTCTCAATCCACAGCACACGTGGCACAGGGAGACTCTTCTAGGCAAAACTTTCAGCCTGCGTCTAACACACCAGCACTGGTGGCTCGAAACAAGTAATTTCTGTGTGAGACACAGTAGATTGAGTTTCGGGACTTTTGCGTGTGGACCTCTCTGCTTGTGTGGGAGCTCAGAGCATCCCCCTGTGCTGCAGAAATGAGCACCTGCCTTTCAGCAGGACACGTGCACACCATCAGCCAGCTTCTCTGCTTGGTCCGACTCAAGACATGTTGAAAGTTTCTAGATTTTTATGAGCAGAAAAGCATCTGCCTCACAGAGGTGGGTCAGGCACCACCACCTCCCTCCTGGCCTCGGAGCGGCTGGGGTTTGGTGAGATGGAGAGAGCCACCAGAGCTCACACCTAACCCAGGGCTTTGTCACTCCTCCCGCCTTCTGCTCTCTCCTCTGGGTCCCCGCAGGACCCTGCCCGTATGAAAAGATGCAGGACATTTTTAATGAGTCGCGAACAAGAAGTTCAGCTGGTGCTGAATGTTTAAAATCAGAGGGAAAACAAACACGCTGGAGTGTCGGGGGTTCTTTTTAATGGATAGCACAGCTTCTGGTTTATTATTACTGCTATTACAGTTTGCAGCTGCAAAATGATCTGAAATTTCAATAGCAGCATGCCTCTTCATGCTGCTACAGGAACGTATATGCTCGGTTGTATAAATCGACATGCACCTCTCATCCAACCAGGCTGGAGCTCAGGATCACACCATTTTATAATTCATCTCCCGAAAAAGGGGAAGAGAGAGACTTTAACACCTCGGCTAACAAGGGGGAATGTTTAGCAGTGCCACCACTGAGCGAGCCTCTACTTTTCGAGGGAGAGCATGCAGCAGGGCTGTCCTGCTGGAATTCCTTAGATTTTCAATTAATTTTCTTCAGAGAGAGGATTTTTCTTCCCACTTAGTCGTAACACCAGGACGTGTTAAATAAATTCACTCTGGGTTGTTCCTTCTCTGGCAAAATAATTTGTGAATCAAGGTGGGGGAAAAAAAAATCTAGTTAGCAGCAATTGAACACAGAAAGTGGGGTGACCAGTAACTCTCTGCTGCTGAGCCAACATTGATATATGTCCTATGGTGTCTTATGGGAGGTTTCTAATTGCAATATGAGTTTTGTGTAGTAACCTACTGGGAGAAGGGGAGAACGCAATTGCTTATCAGTTTATCATTACAACCTTTTATTAAGGTTTTTTTTAATTAAAAGGGAGCGACAAATGTACACTCTTATCCCTATAAGCAATCTTATCTAGTGTGAGTGCTGCTATATTAGTGAACTAAATCCTCTTGATTACATTGGATGTGATCTTATGAAGTATGACAGCTTTACATATTAATAACAGGAACTGTCTGAATAGGCTGTCGCATGACCCTCTTCTCTGTGGCTCTCCACCAGCACAGTTTCAATCTATTTATCTCAGTTGCTTTCCAAGATAAGCTGTCGTACTCTCAGGAAAGTGCAGTTGTCCCCATTTCACAGATGGGAAGGGGAAACACAGAATCCAGGAGAGACCTAGGGCCCCTTTGTCCCAGGAGCTCCAGCTCCATCCCTCCCTTCAGAAGTGCGGAGCAGGAGGGACCTATTTTGTTCTCCAGATCTCAAACTGAATCTCCCAGTCTTCCCAGCACCAAATTTCTACTCGCATGAGATGAGCACCAGCTTGTGTGTGGTCACCTCTGCAGCACCAGGAGTGAGGGGCTCTTCTTCTGGGTGACTTGCCCGTGCAAAGCTGCCCCTCAAATGGGTGTGCAGGTGACTTTGTGTGTCCAGGTAGCTCCATGCACACAACTGAGATGACAAAATGAGAAAGGGGGCCTAAATAATGGGACTGAAAGGGTGATAAAAAGCATCAAAATATAAAGCATCATTATAAAGAATCAAGTTCAAATAAGTGTTTTCAGTAGTTGGCATAAAGTTGATTCAGAAAGGAATGCTGCCTTCCATGCTACCTCCTCCCTGTTAACAAATAACCGCCGAGCGATTCATCTAAAGGGCCTCAGATGCCCCAGCCCAAGAGTTGACGTGAGTGATGGTTATGGCCCCACGTAATACACAAGGATCATAAACAGTTAATCTTCGCCAAACGGGAGAGTGAAATATCGTTTGATATCATTTTTAATAAAGAGAATAAATTAGGCTTTAAATATCATAGCACATCTTTAAACGCCGGTTACAGCTCCTGCACGCAGCGCGAATTAGCAACTGAATAAGTGTGTCAGGGGTTATCAGCTGAATTATTACCTCCTGGTCCACTTTGCATTATACTGGCCGTTGTGTCCATGGTAGCCAGCAAGCTGGCCACCTGCTTACGATGGCTGTACAGATAACCAGCTTTGTCTGATGAATTAAAATGGTGGCTTTAATCTTGTCGTTAATTCCTAATTCCACTAGTAACATCAGTCACGTGAGGGGGGAGCTCATTGTTCTCCTCTGTTTACTTATTGATATTTTAGGGTTTGATGGTGTCCAACCTCCCTGCAACGGCAAAATTTAACTCTTCAGGTCTGGCCTGGAGATGCAGTAGCCGCGGTGGTTTATTATTCACCGTCAGGCCACTGTTGGCAAACAAAAAAGGAAGGGGTTAAAATGAAATTCAGTGCACACGTCCCTTCCCTCTGGCTGTGCATCAGATTGAATTCTAAGAAAGATTGATGGTGGGCTTTAAAATTAATTGCAAGTACAATTGTTATTATTAATACATGTGCATATAGATCTAATAACGCAACGGCGAGTCTTAGGAATAACCTCGCTACGAGTAGGTACATCAGGTGTAAATGCGGAGTTTGGTTCCGTTTATCAAACAATGCTCACCTTTGTTATAAACCCGCCTTCAAGAGCAAGAGATAGTCATTTGAGCAGTCGATGCAATGAGGCTGGTTCTGGTGGGGTTTCAGGAGACCTGTGAGAAACAGCTATTAGCAGTCCCTGCCGCAGTGGCTGTGGGAAGCCACGGGGTTACTTCTTGCACGGGGCTGTGATTTGTCATCCTCTGGTCTATTCTCCCACGTTGGGATCTCCACAGACCCATGAACAACCTCCATCAGCTCTGCTGGAGCCCTGCAGGGCCTTGGGTCCACTCTTTGTCAAACAGAGAGCACTTTATGATCTCACCTTGCAACCAGTGGCCAACAAGCCATATGCAAATTGATGTATAACTCAAACTAATGTCAAAACTGTATTTTCCTCCTCCTTTTTCTAAGCAGAGGGACAAACATTGCTGATATAAACCCAGATGTGCTGGTATAAGCCCAGACTGTCCTTCTGGAGGCCACTGGTAGCATGATTCATTGCTGTGACCGGGTATGGAGCACAGCGTGGTGCCAAGCCCCTGGTGTGGTTGTGTTGGAGTTGCCTCTGGGTTTGGGACCGTCGCCGTCCTGCCCTCAGAGCATCGCAGCTCGAGCATCCCATGGGGTGAAGGCAGCCATGTGGCTGCTGGGATGCATCCTCCCACCCTTGTCCTCCTGGAAAAATCCCACGAGTGAGGAACAATCACTCCACCATCACCCGAGTTGTACCAAAGGCAAATCAGTACCTATATGTCTAATTCCTGCTGTTCACATGCCTTATTAATTATACCATCTAAAGTAGATTTCCAGAAATATACAGGTTCCTCTTTTGAGAAGAATCCTACATTTTGCTCCGCATGGTTAAAAAAGGGACAGAACTTGAGAATCGGGAAAAAATAGAACCAGAATGGTTTTCTTTGTCAAGAATTATTTGCTCTTTTTATTTTTGAGGGGGAGGGGGGAAATCCTAAACTTTGCATTTCAATGGATTTTTTTTTATTATTATAAATCCATCTGTGCACACACACATGCACAAAAAGTCTTTTCTGTTCTGTACAAGGCACAATTTAAGGCAGCTTTCAGAAAGAAAAGGCAGAACAAATGTTATTGTTATTCTCAATATACAGATGTTTATTCTTATCTTCCCCCCCCCCTTCCTTTCTTTATTTCTACTACTGTCTTTTCAGTGACATCATAAGTAGGACTTGTCTCTTTATCGTCTTGCAAAGACTTTTGTTTTCTGGGACAGGAGCCTATTATGTCGTCACACGCCGGAGCAGTAATAATCTCCCCCCTCGCTTGGAAGTCTTAATAGAAGACAATGAAAGAAACCATATTGTTTTCTGCTGGCACTAAATAAAGGAAGCAAGGGAATCTGAAGGGGGGAAAAATTACACGAGAGAGGCAGTCACTCTGGAATTTTGCTTTCTAAATTAATGTTTGGGGTAAAGAGGGAGAGGGTTTCCACACTGAATAGACAAGGAAGGACATCTTAATTACTGGGTCAGGCACCAGGCTGAATGGCATGTCAGGTGAAAGGGCCCGATCCTGCCAGGAGCCGGGCACCTTTGGGGAAAGGATCTCTGCTCCTTACCTCGTGATACCCAGCCCCTACATTTTGCCTTTGGCAGAAGGTGACATTCTGTAGATGGAGTTCATGCAGCCCCAGCTCTCTGGATGCTCAAGCTCTTGAGCTGCTCCCGTGCTGGCCTGTCCTCTCCCGCTCTGCTCCACCTCCTTGCAGCTGGATGAGTGGGCTTTCAGAAACCTGGAGGCTCTTCTTGTTGGTCCTTTCCTGAAGGAAGAGAGTGGGGCCAGCCTTGCCCCTTGCTTTTCTCTCAATAATTAGTGTCCAGGGAAACATCTGAAAAACTCGGAAATATTTTGCCTCTATCTTTCCCATGGTCACAGACTCATATCTGCGTCAGAATTTAACTTTATTCCTACTACAGGACCTAAGCCTTCTCTCCAGTTTCTGGGATTCTCTCCTCTTTGTTTTTTCTTGAAGCAAAGAGGGAGGACTTAAAACACCCAGGGTAGGAATGAGTCCTGGAAGATGTACCAGCATCCAAGGGGCAATGTCCACCTAAGGGCTTGGTACCCTACAAAGGAGACACTTGTGTGAGACAGGGTGATGAATGTCTGGGTCATCTCCTTGCTTGCTCTACCTTCTCCTTCTCCCTTTGGCCAGACAGACATGGTTTGTTGAGAAATGAGAGTGAATCTGCAGGAGGAGAGTATTATGAATAGGTGGGATTTTGTCTTCCTGTGGGCAAACAGACTAGAAGTACTGAAACAAAAGCAATTCTTTTTTTTCCTTTTTTTTTTTTTTTTTATTCCTCATCTATATATTGGGAGACAAGCAGATAATCCCCTTACTTACTGTAACATTGTGCAGCAAAGGCAGCAATATAATAATATCGTATGGGAATTCAATGTTCTTCACACAGTGGCTGCCTCTTTGGGAGTTACTGTATCTAATGTGTTAGCTCTTTTTTACCTCTGATTTTCAGACATATTGAAGTGCTTGAAAGGAAAGATAATGTATACAAAATAAATGTACATTAAACTAATACCGTGACACAAGAGTGAGCCTTGAATACCCCTTATGAAATAAAGGCTGTAGAAAGAAATTTAGCATATATGGGGCCAACTTTCTAGGATAGGCTTTGCTCCAGCTGGAGGGACCTTGCTGTGAGCAGGGCACCAGCTGGGAAGGAGAGAGATCTGTTCTCTATTTCTGTTCCTGCCATCGACCTGCTCTCTGACCTCACCTCACTTCTTTGTTTTCTCTCTCTAGCTAAAAATATCACCCCACCTAAAAAGCAGCTTTCGCTTCTCGTTCTTTTGGAGCATGGACAGGCTGGTGGCCCTCAGAGCTCTCTACTCCCACATATAACTCTGAGCAACAATGAAATTCCCTGGTATCACCAATTCTATGGCTTTTGCCTGGGACAAACCAGACAATGCTTGTGTTCTCCCCAGTCACAGACCGTGAGGGTTGGAAAACAGCAGCTCAGAGTGGTGTCACCCCCCTCACTGGTGATTCTGGTTCAAAAGGGAAACCTGTCCATGACCTGCAACTCCCAAACCATTATTTTATTTTTTTTTTAAATCTAATGAATCACTCGTATCTATAGATTGCATTGGAAATATCCTCCAAGGGACTCCCATCAACACTGAAACTCATCACTTTAAGAAAAGTGACCCCAGAGGAATTTTTAAGGCACTCTGATATATGAGCAGAGTAACTTTTCCCATTGAGGTAAAGATTTTCCAGTAAGTTTGCTGCGTACATTCCTGTATCAAATAATGTTTTCCTGCATAGCTCTTAGAGACAGCAAGGCTGTCATCTCAGAAAGGTGATCTCTTCTCAATTGGCCTGAGCTCTGCTAGGACTGAATGATAACAGATGCAAACCTTGTGACTCTGAGCATGTTGTGTGGGTTGGATGGAGTCACAGTGCACATTTCTGGCTGGGAGAAGATGGTCACAGATGCTTTTCCAGAGGCAAAGCTGCATGGAACGAGGCCTCTCTTTTTATTCCCAAATTGCATTCCTCCTCTCTTTCCTCTCCTCCTCAACAAGTGACATTTTTCATCCTCTCCATGCCTCCAGCCTGAATTCTGAATGCTTTTCTCAAGGGGTTGGCTTCCACTTGCAGCACTGGGCAGCTTTCTCACTCCTGTGATGCCTTTGCTTCAGCCTGTTCCTGCCCAAATGCCCAGAAATTCGCCTTCTCCTGGTAACGATATGGGAAAGGCATGATTCCTTTGAATCCAGAAAAGGCAGAAATCTGTGTGGTGTTTCAGTAAAGCCCGTCCAGAGAAGGTGTGCTAAAGCAAGACTGCCAGCTCTGCCATCTTGGGAGAGGAGAACTTGTCAAATAAGTGGTAAATCCCATACAGGGAGAAAAAGGCATGCTGAGATGGGAGAATTTGGTGACAAAGTCCAGTGATATAAAAGCGTGGGTGCATCCAGGAATCTGTGTGTGGTGTGCTCATCCCATATCTGCAGAAGGACACGTGTCACAGGCTTGTCCCTTTTGCAGGTAAAGCCCCCTCATTACTCGGTACGTGCTCACACACTGCAAGTAGTGACAGCAGAAATGACCTGAATCACTCTTAAAATAAGTATTTTTTAGTTGGTGGCAGAAATACACAAGTCATTCTTTGACTTTTGGGCACATTTTCTCATCAAAGAAGCCTGTCCTGTATGAACACTGCCCCGTCGTACTAACCCATACAGGATTGCAGTTTCAAGAACTTGTGATGTAGGTCAGACCCAAAGAAAAGTCCAGCTCCAGACCTCGTGCATTTGGAATAATCTGATTTTTCCAGAGGAGCTCCTGGCATCTAACACAATCCTAGTGAAGTGCCAACTGTGTAACTGGCACCCAGCTTGCTGGAAGGCTGGATCTGCTGATACACACCACATTTATTTGAACACCTGGTGGTCTGTAACTCTTAATTTTTATAAAGACTCTCTGGCACTCCCTCGGTGTCCCCATCCCTTTTGACTTTTCCATGTACTAACCATGCATCTATGTCTCCATCCTCTTTTCCTCTGTAAAACCTGCCCCTCAGAGAGAGGTTCTTATAGACAAGAAGGTCCTGGGTCAAAACACCCTGAAATGATATAGCAGAAAATTTAAAAGCATTATGGATTCAGAATAGACAGAAAGCGTTTTACTGGACCTTTGCAGAAAGTGTCATATTTAGCCTGACTGAGGTTGGAGATACATTTGCCTTTTTTGAAGTGGTTCAGTCGCTCATTTCTGTCAACTACCAACTGTGTCCTTAATTCCACTGAAGTAGAAAAGATGTTGCCAAGATCAGCTTCTGGTCTGTGTCATTAAAGCTTTTTTAAAAGCAATTAAATTGCATACTATTGTGAGAAAAGGTGTAGAGCAGAAATCACCCCGTAGTGTTGTCGTGGCATAATGATTAATGAGTGCCGTTTTCTTCCCTCTGCCTCTTTAAAGTGCTGCTGACTTTTGAAAGGGTGGGTTTTAGGCCGAGAAAAAATATTGTCGAAGGTCTCCGTGCTGGCAGTGGCATTAGCATCTTGTTAAATTGCCAGTGACATTTCAACCAGGCTCTTCTTTTGATTTGCTTTGGGTCAGCAGAGAAAGGAGTGTGAGGACAAGGTTTCAGCGATGCTCCTGTTGGGTGGTGGAGACCGTGGGGAGATGTGGGTCAGTTTGCCTGGAAATCCCCCCTCGGTGGGTCCGAGTGCTGGCTGTCCCCTCACACCCCTGTGACTACATATTGCTGGATCACACCAATGTCACTGGAAAGCTGAAATGAGGGTGAAACCAGAATTGTTGCTTTGTAAACCGTGTGTCTCTTTTCTCCCCAGAAATACAATTTCTTTCTTAAATTTAGCTAACATGAGCAAGCTGCGCACGTTAAAATATTGGTGATGACAAATTAAATCATAGATTGGGGAGATCATGATCTCCCAAACTCATTTAAAACTTGCTGCCTTGACTTCTCCAGTTTTACCTTACAAACCACAAACTCTCTTTTCTCACACGCTCCGTATTCCAGCCTCACACTCAGATCAGTGGCTAAAACCCAGATCCGAGCTCAAACAAATCATCTCTGTGCTTGTAGATTCCATCCAGTGGAGACTGTAACATTTAACTTTTCCTTATGGTAACTAAGGAAACTCCCACAAGCTGATGTCCTACCAACTGCCTTTTGTGCTCGAGTAGCGACAGCCTTGGCTCCGGGATAAGAACATTCCACCCTCGTCTTCAACTTCGGAGCCAGCTTGGGTGGCTTTCAGGGCAAGGCGTGTTTCCAGATGCGTCTGTTCTAATCCGAACAGCTAGTCAGGACTGACATTTGATTTTAAATTGGGCGTTTGTGGAAACAAAGAGTAGAAAAATCGCTGTCCGGATCTCGCTCCGGAGTAGAGTTGCAACTTTCTTTTATCTCGGCTCAATCTGCCTGGAAACGGTGGCGTTTTTCTACTCCTGCCTCTTTCCAGAAAGCCAATTTGTGGATAAATTATGCACCGGGATCAGGACATAACCCTTGGCTACTGTTTCAGCCATTTATCCTCTCCCAGATCAAGTGATGCTACTTGAAGACATTAACTTTCCCCAGCTGTCTATTACCAGCCCTGCGGGTAGGAGTGATGGTATCTGCACTCCCTAATCCACTCCGGGCACAACCAGCCAGGTTTGTTGAAGCTGCTGGGGACTGTGGGTAGGAGATGGATGACCATGTGGAACTGATTAGGGAGCACTCGTACGCTCCTGGCTGTTGGCAGGAAGGAGAGGAAAGCCAGAGGCTGGTAAAATCTTCAATCAGTTCTTCAGTTTGCAAAGAAATGTCTTTTTACGCTCTTAACTCGTGCTCTCAGCTACTTTGGAAACCTTCTTCCATGAGGACGAGGTGTTGTGTGGAGCGCGATGCCTGGTGAGGCATCCATAAATTCTCCATAAATAGGAGAATGGGGCTTTCCAGGAAAGCTCCCTGCAGTTGGGGAGCACTTCTCAGAATCATTTTGCCTTCTCTCTCTCTCTCTTTTGATTTTGTTCTTGAAATTAGAGAGGTTATCTCAAGGACAGTCTCTGAAATGAGAATAAGGAGGGAATTTCTTTGTATGAGGAGTATGGAAGGGACTATCAGGAGAATGATATTGGGGTTTAAAGTGGGGTTAATGACAGGTATTTTGCCGTGGATGGTGGTTGCCACGGAAAGCTATTCATGGGAGAGCAAGGACACACAAAATATCTAACTATTAGTGAAAGATCAAAGGAAAATAAAAAGCTTAGAGAGGAAAATCTTTGTCTGGAAATGATATATGGGCCTGTGGCTGAAGGCTACCCTCTAGATGTAAATGCGCAGGGGGCTGATGGGGATTATCAAAACCTGGGGAAAGATATCAAAAAAGATGGAGAAAAGCATTGCCAGCTAATGGTAGAGATTTATGGACCCGTTATGAATCACATTGACCTTATGAACCACTTTTCTCTCTCCCCAGCACCTCCTTTGCCCTTCCCTTCGATGTCCTTTCATTATTAAAAATGCGTGTTTCCGTCCTCAATTTCATACATGGGAACACAGTGACAATCAGTCCCATTAGTCTTTGGACCTCCAAAGACATGGGCTGAAGGTTTGAACAATGATGAGCAGAGGATGCCAGAGTCCTCTCTTTGTCCAGGTCACACCATCACAATCCCAGAAACACAGTTCTTGAGCAGCAACGCTCCCCTGGATTTCCTCAGGTTCTTTCTTAGTTCCTGGCCCTACAGAAGGCAAAAACC
Organism: Calidris pugnax; assembly: GCF_001431845.1. Lineage (NCBI taxonomy): Eukaryota > Metazoa > Chordata > Aves > Charadriiformes > Scolopacidae > Calidris > Calidris pugnax. Next base: position 2,799,966 of record NW_015090780.1, read on the forward strand.
CAGCCTGAGATACAGCCTCATCTGGGAGAGCAGGCGTTTATGTGATGGTGGAGGGATGCCAGCCCAGGAGTTGTTATCCCCTGCCCATCCCTCTGTTTGCAGATGCTTTTCTCAACTGTCAGCTTGGTTGACAGTCCTGGAGAACAAGGGACAGAGGAAGTGTTTCCCATCTGGAAAGGGGAGAACAGAAAATGTGAGAATAAGTTCATAGCGACAAGAAGTAGGAGGAAGGCAGGAATAAAGAAATGCCCAGGATTTCCCAGAGACCGTAGGGAAGTACAGCAGAAAAATCTCTTCCAGCTGCTTTCCTCCAAGCAGGTAAAATATGGGGAATCTCCTATTTCTAGCACATGGTTTTGAATTGCCTGTTGGGTAAATTGTGGTTTTCCATCCCCATTACTCTACTGGTAGCTATCACTCATAACACAAATATACAAAATAAATTAATTAAAAAAAAACTTGTAATGATTTTTCCCTGCTTAAGTTTTCAATTACATCAGCTATCTCATGCTCATTAGAAAGACACGAGCCCATATTCATTAAATGCAAAACTAACTTTCCAACAGCAAAAAGGCTTGGGTGAAGAGGGTAATGATTTAATTTTCTTCATTTCAGAGAATTACATCTCTTATCCTGGGGCAATACATCTGTAAATGCAGACGAAGTGCTGTTTCAGACTTGGTTAAAATTCCTAATTTGGTGGAGCTACTTGGTAGGAAAGGCTGAGTAAGGTCTGGGTCCCCGTTTTGTCTTTTAGGCTCAACCAAAGCAAATTAAATGTTAAAATTTTTGAGGATTCCAGATAGCATTTTCAAAAGTGACCGTCTTTAGAAGAAAATTTGTCTACATTTTTCTGTATTCACCCCTACATACATTAGCCTATCTTTGTAAAGATCTTCTCTGCCTGAAATCTCATATAGGTGTCTAGTGCAACGTTCAAAAATTGTGGCATTTATCTGCTGTTAAAAAAGACATTCAGGAGCTTTCAAAATTCACAGTGTGCCCATATGCACCTTCAGGTGCCCAGATATTTTTAAATGTCAAATTTCTACACTAAAAGGGTTATGAAGCCTTGGAATGGGCTGCCCAAGGAAGTGGTTGAGGCACCATCCCTGGAGATATTTAAAAGACGGGTTGATATAGATCTTAGAGACATGGGTTAGTGATAGGTTTTTGTCAGAGTTAGGTTGATGGTTGGATTTGAAGATCTTAAAGGCCCCTTCCAATCCAGACAATTATATGATTCTATGATAACTCAAGATCTGTGACCTTTCTATTTGCCTATTGCTTACCCTAGCTGGCCAAACTACTGGGAAAACCCAGAAATTCCAAAATTCTTACTGTTTTTAGGTATTTTTCACGTATTTCTTCAAAGATGTGCATGACTTTTATGAGATGTATTGGAAGGTTGGGAGGTTTGTTGATTTTTTATGGACTAAATAAAATCATGAGCTGAAATGAGAAGTTTTAATGGAAATGTCACAACCATTTCAGCAAGAAAAATATGACCAATGCCAAAAATTCATGCTGAAAAGGCACTTGTGTTCAAGCACAAAAAGCTTTCCTTAGTGCAGCTCCTCAGCTCAGATTCTTCCCACCTGACTTCCCCTGTAGCTCTCCCAATTTTTTCCCTTCCCTGTCCAAACTAATGAAACAGCTGCATTTTTATCAACTGCTCTCTCCACCCCAGAGACAGTGGATTTCACTGGAGGGAGAAGCAATTTTTATAGACAGTGGCACTTGGAGAGCCTGGGTACAGGGTGTGATGTGGGGACACCGCCTAAACACAAGTTCAGGACAGCAGCTCCAGATGTATTTTGACAAGCCTCTATATTGCAGTAACTTGCCCAACAACATCTAAGTGCAGATTATTGCTTTCAAGCAAAGTTTTTCTCCCTTGAAGTTTTCCACTCCGTTTAATAAAGGAGCAGCGTTCGGGTTTCTCATTTCTCTTTTGCTGGTGGTGGCTACGGGGCTCCGCGGGCAGAGGGATGGAGAGAGCAAAATGTTCTGAGCAGCAGCTCAAAAGAGACGTGAGTTTTCCTCTAAAATCTGGGGCTGCTTTAATGCATAAAGATCAGCTCTAGTTCCAAAATAGCTTCACGGGGCTTTGTGAAAGTCGGCAAGCTCCGGCTGTGAAGGCAGCCGCCCAGCATGGACCGAGTTAAGAGCAGGGTACGTGGAGCATTTGATCATTTGGCCTTTTTCTTGTGTAGCCACAAAGATAAAATACTCTCGTACGGCTCTAAGCCTATCACAGGGCAAAGCGAGCCGGGGGCCAGGGCAGGATTTGCTTCAGTTTGCAGAAACCTTTGCAAACAAGAGAATTAAATTCTTGGCTGCATCCCAAGCGTGTGGCCCGGGCTTTGGCCATTCAATACCATTAAGCCCACGACTTGCAGGCTAAACGAGGCTGTTTCTGTGCTGAAGTGACTCCTCAGCCTCACAGAACACTCCTCAAGGAGCAACTCCTTGATACAATTGCCTAAATGAATTTTTGGGGGTTGTTTTTAGGCAGGATGGTGTTCAAATTGAGAGGTCAGGTTCTGAGTTTCAGCAAACTGCCCGAATTCTGTGCTCTTATGGGGTGTAATTTGCTCAGTGGAGGATGTTGTCCCATGTGGGGATGAGGATGAAGGGTGTCTCAGAGTGCTGAGAGGATTCAAGAGACCTCAAAGCTCAATTCCATGCTCTGTCATAGCCTCCTGAATGGCCTCAGCACCCCCATGGAGATCCAGATTGCAGCGATCCCTTGGTGTATTGGAAAACACCTCCCTGAAAAGCTTTGTTAGAGGAACCACAACTGAATTTTTGGGCTGTCTGCTATTCCCAGTAAAATTAAAACACTGCGGGCTGCAGGGCATAGTCCACCTAAATGTCTGCCAAAAAGCCATCTCTGAAACAGGTGGGGGTTCAGGGAAGGGAGTTTTGTGGAAATTGTGCAATGAGTAGGTCACTTTTGTCCTCCCTCAGACAATAGACAATGGCAGGTCCAGATGAAGACAGTAGTTGTAGCCCATTCCACCTGCCCCCAGCTCATGGTGGACACAGGACTGTTTCATCCTCTCCTTTCTAAGGAGGATGACGACCGCCGCCTTCCTTTCCTGAACATGAGCCATTCTCCCAAACCGGTTTACAAACCTCCTCCTTTCACTCATGTGGTTCATATGGGGCCGGGTGTGGAAGTTCTGCATCTCTCCTGAGCATCTCCTGATTTCTGTGGGAGAGAAGAAGGGGGCAATGGGGGAGGAGGGGAGGCATGGAGGGATGGAGGCAGGACCACCAGCCGCAATTCGAATCTCATTTCCAGCCTCTTGCTGGCAGCATCCCGTGACTTCCACATCACGGCAATCTTGACATAACCTTGGAGGAGAGTCAAGTGAGAAATCCCAAGGCAGCCCACAAACACCGGGGGAGAAGGAAGAGGTGGAGGGGGGGAACGGGGGGCACCGCCTGGCAGCTCCGTGCTCTGCTTCTCCGTGTGGAGATGTTCATCCTGGGTTTGAGAAATGGAACGGAGCTGGGAAGGGGGGGGAAACAGCAGTTATAACTTCTTTAAGTTATTTTGTATGATTCAGGGGAGTCGGTTGTCATTTATTGTAGCCTAAAGCATGAAATGGATTTTGGCGTAGAGGTCTGTGACCAGAGGGTGGGCGATTTCTCCTTGTTAGAAACGTATCCTTATGTCTGCAGTAACATCTTGTTCTCTGAACGCCTGGCTGCTGGCTGTAAATCTCAGCAGAAGTCGTGCAAGTTGGGAAAGAGCAGTAGCAAGTCCGCTTTTTGTGCTGCATTTTGGAATTAAGATCAAATTTCAGTGGTGCTTATTTTGGATTATTATTGTGCAACAGAGCAGGGGGGAGGCGGGATTTCCAGGGAATTCCTGCAGGACCAGAGCAAAGCAGCACCCAAACGACTGCCAAGTCTGAATCGTGGTGTTTAATCCCAGATAACTTCATTTCCTCCACCAGACTGACTCCTGAGCTAACTCCTAAATGACACCTGAGATATTTAAGAATATAAATTGTAAGTCCTGGATCTTGAGACTCATAACACACAGGAAAGCTCCATCTGACTCTGGAAACCCAAAGGGTATCCCCAGATGTCAGCTGGACCCTGCAGCGCTGCGTTTGCCAGCAGCCACAGGGTATCCCAAATTAATGCTGTGACAGAAGCACAGGAGCTACGGGAACATGTTGCATTGTCACATTGGGCTAGTTTTGCAGAAACATCTTTCTTTCCGGCTCATCCGAAGTCTCAGCACTCTACGTGATTTTAAGTGCAATGATTTTTTTTTTTCTGTCAAAAATAAGCTTTGCTCTCGAAATAATTAGCACATCATCAGTTGGAAATAAGCCTCGTCTTGAGTGAAAGAATGGAGTTATGTGGGTTATTTTTAAATAGCACAACAATATATGCTAGAGAAAAAAAAAAAATCGCTTAAATTATTTACTTTATTTACACTATTCTCCTGAACAGTATCTTCAAAAACATGTTTTTTAAAAATGGCATTATTAATTGAGAAGTTTTTTTGAAGAATGTTTTTTGAAGTTTTTGGAGAGCTGGTTAAATACTGAAAATGACCTCAAAATATGTGTCACAGAATTATTTCTCATTTTACTGGATTTTAGACGGTGTGTAGAGCTTGGACCAGTGTAGGCACCTTCCCAGGGTGGGCGAGCATCTCTCCTCACGAGAGTGGATCCAGGGCAGTCAGACTTCAATAATGTGGGGAATCAACCATCTGGCCCCAAACAAATCGACTTACAGCCTGGTCCCCCAGCCCTCCGTGGGTGTTGTTTGACTCCTGCGAGTAGCCCAAAGGCGTCTCCTCGTGCGTGTAGGAAGATGCTCCGCGCGGAAGGAGGTCGCGCTGGAGAACGTTGAGCTTGGAGATGGGAACCGGAGCCTGGTCCCCCAGCCCTCTGTGGGTGTTGTTTGACTCCTGAGAGTAGCCCAAAGGCGTCTCCTCGTGCACATAGGAAGATGCTCCACGCGGAAGGAGGTCGCGCTGGAGAACGTTGAGCTTGGAGATGGGAACCGGGTGAGGGACGGTGCGAAACCAGACGGTGTTTCACCCCATGGTTTGTACCCATAAGCAGGGTCTGGAGGCTTCAGCACAAGCTTTACCAGAGAAAACAACCCTTTCAAAACTCCAGGCTTGTCCCCCTGGTTTTATAAACCGAAAGTCCCCCCTGTGTATCCCCGGGAGGGAGGTGGGGCTTTGGGGGCCACCTCCATCTGCGCCCCAGGGAAGGACGAGCAAGACGGGGTAAGATCAGGCCCCAGCTCCGCGCCGAAGCCTGACCCTTTGTTTCGGCGGTGTCTCTGTTGGTGACAGATGGTGATGCTGTCCTGGTGAATTTGTTACCTTCTCGATGACATGCAATATGTCTGCATCCTGACAGTGAGAGGAGAGACTCCAGCTGTCCCTCCAGTAATTGACAGCAAGGAGCTGTTTTCACTTTTGACAGAGCTAAGAAGCATTAGCATCATATTGGCTACTGGGAGGGGTTTTATTATTATGTTTATCATCTGAGAGAAGTCATTGTGATGTGGGACCGGGTGGGGTTGGTTGGTTGGTTGTTTTTTTTTTACAACTTTGCTCCAGCAGCCGCCCTGTTCTCCTGCGGAAAAGAAAAGGGAGGAAATGGGGGCTCCAGCCACCCTGTCCCCAAACCAGCCCCTCTCCTCTCACGCCAATCGAAATGACAAAATCCCACCTCCTTTCTTCACAAGTGATGCAGGAGGCAGGAGGAGAAGGATTTTTAGGATAATGAAAGTGCCAAAAAACTGGGTGGCCAAGGTTAGCCAGGAAGAGGTCCTGTCCCATTCCTCGCACGCCCGATGCCTGCTGAGGTCGTTACTTGCTGCCAGAGTTTGGGGCAGATCCTCTGCTCTTTGAAAAAGAGAAAGAAAACCTTTCTTTTCTGTGGGTTTTAGGCTCTGCTGGCTGGCATTCTGGATGATTTATGTCCGCTTTGCTTCCCTTTTGCTCTTCCTATCTCGCACACGTACCCCTCGCTAGCAATAAAGGGCACCTCTCCCGTACCCTCGTGGACTCGGCAGCAGTCTGCACTCTATAATAACTCCCTAATAAGATTGGGGGAGTAAAATCAACTCCGAGCACATAAGTCACAAAGACATCCGTACAACCAAGATTCCTCCCTAAATTAGATTCGAGCTGACCTAAAACAAAGGTTGGGTCTCGTTGCAGATCTGGCAACAGCAAAGCAACCGAGATGAGCAGTTCCTTCAGAAAAAGCTGGATATTTCGCGCTGGTCCTACCAGTTGTAGCTTCTGCGTGAAAACCAGGCACTATTACATGGCTGAAATGATATCAGAGGAAATAAGTCATTGCCATGAAATTTATTCAGAGTATTCACACAATCGTATCTATTCTCTTCTTGGCGTCTTCCATACAGAGACATAACGGTCACCCATGATTTTGGGCCACTCTTATGTCTTCTGCATTTGTCTAGCACCAGTACCCATGGGACACTGGTCCTGGACTGGAGGGTGCTGGTATCAGAGACTGGTATTTCATGCTGGATTAGTGAAAATCTAAACATGGGAAAACAAATGCAGCCCAGCAAAATGATGTCAAAAAGGAGGTTTCACCTGGCACAATAACCAGCCCAGAGCTGCTCCTGTATTTTCTAGTCCATGGAGCAGGGTGTCCCACATGTTTGTCTAGCATCAATACCCATGGGACACTGGTCCTGGACTGGAGGGTGCTGGTATCAGAGACTGGTATTTCATGCTGGATTAGTGAAAATCTAAACATGGGAAAACAAATGCAGCCCAGCAAAATGATGTCAAAAAGGAGGTTTCACCTGGCACAATAACCAGCCCAGAGCTGCTCCTGTATTTTCTAGTCCATGGAGCAGGGTGTCCCACAGACAGTGCGTTTGTAACAGGGAAGGCAGGAACAGTGAACACTATGTGCTGCACGAGTAAATTCACCTCTGCAGGAGGAACCTGAACTTCAGCTATTTCTGGCCACAGAGCGCTTGTTCAATTCTCATTTCAAACTCTTTCAGGCTACTGAATATTATAATCCCACTATTTTTTCACTGCATATGTGATTTTGGAAATTCCCAGGAAGTTCTAAAGATCTTCTAAGTGACTTCTGTGGATTTCTAAACAAAAATAATGCAGATAAATATATGGGTTCTGCCAGGTTTACAAAACATCCTTCAAAGTTTATTGAAATGTGTTCTGAATCTTTCTTTCAAGAAACATGCCTTCAACTCTCGTGTCCACAACCAGGTCCTCTGTGAAAACAAATCCACAAAGTCAAACAAGCAACAAGTATTTGTCAACTCTGATTTATTATTAATCCGGGCGTTTTAACAATGGTTGCTACAACGCTTTGCCAGTTTCTTCAAACGAGGATTGATTTTCAAGTCTCATTGAATACCTTTGTTGAAAGGTCCTTTTCCCAGATAGCTTTAAATATGCAAGGATCGCACTCGGCTGCGAGGCCGTTTGTGCTGACTAAATCCTGAATTTATTGATCAGAAAGCGTGGCACCGACCTCAGAAATTAGCTGGCTTGGGAGCAGCATCAAACTCCTGAACTCCTATCGGTGTTGACACGAGTGCGTGACAAAAAGCTGAGCCAAATTAGAGCTGGTCCTGGTTTGGGGCCAAAAGCTTGACTCACACCTTGGACCAGAGTCTGGAGGAGGGTAAATTTTACCTTCCAGCCTTTTCATTCAGTAATTCCTGAGATCCAAAGCTTGATGCAAAAAAAAATGCTCATTTCCATATCTGTGCAGGGGTGGATGAATGAGTGCTGCTGGGCATCTGGGTTTGGGGACCAGGGCTGGGATGCTGAGTTCCTGGAAAGCCCATTGCTTTGTGAAGTAGAGAAGTAGATGAGAAGTAGTAGAAGTAGAGTGAAGTAGAAGTGAAATAGATGGTTTAAGAGTGAAGTAGACGGATGCCATGGAAGCCCCAATTTATCTGTTATGTGCCTCTATAAGCTGGTATGAAATTATTCCTATTCCTTTCAGTACTGTGGTAAGGACTGGACTTTCCTGGTTCCAGTGGTGAAAGAGAGCGAGGGAGAGGGCACGGAACGGAGACCAAATGGGGAATCCTCTGCGTAACCAGCATTTGTCAGAAAGAGGAGTAATTGCTGCTCTTTGGTGTGATTTATTGAGGTAACAAAGGTTAATAACAATGCCACTCAGCCAGTTTATTCTATTCATTTTCATGTCATTACAAGGTATCAGGCACGGTGCAAGTTGCAGCTGGGGTAAGGACCGCGTCTCTCCTGGAGAGATGCTCCATTCTTCCTCCTGTCCACCAAAGGCCCTGGCTGGGGTGGGCTGGGGGCTTGGGGCCGAGCAGGAAGGGGTCTGCAAAGGGTGGTCACCACGGGTGTCGAAGTACCGTCTCACTCTTCACGTCTCAGAGATCTGAAATTTTAAACAAATTATGGAAGGAGCTGGCATGAGTGAAAGTTAATTTGGGGCCGACATACCAGAGCGATGCTTTGCTGGAAGCACGTAGGAGTGAGGGGCAAGGGTGGGCAGCGAGGGGGTGGAAAGCAGCCTGCGACAGCAGATCTCCCCACGGGATGCCCGAGGGATGGAGGGGGCTTCTGTGAGAAGAGGTGGATAATGCAAAGGCGCCGTCTGTCATGCAAATGTGATAGCGAGAGGAGTGTTCCTGGGTGAGCTCCCCGGTCTGCTCCGAGGGAGTGAGGAAGGCTTTATGGTGGGATGATGATGCTCCAGCCCCCAGGGCTCTGCTGGGGGAGCCTCCTGCAAGGGAGCAGAAGGAGGGAGGGGTAGGAAGGAGAGCAGGGCAGGTTGGGATTACTTTGTTGTTTTGTTTAGGATTTTGGTAAAAACCAAACCCCACAATTGCAAAGTCTGAAAGTGAAAGAGACTGGGGCTTCAAACTAAAGAGATTCTTTGTCCGTTGATGAGGCTGCCATGACACAAGCCCTCACACCAGCTGCTCCCACCTACATGAATTTGTATTTAGGGTGTAGGGATTTAAAACATATTTCAAGCTGAGCCCTCATTTATCAGCATTCACTGAAACCATCTTGTTCCTGCTGTGATCCTTTATTGCAAAGAGCTATTTTAGGTGACCACACTGTCTTCTCTGGGCTGACAGAAAGGAGTCATCAAGACTTGGAAAGTTAATAGCAGATGATTCCCTGCTTTTCAGGAGTCAGGGGCTGCTGCTGAGTTGTGTGCAAAGTACCGTGGGAGCTGCAAAGGGCCCGATTTTCCAGAGATGCTCAACAATCACAGCTCCCCAAAAACTCAAGCACTTCCAGAAGCCAAGGCAGTGCTGTAAGAAATCCATCAGACCTTTTTTTCTGAGTACTGGTGCCCACACGGGGTTCAGCCACGCACACAACCTTACAGATCCCCTCCCATGGGCTTAGCCCAGATCCATCCTTCTGTTAACCTGCACCCAAACCACTGCAGCCTTTCATTCCCTCCGTCCCAACCCCAGAGGAAGGGGTACACAGGCTGCTCTTTGTGCGGGAGAGGGTTAAAGAAAACGAGGGTGTCGAAGGAGGGAAGGGGTACACAGGCTGCTCTTTGTGCGGGAGAGGGTTAAAGAAAACCCAACATCTTGCCACGGATCATCCCTCCCTTCCACCCACTTCGGCGCTGGCAATCTCACTCTGTTCTTTCATCCAAGTGGGCATCAGCACCAGCCCCGTATTCATAAGTGTCAAGAGGTGTTGATGCACACTGCATACGGCACCCGCCTGCTTTTGCCCACCCCGGAGACTAAATGCCTCGCACCTCCACTCGGCTGCTGCTGGGACTTGGCTGGCTTTCAGATTTTAATTTTTTGAAGGACTTTGAAATTTTTCCAGCTCGCTCTCTGCCGCTTTTCACCGCTCTCTCAGTGAGGTACCTGGGCTGCTTTTGTTCTTGGAAATGCATCGATAAATTAGCAGTCGCAAGCTACGGCAAACGCTGCTTTTCTACATCGCTTTGATCAATCTCAGCTCCTGCTATAAGGCATGAGATGGACAGCAAAGGACACCAGTGCCTCAAAGTGCTACAGAAGGTCCATCTGATTGCTCCTGATATAGTTTAGGGGAGAGATGTGCATACAGTTAGCTGGGAAAGAGCAAAGAGAAAATCAAGCCTTCCTCCACAGTGGTCAGAGCCCTAATGCTGATGGTGGAGCACCCAGCTCATGTGTCATCTCACCCCCAGCTGCTCAGGAGAGGTGACCTTGCTCAGAAACCTGCCTGCTGCAGAGTTCCAAATGGGCCCTATGACAGACTTTTTTGTTGAAAGAATTGTTGGTATGGGTGAAAGTTTCTTCAGACATTTTTTTGAATACTTGGAAAGTCCTTGAGCATTTTCTTGATGTTTTCTAACCCTTTGGGGACAGGCCATCAGGGTGCGTGTCTGTTGATATCTCACAGACATGACAGCAACCCATGGAGGAATATTGGATCTAGTTAATGCTGCCTGGTTTGGGTCTGACAGCAGAGCTGTGAAGAGCTGTACGGAGACACAAATCTCAGCCAGGAGGAGTTTTCCCAGTAAAGCCCAGTAAAGAAATATGGTTTTTTGTAGGTATCTAAGTGAGTTAATTGAAATCTTGGTCTGTAAGTCCGTGCAGCACCTCATGACTACATCCAAGGTTGCCTGGAGGATCAAGTTTTTAGCTCTTCTGATTAAAAAAGAAGTTTCTCAATAGTTTTCAAATCTATTGGGTTGTGAAAGGCTGGGGCACAGTCCGGGGTTTGCAGCACTAACCCATGGGGCTCCAACGCCTGAGATGTCCAGGCAGGAAAGCACAAACCTGCTCACAAACCTCTTGCTCACCTGTCAACCCAGAGCAGAACCATGAACTCTGTTGCAGAGTCCCAACCTGTGCTGACACCACCAGGCCTATAGTGACTTTCTGTAATGCCTCCAAACCCCCCAGTGACACAATGGGAGGGATCCAGTTGCCTGAACATTGGTGTCTCCTGCTGTTGGAGGTGCCCTGATGTGTCACCAACTGCAGCACTGATGGGTAGAGGTTACTCATGGCTCCTGTGTCATATCAGCCAGTCCCTTGAGGATGACTTGTTTCACTGTGAAGCCTTTCCTTTGGTAGGGAAGCGTATAATTTCTCTCTTCCCCTCCAGATCCCATAGCTCTTGAGGTTGAACAAGACCTTGGGCTGGAGCAGGATGATTCCTACTGACCCAAGCTTGGCTCAGGAATCCTTGGGTTCCTCCGGGCCCTCCCCCGTCTTGTAACATCAAGGTCTTTCTTCTTTGTAGCAAGGTTAGGCTCTATATGTCTTAACCATATGCCCCAAGTGAGGAATTCATTAGCATTCATTATGCATTCATAAGAAACAAATGGGCAGAGGAGTGGGAGGTTTTGCAATTCGTCTCAGCTGCTCCTTCACACCCGGCCCGGCGGGAGGGGGGACCCACTGAGCCACGGGCCCCCACCACGCTGGCCACTGTTCCGCTGCTCGTGCACCACTGAGTGACCACCCTTGCACACTCACCCTTGCACACCCACCCTCAGACACTTCCAGTGCCCCTCCTTGCATTCCCATCCTTGCACACTCAGCCTTGCATGCCCACCCTTGCATGCCCAGCCTTGTACGCCTGCCCTTGCACACCCAGCCTTGCTCACCCAGCCTTGCTCACCCAGCCTTGCACACCCACCCTCGCACACGCTTCTCACCCCAGTGGGTGATTTACAAGTTCTCAGCCGACAGTCCCCATCCGCCTGCGTGAGTTCCCCATCGGTTCATTTAACTCTACAACATAAGCTGATTACGGAGGGAAATGGCTGAAGCATAAATCTGGCTTCTTTCTTTTATTTCTCTCTTCTTTTTCCTCCCCCCTTGGTGGTCACACCTCGCTTCCCTCCCCTGCCCCACTTCCCATTTGTGCCCCACACCGGGAAGTCAAGGCAGATGATAGCTCCAGGCACCGCTGTCCCGGGGTCCCCCAAGACATCCCCACACCGAGGGAAGAAAAGAGACTGTCTGAAGAAAGAGTGGGTTTTCAAAAAGCTCCTAAAGAGAAAAACAAGGCACTCTGCTCAGGATTTGGGCTCCCAGCTCACTTGGGAGGAGGTTTTTGAACCTGCCTGGGTTTGGGATTGTCCTTTCAGAGTAATATGGACCCATTTCTTTCTCCTTTGACAAAGCCCAGCCCCTGGAGCAGGAAAATGCTGCTAATGCTGCCACCTGCTACTCTGACAATTTTTTCAGTAAATATGAGCAAATCTAAAAATCCAACCCAGAGGAAAATTTCTAAGTCTCAGCTGATGTGCTCAGAGATAAATTCCTGGTGTCACTGGCACCTGAGCATCACCTGGGACCCCTCCATGGAGAAAGACAGCTCTTGGCCAGAGCTGTTTTCACTCCATCCTGTGCTGCTGTGAAGCCTGACTTGCCTCCTGGTGGAAGGTCTCATTACAGCAAGGACAGTTCCCAGCTCCAGGAGCGATCAGAAAAAGCAGGACGTGAGCTGCAAACACCTTCAGAAGAGGCTGACAGAGATACAGGGGGCTGGCGTGGGGCTAAACCAGAGCCAAGGAGTCACCTCATGGCCCAGCTCCATGTGCACCACCACGTGCTGCAGGAAGGAGATGTCCATACACGATGTGGGGGGGATTGTCTCCTAACCCAGCACACCCCAAAAGCAAAGCAAACTGAATGAAAGAGCAAAGCAAGTGAAATGAAAGAGCCCACAGCCCTGGGAGCTGATGTCTGTCTGCTACGCTAGGGAAACTGTACTTCTGCCCACAAGCTCTCTTTTGGACAATGGACTATTATAGAATCTCTCTTACAACAGCAAAAAAAAAAAATAGTACTTAGGGGCTTTTACCCTGCTGAGTGAGGGCAGTAGCAAGCTCACAGGTTCTGAAGAAGACTGTGTTGATGCAGCTCAGTGCCCAGCTGAACTTAGGGATGCCTTGTACAGAGGTTTATGTGATGTTCCATCAGGTGAGAGGGCTTTGCAGTAGGTTTTATTTCATAAACAGAGCGAGGTTTTCCTTCCTGAGCCACAGTGACACAGGCACAGCCACACACCCGGCCAACTCTCCTCTTTGTTGTCGATTCCCCTCTGTTTGCTGGATCCCTCTTCCCTTACCCAGCCCCTTCAAAATGCCTTGGACATCGCTGCCACCTACTCCACTGGCCTTCAAAGGTGGTAGAACCACCTTAGAAATGTGTCTGTGATGAGTTCGTGCACTCCCCTTTTAAAGCTCGGAGCTGCCAAGGAGCTGAGGTCCTCAGAGGGTTTGGGAAGTGCAGGTAATGAGTGGAAAATTCAAGTTATTGGAAATCCCATCAGGTCTCCTCATCTCCCAGTTCTCTCCAGCTCGTTGGGATGAGCCTGCACAGGCATCCGGAGCCAGAGTGGGCTGCTCCCTGCACGGCTCATTTACACCATGTGGAACCTCCACTGCAGCATCTCTGCCAGAGCTGCAAACCCCTCTTTCTATTTTTCCCCAACTTTCTGTCAGACCAGCATCTCTTCAGACCATAACCTGGGAACAGCCATATCCCGGCCACTCTCTTCTTGCTGTCAGGTCTTCTCTGCTTTGCTTTTTTTTTTTTTCAGCATGAGAAATAAACTTCATCTTTGACCTGAAGGGAACTTTAAAGGGTTTGGAAACTGCTCATATCTCTAAACCTCTAACCAGTCCATGGCTGGGGCTGTCTACCTGGCTCTGCATCCCCGAGAGGGCAGCCAGGCAGGGAACAAGCATTTCCTTTGCAATGAGCCACTCTCCAAACAAACAGGGAATCGGAGCTGTGTGGCCCCCTCATTAGCAGTCTCACATCAAGGACTTTCATGCAGCAAAATTAACTATTTTTTGTAGGATGTTTAACAAAAGAAGAGATACTAATGAGGTTAGTTAAAGGGTGGCCCTCTTTCATTAGCTCTGCTGGGCTAAGTCTGCCAGTGAGGAACTATCAAGAAGATTGCTTTTTTTAATTACTCTGTTAATTGATATAAAACAAAAAGGACGCAGATTAGTTGCATGCAATTAGCAAATTAATTCTTGGCAATTACAGACTTAATAATGGAGTACTTTTGCTGCTGTGTGTTGGATTCCGTGGCCTATATTCATTGCCTGTATGAGCTGAATAATTTATTTTTTATTTATTTTTAAAAAGGGAACAAGAGTTAAATATAGACACGCGCACGTTTCTTTGGAATTCTCTCAATAGCGTGATGAGGAAGATAAAGTGCATTTTTCACCTTTGACACCTCGGTAGCATCTGTGCAGCCTTGTTAACACTGAAGCTGAAGGTGATGGGTAACGAGGCGCTGCCTTCCTGCCTAATTCTGGCTCCTGTGCTCATGACTTCATGAGACAAGAAGTTCCTTTCTGAATGGGGCCGACGGGCAGGAGTATTGGAAATCAGGTCCTTAGGGTCTCACCTCAATCTAGGACTCTTCCCAGGCTGCAACACTCAGGCAGAGCAAGTAGGCTGCAAAATACCCCAATTCTCCTTGAAAAGTCACAGTTGGGGGGTGGGTGCTGCTGAATGATTGCAGCAGAATGATGACGATGGCAAATTCCCTTTGTCATCCATGGCAGTGGGATGCTCTTCTCTTTCCTGGACACGGCAGAAGGAGGAGGAGGAGGAGGGCTTGCAGAGAGCAAGATGTCTGCTTGTACCTGTCTGCCGACCTCAGATGGGCAGGATGTTGGGATGGAGAGGTGGTGCTGTATCCTAATGCAAGGAGTGAGGTTGAAATAGCTCACAGTGTTTGACTGGGTGAATTTTACATTATTTAGCTTTCAGACTAAATGTTGTTAGAATGATGGCTCTGCAAAACCACCTGTCGGGTTGCAGTGTTTTGGAAGAGAAGGAGAAAGCACAGCAGGTGGGAATGCCTCCTCTGAAATAAGGAGGAGGAGGAGGAGGGCTTGCAGAGAGCAAGATGTCTGCTTGTACCTGTCTGCCGACCTCAGATGGGCAGGATGTTGGGATGGAGAGGTGGTGCTGTATCCTAATGCAAGGAGTGAGGTTGAAATAGCTCACAGTGTTTGACTGGGTGAATTTTACATTATTTAGCTTTCAGACTAAATGTTGTTAGAATGATGGCTCTGCAAAACCACCTGTCGGGTTGCAGTGTTTTGGAAGAGAAGGAGAAAGCACAGCAGGTGGGAATGCCTCCTCTGAAGTCTGTCCCACTGCAGAGGAGCTGGGCATTTCCATGAACCACCAGGGCAGTGAGCAGTTATCCATGCCCACGAGGCTCTGCCTGGGTTCAGCTTTCCTCCCTCTCTCCCCTCTGTTTTTAGTCCGCCTGTGGCTTTTCTTTCCAAGTGAACTTGCAGAGAAGTCAATGGTCACATCCATGGGTTTGCTTCTGTTATTTTCTATTTTTCTTATTTTACTCAAGACCAAGAGACCAAGCCCACGTATCTCCAAGGGCTGATAACAGACAAGCAGGGATCGGGGGGAGAAAGGGTCCTGCACTGAGACACACACTGAAATAGAGGTGGACACATACACCTGGAAGTGCTTAATCCACAGAAGTTGAGAGGAGAAGGAGGGGTTCCTTTCAGACTTTAGTCTGCTGGGGATGATCGTTCTGGTCTGTATTTGGCGAGTACCTGGAATAGCAAAGGGCCATGGTGATGGCTGCTGCTTCTTTCTTCTTTTCAATTATTCCATGTAACCATCCTCTTTTCACTCACTATTCCTTTCCTGCAAAAACATGTGCCTTGCTTTAAATTCTTTTATATTTATTTTTTTTTTTAAATGAGACATCTTGTTTATTCTTTCCCCCTGTCTTTTCTCCCCCCTTACTGCGGCTGCTTCTCCTGCTGGTGCTGCATTGCTGGTTGCCAGAGAAATGTTTTTCTTTCACTTTTATTGTAATTTATTGATTTTTTCCCCCCCTTATGGGCTCATAACCCTTTGATTCTACCAAATAAGGCACTAGGCATTAAAAACATATTTTATACAACTTATAGTTAAATTAAAATAATGAGGGCATGCTCATGTCAAACACAGTCAGATAGAACATAAGAAGACCCGAGCCACGAAACAGAAGCCAGCAGCATTATCTGTTTGACCTCTCCCTCTCTTCCCACATGTGGAGGACATTTTTTTGTCACGTTTCTGAGGGGTTTCTGCCTTCCCCTGGCTCCGCAGCCAGTGGTCCCTCCTGCTCCCCTCTCCTGTGTAAATGGGTGTCATTCGTTGGATCCAATCACTGCTTCCTCTCCCTTCTCTGGGAAGGAAAGCCATGGCTTTTCTGCATGGTCTGTGCCATCTCCTCTGTTTCTGGTGCTACTCCCTCCTGGCCAACGCTCACAGTCCTTCAGGAGAATGTATATTGTTATTTTCAGCGAACTTCTACATAACTGGAGGAATTTGTTTCTTCTCCAGCCCTTGCTTAGTATCCCATGGAGATATAGTCCCCCTTTCCCAGACCCTTTGTCAAGGGTAATCCCCACACATACAGTGATCTATATGATGTTCCAGGAGGGTATGATCTTCCCCATTATGGTTATTTTAGTCCTGATTATCAGAGATGATGTTCTCCCGCAGATCACATTGGCTTCACAGCTGCATGGTCTGAGATCTTGCAAAATCCCGATTTTTGGGGACGAATTTCTGCTAAATCTGTGCACCAGTATCTCTTCTGAGCTAGCTCTGACCTCTCCGAGAGCTCTGGCCACGGGAAGCCTGGCACGCAGACTGGAAGCTGACTTAAAGCAACATACTATATATTTGGCTTTAATTTAAATGAGAAAAGCAAAGCTTAGTCAAAGATTTCTAGGGTTGGTGCTGTGTCAGGAGACTGGGGGTGAGAGGGAAGAGCAGTAGAAAGGATGTGCAATGTCACCAGCTGTGTCTGCAGCAGGGCAGGAATTGCAGTTGTTACTCCCCAATCACTTTTAGGGCAAAACTCTTCCAAAAGTAGTTTTGGGCTATTTAAGCTGAGAAAAACACTTGTGGAGCAGAGAGCTGCTGTGGGGCTGGGTCTCCTCAGCACTGTCATAGTAACAATTATTTATATGTTGTTTTTCCCAGTATTTTTTTTTTCACTGACTGCAGCAGGACTCAAAAAACAAAAACAAAAGAACAAGCCAACTTCTTTTTTTTCACGTAACATGAACCTTCAGGGAGAGAAAGATGCATTTACCAGTTCATCAAGTTATACATTAGTCTTTGTAAGTATAGGATCGAGAAGCTGTGTCGGATCCTCCAAGTTTTTCTTACACCTACGACCGTATTTCATCAATAAATTTGCTATCTAGACAGTACACAAAACTAAAATTGGCCCAGCAGCTGACAGCCTGGGGACTGAGCTGGGGACTGTCAGAGCTGGCAATGTTTGCTAATTGTGTTAAAAATACAGACACCCTTTTTCTTAACCGGGAGAGTCTGACACGTTTTCTGGGGTCAGGCACAATGGGATCCCCCCACACACACTTACCAAAGGGTCTCTTTGAAGCAACAAGCCAGGCTTGGATTCAGGTATCCAAAAGCGTGCGGGGCTCAGACTGTGTTATTTGCTTTTTCACAGTCAATAGGCAATGGTACATGACAACAAAATATTGCATCTCGCCTGCAGCGCCCTATAGCCTTTTTCTTTAATGTGCCAGCACCGAGAAAGAAACTTCCACAAGTTGTGCAAATCACTGCTGGTCAGACTGAAACTTCGCTGTAGCATGAAATGCGAAGTGGCACCGCAGCTACAACTAATGGAGCTATCACGGGCCTGAAAGTAACTCTCAGGGCACCTTAAAGGGATTCGTTTCTTCCCATTCAGCCTCCCCTGTCTTGCGGGGACATTTTTCATTGCTCGTCTCTTAACTCCCCATTTGGGCTCGTTGTTAATCATCAGGCACTGGGACTTGCAGGCATGCAAGAGCCTGCTTGGAGAAAGCTTGGACAATGCATCATTTCAGCTGAGGAATATAGTGCAGATGGAAATGCCGTGCAGGAGGGTGGGGGATCTGTTTTTGGAAGAAGGGTTCAGCTCAGGCAAGATATCGGGGGGGCACAGCAGGATTTCAGGATCCAGCTGAGGACAAGAGAAGTGTAAATCCAGCCCCAAGCTCACCCCCAAACCTGGCTTATCCTCTGCCGAGGATGGGGTCCAGCCCCAGTCCTGCATCAAGGTCCAAACTGGTCCAACCAGGCTGGATGGGGGGTGGCCAGTTCACAGCCCACCTTTAATATTCCAGAAGCCCCTTGGTAAAGAGAAGAACTTGATTGTGGAAATGGAAGCGGAAACATCATTACGTTTTCAGAGTAATGAGCTAGGCCCCCACCCTGTAGCTAATTAAAACTGTGGAAGTCTTATTTCAGCAGTAATCAACCTAAATCTTAGCTACAAGCATAGCAATTTTTTTTTTTTCAGTGTGTGCGTGGCTTTGCTTTTATGTTGGTGAGCAGGGGAAGAGAGAGGGGGTTTTCCTCCATGGCAGGAGAAGCTGGTCTGAGCTCATTCCTTGACTCTGCAGTTCCCATGGGGGCAAACACAATCAGTGTCCTCTTATTTAGGGACAGTCACTGAACATGGAGATCTTTCACTCCTTCAGGTTTTCAGCCTGAGCTAGGATGGGCAAATGCTTTCACAATAATATACAAAAAAGCTAGAAAAATAGGTAGCTCTTGAAGGTCTTGACCTTCAAAAATGGGTTGGTTCAAATTTTAGGTAGGTTGTTTCTTACTTCATCCATTTTGCCTGTTCTCCCCACATTAATGCAGAGACCAAGATCCCCTTCCCAGCGTTTCTAAATGGCTGGAGGAACCCTCCTGAGGCACATGTGAGGTGTAGATGTGTAAGAAAAACCTCAATTTAGTATTCTAATAATAATTAGGCATTTCTTAGACAGCTTTGCACTATCAGACATGAAGCACAAAGGGATCTTCTCCTGAGCTCAGGGGCACGACACACTCAGTGGAGCAGGCACAGAAAACTGCTCCGGTCTCCCCCACTCTCAGCAAATTACGGTTTTCTTCCTCAAAAAAATTTTGTTTATATCAGGAAATATGGGGTTGTGGAAAAAATCCCGATCCTTTAGAAAGCTGCAATACTGGCCAGTGGGCAGATGCTGTGTGTGCTGATAGGGAAAAGATAGAGACCTTTTTCTGCTGGCTTTTTAGATTAAAAAAAAAAAGGTATGTTCAAAACACTAAGCACACAAACGTGTGCACACACAAACCCTCCAGCCTCTGTGCATGTATTCACCGGGGGTTCAAATTAAACTCCAAATCGTGCAACTGTGATCTGTGCAGATTAGAAGTGGGCTTAGATTGCAATTAAGTCAAGGGAAGTCAAGAGCTTAGATAACGATTATCATTTTTTTCCTATTTGGAAGAACCAATTGGAAAAAAAAATAAAAAAGATAGATAAAGAAGATTAAAATACAATACACCATGTATGTGTATATGCACTAATAAGTTGTCATTAAACAGTTCCACCCTTATTGTACAAACGGAGATACTATGAAATATTTGTAATTAGTGACACCATTTATTAAAGCCCCACTATCTTGCCTTGATGCTGTTTTGCAACCCAATGCAGTTTGGGATTTTGCAGCCAACCATTTTTTTTAATCACCGGAGCACTCCATTTTTAGTAAATCCAACCCTAATTTTTGTTATCCCCTGCTGGGCTTTGCTTGAAAAAAAAAAAAGTTTAATTTGGTTGAGATCCCCTCAAAATCATCTCTGCTTAATGCCTTCCAGCCTGCTGCGGTCTGTCTGCCCGGGTTGTACAAAGCCTTCCATCAGCAGCTATACCTGAGCCTTGCATTAAATGTCAGGTTTGTGCTTTGAGATTTTTTCCTGTGCTTTTGAAAAACGTGGAGCGTGCAGCCCACATAAAAAAAAAGGAGAGATGCAGCAGGAAAATAATGTTCATTATCGGAGAGAAGTAAGTAAATGATAAGAGATGATTTAGAGATCCTGAATGTAAAATGCATGATCCAAATGTTCTGAAATGGACTGCTCCTAGACTATTAGGAGTTGAAGGTCATGCCACGTGTCATTGGAAAGGTAATTTTCTCTAGATTTTGAAATAGGATCTCGGATTTGACCTTTGCCCTCTGCGTCAAGAACATCTGGGCATCCTTAATACATCTATTCCTTTTCCTTTTTTCCTTTCTCCTTTGTTCCCAATGCTTGAGGAGAGACTCTGGGTTGGAAGAAAGAGGAAAAGAACTCCTGAATTTCAGTTTTTGCATTGCTATGGACTTATCTGTGACCCTGGATGAGTCATTTAATGCATTTTAGTCCTCCCTTATCAGTAAGATGGGTTTGGTATAGAAGTGCCTCAATTGCTCGTGTTTAGGTCTCAGTACTTGATTAATTAATGTTTAAGTTATTTTGTGATCCTCACATGAAATAAGTTACTCTCAGTGCATTCAGAAGTGCTTCCACTGGTTTAACAGGTTTGGGAATGAGATTTGTTTCCCATAAATAAAACAACTATTTTTCATATCAGTAGGAATTGAAGTGCGATCCCACAGGGTGCAAAATAGTATGAATAATTTGAAATACTTTTATCGGATGCTTTCCACTGTCTTTGGAAACAGAATTAAAACGCCTTTCTCTTAAAACTTCTTCTCTTGTTGAGCTCAGCCAGAAATACAGATGTTTAGTGCAACTGGAAGCCAGGCCATCATTTTCTCAAGTCAAGCACCCAAAAAATACCGTTCTCTTTGAAAAATATAGATGTCTACGTGCTGCATTTCCCCCTCATCTTTAGACTGGGAATAGTGGGATTTATCTATGCAGACTAAGGGGAGAAAAGAGGAAGAGAAAGGAGAAAAGCTTCCAGGCAGTTCCTGCAGACGCTTTTCCTCAGTATTTTGAGGCACATTCTCCCTGTAAATCACAATTTCTTCTTCTGTGCAAAAATCCAGCTTTTCAGCATAGTTGGGTTCCCAATTTCTAATGAAGTTTTCAAGAAGTAGAGGCCAAAATTGCTCCGAGGCTTGAATCAAAATCCTTTACCTTCAAAAAAATTCCCATTCACGCTATTAGCAATGCTGTGGTGTAAAGAGGGTGAACATCCATAAAATAAATGTTTTCCCTCAGGTAACAGGGTGTTGTAAGAGGGGTGGGAACTCTGCTGCCGTCGGGCGCTGGCACCATAATTGCTGAATGAAATCAGGGGAGCTCTGATCAGACCTAAAAAGGATTTAAATCCCTTTCCCTCCTTCAGGAAAGCTGTTCCCTGCAGTGGGAAAGGGGCTGGTGGTTGTGACTCTCCCCGTGGTGCAGGAGAGCAGGAGACTGGTCGCGATACTCGGGGCAGAGCAGCTTTTTGCAGAGCAGCTTTTTGCCAACACGAACTTGAGATTCTCGTCAAATTCCCGGCTAAACATCCTGTCTAAGGTGAACTTAAAAACAAAGTCATCTTGCAAATGGTTCCCCCAGCAGGTTGAGACATGCTGTTGAGGATAATGTTAACTCCCTGCAGTCTCAGAGAGACAGGGAGAAAGCAGCTTATTTCCATATCTTAATTAAAATTTCCATTAATCCCATCTGAGGCCTCATAACTTCAAAAACTTGGACAAAAAAACCCAACACTTATTTCTGATAAATATTTTAGACTAATTGTTCTGAGGTAGCAGACATCTCTTGCTGGTGAATATCAACTAGCCGTGGGTCCTGCGTACTATTTAAAGGCGAACCGCAAGGGTTTTGTTTGTTTGTCCCCAGAAAATTACTGAACATCTTAAATGCCAAAGATAGGAGGCACAGAGAGCAAACACAGTGAGCTGAGCTGCAGGGCCACAGCTCACGTAGGATTGCACAGAAACGTGGTTTGGAGGTTGCTTTTGTGTCTTACAGGCACCTTCCTGCATCTCCGAGCCCTGGACGCGGGGAGATGCTGGGCAAAGGAGCTGCTGGCTCAGGGCAACATCTCCCCGTGATGCTCTGAGATGTTCTCTAAGGTAGGAGGGTGTCTGTATAAAAAGTGGGTGAAAATCAGGGACTTGAAAGCAAACTAGTTTGCTCAGCCAAATTTTGAGCCCAGAGGAAGTGGTTTTTGAAGGGAGACACGGGATTTGTGATGTAGATGGTTGTGTCAGTGGAGGAGTTGAGCACTGGGGATGGGACTCGGCATTGCCTTCCTCTTCTGCTCCATCCCAGTGGCCAAGGGCTCCTGGTTTTCCAGGTAGGATGGAAAAGCCATCTATCCCTTGGACATTTATCAGGAACCCAGATGAGAGCAAGACTTTTCCCTTTGTGAGGGGTCAAGGTTTCTCCCCCTTTAAACCAAGATCACAAGCAAGACTTTTCCCTTTGTGGGGGGTCAGGGTTTCTCCCCCTTTAAACCAAGATCACAAGCAAAACTCTCTGCCTTAATTCCACCACTCTTTCCAGCCCCCTGTAGCTCCTGCAGCTTTTCCAGCTGTGGCCCCAAACCTTCCTAAGAAACAGAAGAAAAAGCACAATTAATGGCAGTTTCAATCACCTGTCTGGTCACGGGGAAGGCTGAGAAATAGCAGTAACATTTAGAATAGATAAAAGAAGAAACTCAATAAAGGATTTTCCTTTCCCATTGAAAGTGGTGCTTCTGCCCCATTCCCAGGCTGACTGTTTTTAAAGTCTGGGTGGGAGAGGCTGGAGTTGCATTGTTGGTGCTTTTTCATCAGCACGAAATCTAACATTTTGAATATTTTTAAATTATTATTCGGTGCAGTCAAGCAAAGAATTGAAAACATTGGTTGGGGATTGCCTGACAGCAGGACTCTGCAGCCGTGGCGCTTCAGCCAGGGCTATAATTAGAGCCTAATGGGGCAAAGAACCCCCTCGCCCACCTCCAAGAGTGCAAGGTCTATCAGTGCTTAAGGACCACTGCTCCCGAGACCCAAACCTGCAGCTGGGCTGTCACCTTCAAGCACGGCTCTGGGATCTTCAGGGATGGGTGGGTTTCTGTTCCCATCTTTGCCGGGGGGTGAGAACAGAAATAATACGGTGTCCCCTGCAGCAAATAGGTGTTGTGCATCTTCATTATCTAAAAAGTCTGCTTTGATGAAAAGAATCAAAGAATAATAGTTGTTTTACATATCAGCAATATTCTCCATCCTGCTTGTGACTGTAGCTCCCCCATGTCCAGCAGCCCCAGAGTCGTGGTGGTGCCACAAAGGAGCATCTTTTAGCAGGGATTTGTTGTTCCCCCCTCGAACTCCTCCAGAGGCAACTGGAAAGCTGTGAGCGAGGAGGAGAACCAGGGTCACTGTTCCTGCACCTCTGCCACCTCAGGCACTGTGGCAAATTGTCACTTCTGTGACAGTCAGAGGAGCCTTCCTAATGCCTTCACGGAAAGGCATCCAGACTGCTCCGGTAATGCAAAGAGATTTTTAGCGTTAAAGCTCTGGAAGCAACACTTTCTGCCTTAATTCCACCACTCTTTCCAGCCCCCTGTAGCTCCTGCAGCTTTTCCAGCTGTGGCCCCAAACCTTCCTAAGAAACAGAAGAAAAAGCACAATTAATGGCAGTTTGAATCACCTGTCTGGTCACGGAGAAGGCTGAGAAATAGCAGTAACATTTAGAATAGATAAAAGAAGAAACTCAATAAAGGATTTTCCTTTCCCATTGAAAGTGGTGCTTCTGCCCCATTCCCAGGCTGACTGTTTTTAAAGTCTGGGTGGGAGAGGCTGGAGTTGCATTGTTGGTGCTTTTTCATCAGCACAAAATCTAACATTTTGAATATTTTTAAATTATTATTCGGTGCAGTCAAGCAAAGAATTGAAAACATTGGTTGGGGATTGCCTGACAGCAGGACTCTGCAGCCGTGGCGCTTCAGCCAGGGCTATAATTAGAGCCTAATGGGGCAAAGAACCCCCTCGCCCACCTCCAAGAGTGCAAGGTCTATCAGTGCTTAAGGACCACTGCTCCCGAGACCCAAACCTGCAGCTGGGCTGTCACCTTCAAGCACGGCTCTGGGATCTTCAGGGATGGGTGGGTTTCTGTTCCCATCTTTGCCGGGGGGTGAGAACAGAAATAATACGGTGTCCCCTGCAGCAAATAGGTGTTGTGCATCTTCATTATCTAAAAAGTCTGCTTTGATGAAAAGAATCAAAGAATAATAGTTGTTTTACATATCAGCAATATTCTCCATCCTGCTTGTGACTGTAGCTACCCCATGTCCAGCAGCCCCAGAGTCGTGGTGGTGCCACAAAGGAGCGTCTTTTAGCAGGGATTTGTTGTTCCCCCCTCGAACTCCTCCAGAGGCAACTGGAAAGCTGTGAGCGAGGAGGAGAACCAGGGTCACTGTTCCTGCACCTCTGCCACCTCAGGCACTGTGGCAAATTGTCACTTCTGTGACAGTCAGAGGAGCCTTCCTAATGCCTTCACGGAAAGGCATCCAGACTGCTCCAGTAATGCAAAGAGATTTTTAGCGTTAAAGCTCTGGCTTTGATGAGGAGGAGAGAGGCAGGTGAGGGGAGCAGAGCCAGCAGCAGCCCGGGGGACAGTCACTGGGAGTCTCAACTGTCCCTTTTTGAGGGCCACCAGAGCCCAAAGCCCACCTCTTGCATCCCCATTTCTGCCTGTGCTCACTTTCTTCACCATCTGAAAGGGGCCACTGCTTTGAGATAAGAAAATATGGATTTAGTCTTTGTGGAGTGCAGACAGGTTTGGGGATTGCACAAAAGTGGGAGTCAGTTGTTCTGGGTTTGGGCTCTTTCCCATGTACAACTCAGCTTTGTAGGCAGCTTAACAAATGAATTTAATGATCTTCCACTTAATGTTAAATGCTATTAATTTAATCCATGGAAAGAAGCATTTATTACTCTTGGAATGCAGGCAGTGGTAAGCAAAATGTGCTCAGGTTTCTGTTGGGCACCGGAGTGGATTTGGAGATGCCCAGAGAGAGCTCTCCATCCA
Organism: Calidris pugnax; assembly: GCF_001431845.1. Taxonomy (NCBI): domain Eukaryota; kingdom Metazoa; phylum Chordata; class Aves; order Charadriiformes; family Scolopacidae; genus Calidris; species Calidris pugnax. The sequence goes on from NW_015090780.1 coordinate 2,824,824, forward strand.
CGGAGATGTCAGACCTGTTTAATGGCTTTTCAGACACATTGGGGAGAAACGAACGCGGTAACTAAGCCGAAAGCTGCAGGGGGAGGGCTGGGGGGGGAGACAGGGCAGGTCATTCAGGTCTTCTCCTGGGGCAGGACGGGGGGTTTGTGCGTAACCTCCCGTTGGCTGTCGGCGTGAGGGAACGTGGGAGGGAAGAGCTCCTCTCTCGGCACTTCTTGTGTAAGTGGCAGCCAAGGAGAAGAGCAGCCATAATTAAACCCTGATGTTGAGCCCCGGTGCCCCGGAGGTAACATCCTCGAAATGAACTGAACATTGAGAACAGCAAACTGCAAGGGACGTGGTGACAGATTCTCCGTGGTCGCAGATCACCTCTGAGTGACAGAAAATTGGAAGCAGATCACGAGGAAGGCAGGAGGGAGCACTGGGGAGGGGGGAGGATGGGGAGAAAACAACCATTCCTAAAACGAGCCTAAAATCTGCCTGGTTGCTAGGGAAGTGGGACTCCTGGTAAGTCATTTCAATTTGTACCTATATTTATAACAGTATGAAGATACGTTTTATAATCTGTGTAATAAAGAACCTCATCAGCAACTTCTCAAAGAAACTTGTTATTACGGAGAATGACACTCTAATTGCCTCCAGACATTTAGCTTGTCTAGTGAGTGAAGTAACCTGATAAGCTATTGAGCTATTAAGTGATGTAGAATCAATTAATGTAGTTAGATAAGAAAGTAATACTCTGCCTAGGTAAACTAAGTAATATGTGTCAAACCAGTCACTATTAATTCAGGTCCAGAAAAGCATAGTAGACCAGAATAATCCCCAGTAACTTTCACAAAAATGAGGAGGTTATGTTTTGACCAAAGAGAACTAGTTTTCAAAAGATCATTTATGAAAAAAAAAATACACAAATACAGAATTCATTATCATGCTCGTTTTCTCAAGAATATTTTCCATAAAGGTATGGAAAGACATATATGGCTGAATAACAGCACTGCGGAGATGGTTAAATTGTAGGCCCTGAATTCCTGGGTTTTGGAAAAAGAGGGAGATGTGGGGAAAACACACTCTGAATTTCCACGCCTGCATGGGAATGTGCACAGGACTCGGATAACCGGGTGTGCAACCACCTGCAGCCCCTGTGGCACTCCTGGCAGAGGAGAAGAGGGTACAACACCACCGTTAATATCTCAATATGCTTTTAGGTTACCAGCAGCCCGGGCTCACACAGTGTGGTGGGGGTGGGCTGTTAGCTGGAAGGGCTGACGTACGGACAAGGTGACGGATGGGGACGGGTCGCGGTGCCTTGTGTAGATACAAGCAAGAAACGTGTGAGGAGCCAGTTCCAGTCCCAGTTAATTTTGTCCCTGTCTGATCTACCTTCGGGTGTGATTATCTGGAGTGTGTTAGAGCAGAGGGAAGCAGAACCGGTGAGAAATTATCATCCTGTCTGTCTGGCTGCTGCTGCGGGTTTTCTGTCCTGATGTATTGTCTCTGTACGTGGGGAGTGCAGGGGGAGGTTAATGAATCTTAAAACACTTGCAAGTGGCACAGCATCACTCTGAGCAAGCCGGGGTGTGCGGGGAAGCCAGCACAGGTCCCCAGCTCCATATCCTTCTGCTAATGGGGTGCTCAACAAGCACTAATTAGCCCTACCTGGAGCGCACAGCACCGTGGGGATGCTGCTGTGCTGCCTCCAGCCCCGTGCACTCCCCACACTCCCCTTTTGGGGGTTTTCCTTCCATCTCCTCAAGTTTTTGGAAAGAGATGTTTTCAGCTATAAAATTACAACCTGATCTCAGTCTTCCTGTAAGGGTTTGTTCTCATCCAAGTCTCCAGCCTGCCTGGTTATGTGCAGTATTTCATATATACATACATATATATGTGTATATATATATACAACCTGCTGAGAGACACTTGGAGCGTATGGGCCAGGGTTTAGGGCTGAGTCCAGGAACATTTTCTCCCAAGATCAGGTTCATTCTGTGTGTTGTTATGCACATGTCTTGTTTGTAGAGTTTTTGCTCCACTGAAGGAGTCAGGGCAGTGTGTCAGGGGTGGGGGAGCACCCCCAGGTCCTAATGGGACACTTGGCATTAGTATAACCTGCCGTGATTAGGTACCAACCTCACTTAAAACTCTGCAAAAATCATTGGAATGGCTATTTGCAACTTTGGAAACTCACAGTCCTTTGGAAATCTGGGCCTAAATCTGGGAGGGAAGCGGCAAACTCTTGCTGGTAGCTTTATTGTGTATTACATTGTGGATGATCTTATGACAGAAGATTATTTGGGAAAAAAGTAACATTAACTTCCCTAAAATATCTTCCTTCCAGTCCGTTACATGAGGTGTAACCACATGGTAAACTTGATAGTTCTTCTGTAAAGGACCACAGCAGTTCCCTGTGGACCAACAGAGCAGCAGTAAGAGACCGACTGGCTGTGTTAAATGCAGAAAAATAAAAATATCAATAGTGAACGTTTTAGTGCTTCAGCTCTAACATTTAGATGTGCTACAGGATTTGAAATTTTGTTTCTGATCTTCTTTAAACAAGAACAACTCAGAGCCATCTGAACTGATTTGCTTAACGTGCTGCTCGGCATTCACGGCGCAAATTGAATTGTTAGCCTCTCTGCCTTTGCATCTGAATGTTTTGATTCTAATATTACCAGCCGAGCAACCTTCCCTAACTGGATTGTTCTCACAAGTAATGTTGATGCTTTGCACTCCCACTCAATTGATGTCATTGTGGTGACTGACAAGAAGGTGCCTGTTCGAGCGAACAGGCTGAGGCCGGATGAGAGGAGAGAGAGTGGCAAATCAGAAATATCTCATTTTTCATTGATGTCCTTTATTGCAGAAAATTCTTTTCACCAATTTCCAGTTACTTGCCTCCCACACTTCTGACAGAGATGAGCCTGCAGTTGCTTTACACAACTTTTGTGCTACCCCTCTTTAAAGCCGTACTTAGATCCCTCAGCTTTGTGTTACTGCAGCTAAAGCTGGTGAGGACACAGCTTGGATGTGTCTGCACCTTTGCATACAGTAGAAATGTCCATCATGAAGCTTTCTTGCAGCTGAGCATTAGCCCCATGACACTCATGTATCTACAAGGTCTTTGTGTGCAGTGGTGGGAGAAGACCCAGCTCATCCCAGGTTGGCTGGTGCAGATTGTCCTCACTGATGGAAACCAACATCTTCTGGGGTGGGTCAGCTTCTCCCAAGTCATCTCCAGGCCCATATGGAGCCACTGTAGCTCTGATTTTTGTATATGTTTATAAAAATATGACTGGTTTGCAGTACCTTGGACCTGAAATGACAGAGGAACATGCAACAGCTCCACAGAGACTTCTGGAGAGCAGTTAAAGGCATGAGTTGTGCAGGGAGTCTAAGGTTGCAGGACCTTCTGGGGCTGGAGTTTTAGAGCTGCTGTGGGGAGAGGGATTTCCAAGCATGTCTGTGGTGCAAAGAGCTGTGGCCTGGGTCTCTCCAAGTTGGATTTTGGCAGCAAACCAACATGGGAGACCATCAGGGACCAGAGCCTAGGGGTGGAGCAGGGGGTAGTCAAAGTGATAGTACAACCGTACCCATCAAGAGCTGAGAAGCAAAAGGAGGGGATTTGCAAGGTAAATGTAAAAGCTGTGGAAAACATCAGGGAAGAGTGAGTACAGAATTTGGGATGTAGCAGAAATGAATTGTCGCTGTGAGATCTCAGCAAATTTTCAGAGAAAGGGAAAGGCAAGACTCTGAGCTGGGATCCTTTGTACGTGAGTAACTGTTGTGACCTGTGTGGTTTCCAGTCCTTTCCAGAGCTTGATGTTTCATACGTAGACAGTTGCCAGGGGAAATTTTGCTTACACTGTAATTTTCCATTTGCTGCTAGACTTCAGACAGATGAGTGCAAACTGTTCTTTCTGCAACTCGGGAGATAATTTTGCAGTCAGTGTGAACACTGTGAACCTTCTAATTTTTTTCTCTAATAACAGTTTGGCAAATCAAAGTGTCTCTTCAGTTAGTCAGTAAAAATACCTAGGAACCTTGCAAAAAAACACAGAGGCATAGAGAGGGACTCTGAGCTGGCTGTGCCTCAAAGTAGATGTTCTCAGTGATTAGGGTTATTGACAATTTTTTAATTTATTTTGTCTGAATCGAATCAGAAGTGTCAAAAATGGCTATAGAGGGAAGAAACTAACACACACACACATTGTCTAAGTACTTTTATTTACATAAATTCCTTTGCCCTATTTCCCATCATGGTAAGACAGTGGTCATCAAGATAAATTCAGGAATCTAGCCACTACTGAGAGGAAGCCAAATGGGGAAAAAAGAATTAGAAAGGGAATATTTGTGCTTTATAGGGTAGAAGTTAGGGAGACATGATTACATTTCCTGCCTTTCAGATAATTTCCATTTTAAGCCAACAACCCTGATGTTGGCTTAAACCCTGATGTACCTCCAAGTAGGAGGTACAGATTTTCCCAGTGAATGATTTTTAATTTGGTTTAAAAACTGGTAAGTTTTGAGACATTCACCCAGATTGGTATATCCACAGTAAATAATAGCCATAAACTCTCCCCCTCTACTTATGTCTCACATACATACAAGCACTTGCGAGCCCAGGTTAGCAAAACCACACTTTCTTTTGTTCTCTTTGTTCCCTTTGTTCACTATGCAGTAATGAAAAATGACAGCCATATTTATTGTAACATTCCTCCAGGAATGCAGAGGGAATGCAGAGATAATTACCTGCCCTTAGCATGGGAGAGGAGAAGGAGTGAGGGCTCTGTCTCCTTCCAGCTCCCTGGAATCCAACTGGTGCCTTGGTGGGAAACGCAAAGTGGAGGGTGCTGGGAGCAGAGGAGATCTGCTTCCTCGAGACGTTGGGTTTAGGGTTTGTTTTTTTGTTGTTTGGAAAATAAGACCTGGGAAGAGCTCAAACGCCTCTCTTAAAAGGGAACTGCCTTGAATTCCTCCTATATCCTCTGCGCCTTCGTCTGAAGTAGGCTTGACTTTATGGATAATATGACTGTTTTCATGTGGACTCTTGCAGGGTCTGCCCAGACCCCTCTGACTTCAGCCCTGGCCATTTTAGCAATGATTGAGCCATTCTGCTTTCCATGAAAGGAAGCCCAAACTTCATCCCATGTGTTAGTAAGAGGGTTCGTGGTGTTTCTGAAAAGCGCTAGATTAATAGGCGTTGGAACTGAAAACCACTAATCTAACAACAACAACATCAAAAAAAAATGTCAGGAGACATTTCTCCCGCTGTCAGGAGAGCTCCTCCTTCCCTCTCTGCCTCCGCTTTTTGAGGGAAAACACTCCTAGATGAGCATTTCCCCATATCTAGGATCCAGTGGAGAAAACTGGGGGAATTGTATCAATTTTTACTCTTTTATTCAGAGAGGACACACTCAATCCCAATGAGATCTGTTCAGGTAACTAGGTCCCTCCCTGTGTTTTTTTTATTATTATTTTCTAATACGTGTTCTTGGGAATTTAAAAACAAGACCTATTTAGCCTTTAATAAGAAGAAAATCTTTTCATATCTTAGTATTTTTGTCCCCTGCATTTATTTCCTCACTAGCTGGAATTTTCCAGGCTGATTATTTTTTAAGGTATTAAAAATATAATCCATACGATATATTAAAATATAATTAAAAGTGTTATCATATTTTCAGCAGCATGTTATGCCTAGGGAGATTTTTACAAGTGCAAATCCATTTTCGCATCACCCACACTGGTGAGGGAGACCAACTGACCATTGCCAACCCTTCTTACTGATAGGAGAATGGAAACAAAAAAAATAGAGGGGAAGGATTTGTGATGCTTCCAGGTGTTTCACCTTCAAACCATTTTCTTTCTGATCCAGAACATCTCCCAGTGGTACAACAAAAGGAGATAAGAATTAAATTCATAGCCTGGATTTCCACCTTTTCCAGGTTGTGATAAAGTTCTGGCAGTGTGATGGGGATGTGAGTGACCCGGGGATGTGGGTGGCCCAGGGATGTGGAGCAGTAGCTGTTTCTCATGGCCTCATCCCCTGCCTGGTGGTGGGGACATCCTTTTGGTGGGGAGTTGTGGAGCAGAGAAGTGGCTGCAACACAGACCTGTAAGTGGGAATGCCTGGTTTGGTGGGACTGTGCATTCAAAGGAGTCCTTATGGAGATATTTCTGTGCTCAAAAGGACCTCTTTACTCTTGATACATGACCCAACACTTCCCCTTCTCAACTGGAGAAGCCCCAGTCTTGGGTGTATGTTGTGATACCCTCGTGGCCAGCTGTGGGCTGGATCATTTTGCAGGGCAGGGTGGTTATATGTTGTGGTTGTACCCTCGTGGCCAGCTGGGGGCTGGATCATTTTGCAGGGCAGGGTGGTTTGCAGGGAATGTGGCATAAACCAGGCAGAATGGATGTGAATTCTGGGATTTGCAGATCCCCTGCCCACCCCTCCTCTCCCTCTCTTGGCTCTCCAGTGACATTTTCCAACCCTTGGGTGAGACAGGGCACTTTGCCAAAGGCTGATGTTCCTGACTGCATAGCAGTGAGCGGTCACGCAAGGGACAATATATATGAAAATAAATATAACCAAAGTCCCCAAGTGTTTTAGGACCGTGGATCTCTTTATTCCTCCTCTCTTCTTTTTCTCTGTACCCCGAGGAACTACTTATGTTCCTGCAGCTCGTATTTTCAACAGTCTTTGAATAAGTGTTTAATGGGATTTATAAAAACACCTGAGCAGGTTAGATAGGTTATAACTCCCACTGATTTCACTGACCTCTCTGTAGATGGGACACAGGCTCCTGTACCAAGCTGGCTTATTTAAAAATATTACTCCAAGTATGCTGGGAAATATTAGTTGCATTAGATTTGTTGGTTTAAGTTCTGGGAGGTGCCATCAGAGTTGGACAGATGCATAGAAATATAAATAAACATAAGGGTGTCTGGGTGCCTGCCTGTGCACGTGTGTGTATAGTCTTTATTGGCGACTGAAAACCCACTACCTGCTCTTTGGTTTTCCATTTTAGCCGGTCTATTATCAGAGATTTCTAGAGTGTGAGTTTCATAAGTAGAGGTTATCATACATTGCAGGCCATCTCTCCTGCTGGGGAGCAAAATGAAGGTTTGATAATGAGATCGCCCAAAGGCAGATAAGAGCTCTAGCTTGCTGAACAGTCCCTCAAGGTTTCCTGTGATGGCAAAAAGGAGGGAATGCAATTTATTATCCTTCTCTCCTTGTACCTTCCCATTGTTTGAAAAGTCAAAGCAACAAACTACGTGCGTTCAAAATAAATAAATTAACAACCAGGGCAGGAGACCCAGTTTGTTGTCGTTTTGCTCTGGAGAAGAAGGTCTGTGATTTGCTGTAACACCATGAAGGAAGTCTCTTAACTCCAAATCCTGAAATCCCATTTAAAGGACAGGCTCTCTCCCCTTCTCCCCCCCGCCCTCACACCGCCAGGATGGATATTCTAAAATTAAGTCAAGTGCTTTATCTTGATAGAGGATGGAGGATGGCTCCGTAACCACTGCCGATAACCTCCCCATTTCCAATTCTGCTTGCTCTTCTTCCATGCTAAACGCTACCAAGTGCATTACAGGAGAGCCAAAGGTCAGATTTAAGCCGTAAAACACAGAAGATTCAGAGCCGAAGTTGCCACATCATTAAGTCACAGCATCTTCATGCTTATGTTTCCTAGCACATATGGTATATAAAATCACCTAGTGTTTCACAACCCTCTTAAATAATTAGGCACAACAGGGTTTGCTGGGTGACCACCTGGATAAAGTCAAAACAGTGGCATCTGCATCAACCAGATGGGAGTCTGCTCTTCACTGCCATCAGGAAATGGACAGCCCACTTCCACTCCAGTGAACCAAAAGCTGCCTTTTCCCAGACAAGGAAGGGAAAGAAGATTTTAGGAGAGAGCCATTAATGTGTCTTCTTTCAGTTTTCAGGTTACCGAAGCCTCTACGGAAACCAAAAGGAAGAGACCCTGCTCCCCAGCCTGAGAAGCAGCAGAGGAGGTAAGGTAAATTTGTACATAATCAGCAAACCGTGTACCTGGCAATGGCATTTTGAAGGCAGGTTGAACAAAGGCTTATATTTTTATTTGTTTCTGTCTTTTAAAAGCGAAAAAAAAAAAAAAAAAAAGATTGAGGGAGGGAGAATATTAGCAATTTAGCGTGAGGCTCCATTAGATCAAATCAGTGCCAATGATAGTCACTTATTTCCTCCATTTCATAATGATTTACTCTATAAATTAATGCCCGCCTATTTAAACACAGTCAGTGATTCAGTCCCGGGTACCATGGCAATAAGTGACAGGGAATAGGGCTGAGCCCCCCCGTCAGATGGCTCTCCGTGCTGTCGTTATGCTGGATGTGCGCCGCCACGATGGTAATGGGGGGCTACGTGAGAACCAAGACAGATATTATGCAAACATATACTGACTTAAGTATCAATCTGTCACTGGTGTAACTCATTGTAATGGCTCCACCAAAGTCATTACGGAGTAATAGGCATTACAGCGTGTTAAACATCTATCACGGGTGGAGGTTCAGAGGAGCCACGAGAAAGCTGTGAGAAGCTACCAACATCCTGATCTGGAAGATACTCAGATTTAAGTTTTTCAGTTCAGCCAATCCCCAGCAGAGCGTTCCCTTTTCCCCCCCCTTTCCACTCCAAAGAGATGAATCTGAAAAAAGTGTCTCACAGCTTTAAGAAGGAAAAAGAGAAAATCCTCTTGAGCTCATAGGTATGAAGCACACGCGGCGTAACTGCAGCAGTTAAATTCAAATCTCTCTTTCATAGACACACACACAGGCACAAAGAGGGCTTGATGGTGGGAAAGCTGTAGCCTGGCTGTGCCACGCAGTGTTTTTAGGACGTGATCCCTTCTCTTGTTACCTCTAGAAGTCACTCAGCCTGATTTTATGGTACAGAAGTGGAAGGAGGACATAACCTCTGTGTCCTTCTTCAGCCAATCCATGTCCTCTCCCCTGACCCGCCTTGATGGTGTATTAGCACATCCAAAACCTGGATCAATCCTCTCTCCAATACACAACTATCCTGGTTAATAACCACCAGGTACCTTCAGTCCCAGGTTTTGCAGTGAGTCATTCTTCTTTCTGCTGAGCGAGGTCCTGTTTGGGACTGGCCAGGGTGAGATACCTCCTGGATAACGACAGTGGCTTAGGTTAAGCTCTTACCCTACTCTGCATTTATTTTTGGTTGCTTTTCAAAGAGCAGTGCTGCAGCACCAGCTCAGTGATCTGAGGAGCAGAGTGGGGTTGTTTTGTTGTTCAGTGCAGACCTGGTTATTTTGGTAGCATAATATACATTCTTCAGCCAATCCAGTGGCTTAGAAAAGTACTCTAAAGGTTAAATAGTTGATGCTCCATCAACGTCTACAGAAGGTGACACACAAATCCAAAGCAACCCAAAGCAGTTGGCTGCCTCCAGCCAGCCGGGTGGTGTAGCCAGGGGTGAATGCATGTGCAGAGATTTCTAAAGTGAGTTTACCCACTGCTTACTGCTCAGCCTGGGCACTCAGCGGTGCATTTACTCACTTTTTTGTGTACTAAAGCCGTACTGATACAGCTCACAGCATCCTCAAGCAGTTGTATAGAGGGTCAGGAAAGAGGCTTAATAGACTGAAGGTGCCTGAATGCAGTGTTACAGTAAGTAACCGACTCTCTTAAAAAGAGAGACTGGTAAAAGAAAAAGCCCAGGGAACAAACACTGGATCTGTTGTGCTGTTACCATTTAACCTGCATTCACTGCCAATTGAAATGCACTTTACATTACTTCAGTCAGATACTTCAAAGGAAATCCTGGAGATGGGAGCACTTAAGCAAGAGCACTTCTGGTGGTAATGTGTGTATTTGAAAGCCTGGCAATTGGGAAGGTTGTGAATGCAGCAGTGTATCCAAATATAGCTGTAGCTTGTTATATGTAAACGGCAAGACTCATTCTGATATTCCTGCTCCCGTCCTGCCCTTCCTTCCTGCAAAACGGTGTGATTTCTTCATCTGTCAGCGTCTCCAGTGTTTGTGTTTGCACGTAACAACGTTCGCCTGTGCCCATTATCCCACTCGGCGGCTCGGTGAGAATAGCTGATGTGGTACTAGGTTATAAAAACCCCAAAGGAGACATTCAGGAAAGGCTCTTTGAGGAAAGTATTGCTGCTTCTGCAGCGCCCATGGGGGACAGCAGAAGTGTTGGGCACAGCCATGGACACAGCTGGGGGTGGGCAGAGGATACGCAGGGCTGGTGCCAACTTTGGGCTTGTTGGGTTAAGCATAACCAAGAAGATTATGGGGTAAAGGTGTAAAACCAGAACAGGTGAAACCTTGCATGTACTTAAATCCTCCTGAATGGGAGTACCCACACGGAGGTCTAATGAGTTTTAACTTATGTGTGCTGGGTGTTTAGTCCATGGAGCTCCACCGTGTCCTGCAATGTGAGATGTGGGGCTTTCCACCCTCAGACCTTTGTGCCCTGACACTTAGGCCAGCAGTGAAGACCTGTCAGCATCTGAGTCTGCAACGAGCAGACTTTTGTGGAGTTTTCTGGGACAGAACCTCTCCCATTTCCCACCACGTGTTGGTGGCCAGATATCCATGTGAACGTGCAGGGTTGTATTAGTGAGTCTCAGAGAACTCCCTGTTATTTAAACATTGGGTCTGCTGATGTTAAATGGTAGATCTGCTGCCTCTTGCTATGAGAGATAAAAGACACAGGACACACAAAGTACATCCTAAGGCAAGGGCAGTCTGTGAAATGTTGGACAGTGTGTGGGCAAACCCCCGTGACCCAGGGAAAAACCTATCAGCCAAACCTTTCTGGTTAACTTTCTTGGAGAAATGCTTTTGCTTCATTGCCTTTTATGTTTGGGTACAATCTAGTCTCGGTCTTCGTTGTCGTGGTGGATGAGAGTTTAAAAGACAAATTCCATTTGGGTTTTTGGGTTCTCTTTATGGAGTGGGTTCATAAAAAATAGTCTGGAATACCTGACTATAGAATAAGAGAATGTGACATCTTGGAGGTGGGGAGAAGAGCCACAGCTGCTCTCTTTTCCCTGACAAAAATGTGAAGACTGTGAGAACTCACTGACCTTTATTCAGTGCAATTAAATGCCATACAAATAAATAGCTAATTCTGTTTAGCAGCATTGCTGCTTTTATCTCCCTGTGGCCAAACCAGGTAAAATTCCCCTTTGTTTATTTGACCATGCGTTGACACATTTAGGGCTGTGCCATGGAAAGCAAAGGTCCTGTTTGCTCTGCCCCTGAGCAAGGATGTCTTCTCCTCAAACCTCCTCCAAATAAGGACATATTCAGAGAGCAGCATCTCTTAAAAATGATTGCAAGCAGCCTGGTAGCTCCACCTCCTATTAATTTTGCTTGACTTGCAAAGAATTTGGTTTGGTGTCTACTGATGGTATCTGTGGGTTTTGGAAGTATAATGACCTCTCTTTTGTGCCGTTCACGTGTTCATCCATAGGGCTGAAATCTTCTTCTTCCTGAAAAAGCCCACCCCATCCCACCTTTCACACTGACATCCTGGGCTGGAGTATGATCAGCCTGTGGTTATGGCACAACTCCAACCTACTCAGGTGATTCTCTAGAGATTTTAGCTGCTGAAAATAAAATAAAAAAAGCCTCTCTACTGAGCATGTGCAAATAGTAATTTCACAGATGCATTTAGCACAGCCAAATTTGAGCAGATATTCAAGAGAACTTCAAAAGGCAAAAGGCCTATTCCCAGCGTAATATCCATCTGCATCCCCCTGTAATAGTCAAAAATTTAACAGAGCAGGTTGCCATTCATTTTTTAACATAGGAAAACCCACTTGTTTTCTTTTCTTTTTTCTCCTCAGAAATCTCTAATCTCTATTAATTCTTTTTTTTTTTTTTTTTTCCAAAATTCACCATCACAAAATTTCAGAGCACCCCATGAATTCCCAGTAAAAACAACTACAAAAATAGTCCTGGATTTAAGACAGTTTTCTCTAAAGACGTGGATAATATACCTACTTCTACCTCCCTCACAGTTTCTACATGAAGTGCTAACATTTCTGGAGTCATTAGTAGACGCAAGCTACTTATTTTGGGGTTGATATTGTGGAATTTGTTGTTAGAGTGGTGCTGAGCTCCTCCAGCCTCATCCAGGCAGCATAATAGAGAAAGAACCCCAGGGCATGAAATACCCAGTTCTGCATCATCGAAAACTGGGTACTGCAAATTCGTGCATTTTGGTGAACTTTCTGTTTGTGACTCAGCACTTTCCTCTGTAAAGTGACAATAATGTCACCCTTCTTCTAAATTGATGCTAAACTGATGAATGCCATCGAGAAGCCTGAAAGGGAATTAGTCATTGCCTCCAGAGCAGTGTGTCAGAAGTTTTCTGGAAATAAAATATCGACAAGGTGCTCTTTAAAGTAGCTCTGTACTTTGTGCACATGGACATTTTGGAAAAAAATGACGTGAACATTTAGCTTAAAGATCATATAACCGTGTATATCCCCAAAGGAATCAAACTGAAATTCTTCAGGTAAATTTAATTTGACATTTCCAGGCTATGTATTACACAAAGATTGCATGTATAATATCTAAATGTTCCATGATCTCCCTGAATCCCAGGTTTTAGTGTCATAACATCAGAAAGGACAGTCTCCTGGTGGTATCGTACTGCCCAACTACCCATCTTCATAGTTGTCCCTCCTCCTCCTCCTCCTTGGACCGAGCTGTCAGTTGGAGCATGCTCTTGGGAGGGTTTCATATTGAAACTAATCAAAGGGACATGCTTGACTTTATCCATTTTGGATACACTAGGTTTATTCACTAGGTTTATAATTTTTTCCCTCCTTCCACAATATCAACTTCAAAGACTCATTTCATCCTTTTCTCTGACCAGAGAGTTGCATTAAGGCTGGCTGGCTCTTTGCACCTAGGGCCAGTCCAGCTCTGAGTCTTTCTATCTGACCCTGAAGGCTGTGGTTTGAGCGTGGACAATGTAGGAACCATCAGGTGGACTTGCTGCTCTTCCCACCACCTTCTGATATTCCACGCTCAAAGTAAGAAAAGCAGGAACATGTTTGTACCTCGGCAGCATCATCTCCACCGGGTCTTTTGACTTTGCTGGCAATCAGCAGGGACAAACCCATGGGCAGGATTCCTCCTTGTTCTCATCTCCAAACCCACAAAACTCTTGAATTAATTTTATTTTCAATTTAATAAAATAAAATGAATGCTTCAAGTAGGAAACATTTGAGGACAAGTTTCAGCTCGGAGTACTTTATTATGGCTGAGTTTTAATCCTCGGTGCATAAGAAGGATTATGCTGGGAACACTGACATCACCTTAAATATAGCAGCATGAATACGCCACTGTAATAAATCTTTTCAGCTTTAAATTTCAATTCAAGAAAAATGTTCGTTGAAAATATCTTCTTCTCCAGTAACCTTCCCCTGCCTCAAACATGCCCACACTCTGGGCACCATCTGACCCAGCCTTGTCCCTCAGGAGGGTGAAGAGGTGCTATCTCCCTCCCACACAGCCTGCCTCTTGTCCAGAACCAGATAGAGCAGTGAAATGCTGATTTTACCTGTTGCAATTGCCAACATGGGGAAAAGGGATGATAAAGCATCTTGTTAAGTCGTAACAAAAAAGTTTGACCAGTAAAACCTCAGCTCACACTGGGAAATTTTCTCCCTTATAACGAGGCAGAGGTGGCCTCGGGGCATCGCTCCCAGGCTGAGCTCGGCAGGAGTTTGCTCCTGCAGCTCAGGAGGGAGATGGGACCCAGCCAAGAATCCAGGAAAGAGAAATTTGATTTATAAGTGAAGCATCAGCAGATGTCTTAAAAGGTCCTCCGAGAGTTTGTAATACTCTGGAAGAGCCGAGAGTAATAAAATGAAATAAAATCGATTATAGAGCCAAGTTTCTACCCTGACTGCTGCACCTAGAGGAAAACGAGCGCTGCTTCTTACAACTTTTTTTGGGAGACATCAGGAAGGCAGAGGTGGCCTCGGGGCATCGCTCCCAGGCTGAGCTCGGCAGGAGTTTGCTCCTGCAGCTCAGGAGGGAGATGGGACCCAGCCAAGAATCCAGGAAAGAGAAATTTGATTTATAAGTGAAGCATCAGCAGATGTCTTAAAAGGTCCTCCGAGAGTTTGTAATACTCTGGAAGAGCCGAGAGTAATAAAATGAAATAAAATCGATTATAGAGCCAAGTTTCTACCCTGACTGCTGCACCTAGAGGAAAACGAGCGCTGCTTCTCGCAGGGACTCTGCAGTCATGGTCTGAATGCTTTCCTGCCCCAAAGGTGAGGACTTGGGAATGGTCCAGCTCAAGCTGAGGTCTGATGACCTTCACCAAGAGGGCACATGCTTCACCGGGTACAGGAAACATCCTCCCACCCGTCCCAGTATCTCTCGGTACTTTTGTGATTCCCCAGGGAGTCTAATTGTCTCTTTTGTCTCCAAGATATCACGAGACTGTAGATATGTTCGGAGGTTTGCATGGTGACTAGGGTGAAGATAATATCTAGGTTTCTCGCAGGGGTGTCAGATGTTGAGAAATTGGTCTATAAATAATGCAATTTTGTGCTCACGGAGTCTTTGCTGGTTGTTTTTTTTATGAATGGGCATAACAGTTATCGTAAAGGGAGCGCAGCAGAGCCAGCTACTACGGCACAGAGATATCCCCCGTGTTGGCCTGCACGTGATGTGCTGCTCCTATCCTCCCTGGCAGGCGGTGTGAAATGTTACAGCACTTATTTTGCCAGGGAAAAAAATTAAAAAAAAAAAAATTAAAAAAAAAATTAAAACCCCAGCTACGATATCATCCATTTTTCACCGCTTATGGAGCATTATTATCACCCAGTGTCGCTGGGAGCACCCGCAGCATCAGAGGCTGGGCTGATAACACACCTACCACCCCAGATAGGTGCAAGACAAACACGTGGAGCCGCTGTGGCAGCCAGCCTTAATGGTCCCACTCCGTGGAAAAGCACAATTCACAGCATTTGTGGGTGAGCATATGCAAATCAGCATATAAATCAGGCTGATGAAGCCGCAGCAGCCACCACAAACCGAAAATAAGTGTCTTTTTTTTCCCTTTAGGCCAACACTAGTGCTTGCCGAAGTAACAGCTGCACGAGGCTGATGAGGCCCAAGAAGGCCATTAGAGCCTCCGCCGCTGGTTTGGAGCACAGTGGACTGAATGCAAACCCCTCTTTGCAAATTTGTGCCCCTGCTAATTTTTTTCTTGGTGGTGTCGTTGTAGTTGTTAGTTTGTTCAGCATCGTGCCGTTGCATATGTTTTCCCAAAAGGGTCTGGTACCTACATGGTGGGGAAAAAAAAATGAAAAAATAGACTTTTAGTTTGAAATGAACGTCGCAGTGATTTAAAACAGGCTTAGTTGAGAGTTGTAAAATCTTTGGTTCAGCCTGATCTGTCTCCTTTAAGGCTGTCAAACTGAAAGGAATTAAAATGCAGAGAAAATTATTTGGAAAAGAAAATGCAACTTTGCAATTTAACTTCGCTACAGGGAAAAAGTTTTAAGAAATGATTAGCAGTTTGTGTGTCTTTCGCCTTGGGAGCCTGAGGTCAGACTCGTTAAAGAGAAACAATTTTCAGAAAATATTGAATGCCCACCTTTGGAAAACCTGTTCTCTACAGGTTAGCTAAAGGTGGGCCCTAAACTCACTAGTCTGCCTGAAAGGCTCAGCTTAGCCTTAAATAAAAAAAGAAAAGAAAAAAAATTAAATTAAACCAGGTACAAAGGAGTGAGTAACTGTGATACTCCACATGCAGGAAGGCAAAGAGATGCTTTGACAAAGGGAAACATCAGTGTAAAGGCAGAAGTGATGCTCATCTTGGAAGGAGATGAGGTGGAAATAAATATCATCCTGGACTGGTACCAGTAGCCACAGAGCAGTGGTAGAACAAGAGGGAAAGGTGGGGTGGCCAGTCTTCATCAGTTATGTAGAGAGAGACCCTGAGGTCTCCAGGATCTTGGGACTTGTTGCTGCTAGTTCTGATATAAGGCATATTTGAGGACCTCTGTTTGTATTTTTTAAAGGCATCTGGCTGGTTGACTTCCTTTCAAGATGATCTTGTTGGGATTCTGCTGCTTTAAGAAAGATGAATTAGGGAATTTAAAGTTTTAGACGTGTATCTCAGCTTTTAATTTAAATTTAAATAAATAAATAGTCAGGGATAAAACCAGAGTGATTTGGTGTCACTTCCAGAGCTGAATAAAAGCCCTGAACCTAACTACGACCCACTGATGGTGAAAAATAAGCTAGGAGTTTAAAATTAATCCCATTATTGTGCTCTAAAACATTATTAATACGTGTAGACATTCTGGCAAATCCCATTATTTTAATACTATCCTTTCTCCTAAATATTTCATAGCCAGTTTTTATTTCTCTTATTAAATAGTCACTTTAGAAGAAAGACAAACTCCCTATTAGTGAAGTTTGGAAGGACACGACCTGCAGGGTCTAGCGATGAGGATTTTTAGAAGGCTGTGTAGGAATTAGCGGCTGTAGCACAGGAGCCAAGAGGAATTGCTGGGCAGGAGTGGTCCTTCAGGCTGGGCACCCCTGCACCACCCCATCACCCAGCACACGTTACTGAAGCAGGATAATATTGCATTTTCAGGATGATAATATCATGCTGATCAATTCAGAACCGCAGAAGACCATATTCTGTCATCCCTACGCGCGCAGAATAATAACCGCACTTTGCAAGTAGTCCCTTTCATTCCAGTGGGGCTCTCTTGTCATCAATATATTTGTTTCCAAATTATAGTGTTATTGGTCCAACTTGATCTTTATTCCCGTTAACCAATTGCATGTGCAGAAGGCCTGGAAATGATGCCACGGCGAGGGCTGCTCTCGTCCCACTCCCATTGTTCCAGGACTCCAGTCCTCAGAGTTATTGTTCAAGCTGCCAGTTATCTCCGAGTGCTCCCAGCAGATGTTGGGGGGAGGGGGCAATTTATTTTATTTTTGTTGAAGAAGTTTGCCTTTTTAGGGACCAACCCTGACAAGAGCCTAATTCTGTTTGCTCTCCCCTGCACTGTGTTTTGCCTCTTTAAGTTGGAAAATATTTAGAGAAGAAAACGTGTTTTCTTGCTGTTCAAAATAATAATAATTTGCCAGTGGAAATTTATTACTGACTTCAAAGGGAGCCCTAAATTTGCTGACAGTAAATAAGGGGCAATCCTGCTTTTACTACAGGCAGTGGAGCTATTCTTGTGGGGTTTGGTGGGCACTGATTTGAATGCAGAGCTGTCCACGATATGACAATTCCATTCTTTGAGCATCCTCTAAAGTTCAGCATTTATTTTTGTCTGTGGTGGAACAAAACCAAAGAATTATGGGCCGGTTTTTGAAGACATAGGATTGTATCAAAATACTAGTTTTCAAATCAAAACCTAGCTATTGTAAGAAGGCTTCTTAGATTTGGGACTGTTGGATTATCTTAATAAATAGAAGAGTCTTCTGGGCTATAACCTGATCTCTGGGGTGGTGGTCTCAGTCATAAAAGATGCAAGGGCCGAGCTCCTTCTCAAGAAGAGCTTTTCACTCTGCGTCTTCTGCTTGAGGATCCACTCAACCTCAAACCAAGTGAGGGACCGTGACAGATTGCTCTCTTCTGCTCTTCCTCAAGTGACATGAGAAATAAACAGGGAAGCCCACAAGAAAGCTGGTTGATATGGATTTATCTCCATGGATCATTTTTTGCCTTAATGATCCATCCCGTTTTGGTGATATTTCATGAAGCTGACGATGTCCCAGCCAGTTTTGCTTCAGTGAGGGTGAAGGTGTAGAGCACCTCTATGAACGAAGCCAACGAGATCCATGTAGAGAGCTCATGCCGACACTTGGAAGTTCACATCCCATCCAAAAGGACCTTCTTGGCTCAGCTCCCTCCCTGCCCCTAACCTTATTGCTGAATATTTAAACAGAAATTAAACAACAACAAAAATATTAATCCCTGCCATGGCTTGATTAGGGATTAGAAATGTTAACCGGGCAGTGCCTTTTTCTGCAGGGGTATGCAGCCCCTATACCTTTAATTAGAGTAGCCTGTGGTACTTGCCATAAAGCTGATAAGTAATAAATAGCTGCCTTTGTCACATGCAAGTTCAGCATTGTGAAACGGCACACGGACGGCTTTAAAAAGCCTTTGATTAAACCCAGCACTACAGTAAATCTACAAACACAGAGGAAAGAAAAGAAGCTATTTAGTCTGTGCCAGTTCCCGGCATTAAGTATGCAAATTTCTCGGTGTCTTCAGCTCCCAAGAACAGCAGGCGCTGAATGCAGCAGCAGCAGCAAGCGGCACGACATCATTCATTTCAATCATTAAAACAAAAGCGGGATAAATCGCTACCTAATTTGTAAAATATGCTTATCATATAGGCTCTTTGGTCTTTAAGAAAAGCACCAGCTGAATGAGAATCACTGAATTATTTTGGAAAAAAAAAAATGCTTGAATCAATTCTGGTTTTCCCCCCTCTCCCAATGATTGTTCTTTTCTTTCTTTTTCCTTTCCTTCCTGTTCTTTTCCTTTCTTATCCTGTCCCCTTTTCCTTTTTCTTTTCCTTTCCAATTTCAGGTGAAACCCATCTATAACCTTCCCTCAGGCTCCCACCTCAAGCTACTGGAAAACCAGAGTCTTTTTTCCTGAACACACACAACTCACTATTCCCAGATCTGTCTTCTCTCTCCCTCTTTCCAAAAAAAAAAACGGGGAAACACCAACAATCAAAGCCAAGCTGGGAGCTCTGTGCTGAGCATCCCCCATCACCCTGCTCGACACATCCTGTCCAGCAGCCCCTGCTGCCATTCTTGGGCAGCTGATCAGCAGCTGATCAGCAATCTCCATTCCTCCCTGCATGGAAAAATGTGTATCCAGATAGCCTGGTCCTGCAACCTGCTGGGATCCCAGCCAAGTGGTGTTCATCACCTCTGCACCAAGGGACAAGGCTGTTTCTGGATTCTCTCCCTGTTCCTGACACCAGACACCATCCCTGTTTTCATCAGCAGCGGTGAAGATTGCTGGCACATAGGGAGCATCACTACTGCATCCCTAAAAGGTTTTATTCTAGCCCATTTGAATGCACGGTGGCCTGTAGGTAACTTATTTTTCCCATCAGACTGTTCCTTTTACATCAACCAATTCACCAGCTTCTCCAGCTCGTGGCTACTGGGGTGCAGAGGACACGAAGACTCTCCATGAGGTTGCCCCTCATATTGAAGTGAGTACGTGGCTCCTCTGCCTCCTCTCCACGGTGTGTGTGCGACGAGAAGCGAGGCCAACAACCCTGCTCTTCTCTGAAAAGTGTCCTTCGCTGATGTACCAGCTGTTCAGCCATTCAGCTGTTAGAGCAGAGTGCCTCTGGCAGTACAGCTCCCCACTGTTGTTATGCTGGGGCGTCAGCAGATGGAGCAGATCATGGTTATTGAAGCTGGATACAGGGACTGTCAGAAGCCTCGCGCTGCTTGGCATATGCAAATAGATCCCAGGCATCTGGTTGGGTCTTGGGCTGGCCATATTAACAGATAGTAAAAGAAACCCATTGGTTAGGGAGACCCACTGGCCGTAGCGTGGATGTGATGGTGTGATAGCTCCGAGATGTGGTAGATGAGCCAGGGAAGGGGGAGTTTTCAGAAGCTGTAGGTGTTCAGCTCCCTGTCCACGATGCAGACCCCACTGCAGAGCTGGGTGCTGCTGGCCCCCATGGGTGAGATGGCACCGGCACGGCTGGGCACAGCACCAACACCCCAACCACCACGGCACCTGGGGGATGTGGGCAGAACTGGGCTGTGAATGAAATACTTGATGCTCCTCAGATGCTTGTGCCACCCAAGGGCACGAAAAATCCAGCCCAACTTGGTTCTGTTTGCTTTTGAGAGTGAAGTCCATGTCTTTATGCTTGTGCCACCTTTCACTTCGGTGTCGATGTAGTTTGTCGTTGGCAGAACACTCAAGAAAGGGGAATTCAATGTTAGCTTGTCTCCAGCGTTCTTCGGGGTGGGTGGGTGTCACTCATCCAAGGGCATGAAAAGTCCAGCCCAACTTGGTGCCGTTTGCTTTTGAGAGTGAAGTCCATGTCTTTGTGCTTGTGTCACCTTTCACTTCACTTTGGTGTTGATTTAGTTCGTAGTTGGCAGAACTAGCTTGTCTCCAGCGTTCTTCGGGGTGGGTGGGTGTCACTCATCCAAGGGCATGAAAAGTCCAGCCCAACTTGGTGCCGTTTGCTTTTGAGAGTGAAGTCCATGTCTTTGTACATGGGTCTCACAGTCCTGTCACCAGTTCTGCCAGTTCATGCCATCTCCTGCAGCAGGCTTAGAGCTCTCCACCTGAGCCTGAGAAAGGGTTTTCAGCCCCATTGCCTGTAGAACGGTGACTCTTAACGTTGAGGTATTGAACAGCGTTGGAGATGATCTTCCACTGAACAGCATCATTGCAAACCAGCTGAAAAGCACAGCTTGGTGCTAGAGCACTGCCCTTGGTTACAGATAAGGGACCACTGAGGTTAAATATTGTGATGCACAGGTATCCTGGGTGTCCATGCCCCAGAGCCATCCCACAACTTGACAGATAGGGCTGCAAAGATGATTAGGGATCTGGAGCATCTCTCTTACAAGGAGAGGCTAAGGGACTTAGGTCTTTTTATTCTTGAGAAGACTGAGGGAGAATCTGATCAATGCTTATAAATACTTAAAGGGAGGGTGTCAGGAGGATGGGGCCAGTCTTTTTTCAGTGGTGCCCAGTGACAGGACAAGAGGAAATGGGAACGAACTTGAATGTAAGAAGTTCCACCTAAACATGAGGAGGAACTTCTTTACTTTGAGGGTGGCAGAGCCCTGGAAGAGGCTGCCCAGGGAGGTGGTGGAGTCTCCTTCTCTGGAGACATTCAAAACCCACCTGGACATGTTCCTGTGCAACCTGCTCTGGGTGACCCTGCTGTGGCAGGGGGTTGGACTGGATGATCTCTAGAGGTCCCTTCCAACCCCATGTAATTCTGTGGATGCAGCAGAGTGTAACCCCACTCTTCTTCCAAGCTGAGAAAACGATGTTTTCTTTCCTTCTCCTGCAATGCCTGGGGTTACAGAACATCTACCCAGAGAGTTTTCTTTGCTTCTCCTCTGGAGAGGAAACATGGTCTCCTCTCCTCCCATCTGCTCTGCTTCTCCCTGGCTCCGCCGAGGGTGTGAGTGGAACCACAGCATCCCCATGGGCTGTGCACCCAAGGGATGCCCAGGGCTCTGGTGTGGCACACCCAACCTCCCCTCCTCGGCCGGCACTCTCCTGGCACTCTCTGCCAGGCAGAAGCCTTTTCTAGCTACTGCCCGCTCCTGTGCTTCATCCCTGGCTCCGTCTGCAACATCAGAGGAACATAAAATGGGGCAAGGGAAGAGAAATAACATCCTGAATATTGTGCCTTCTAATTAGGCTGGCAGAGATCAAACAGCTTTCCAGGAGCACACTGTGGCAGGCTTTCTGGCACGGGGCTTTCCAGCCACGCGGGTTATTTCTGGGGGGAAAGCAAGCTCCATCCTCGCGGGAGCATCCTTCATCTCCCGGGGTCACAGAGCAGCTTCTAACTCATCCAGAAAAACCTGGAGAAAGAAGTTGAAATCCACATTCCTCCCCCGTCTTCGGTTGCAGTGTCCTCACCGTAAAGGGACTTGTAGAAACTTCGGCAGCACAAGCTGTTCCCACGATGTTGTTGTATAAATATGTTTTATGTATAAATATGCATTTGAATCCGTGTTTGGACTCAAACCTGTCTGTTCATCCAGCTGTCGAGTAACCTCTGCAAACAGCAGGGTCCTTCGTGACAGATTGAAACCAAGAAAACCGCTGCCTGTTCTGCAAAACATATTTAATTTGTTAAAGAGACGGGAACTTTGTTGAATTAATAAGATGTGCTAGAGCAGGGAGCCGCTCTCGGAAGAGCTGAGTCCTGGTTACAAGTGCAGTTTGCAGCTTGCTGGTAATCCTGCAATTAAAGCTACAGTACCAGCGTATCACAAAAATGGGATTTGCATAATTTGAAATTTGAGGAAAATCTCTAAATACTTTAATTTTGATAGAAACTGTTTCCACTGCTGACATGTGTCTACACCTATAATTTCAGTTGATAAATTGCTGTAATTTCTCCTCCATTTCATGTTCTTTCTAACATTAATTGTCAGTTGTAGAGTAAAACAGTAGAAAGAGAGAGGGAGGGAGAGAATAATGTCATTGTGCTTTTGTGGTGTGAATAGCCTTCTGAGGAATGATTATCTTCCACACAGATGCAAATAAAAAAAATAAAATAGAGGGAGAGAGACCTCTTGGCTTGCACAGAACTACTATGACGGGCATCAATGTCTCACTGCAAGGTAGGGAAGGAAGGGGTTAAAGCCACGTGAAGGTACCTGGGAGTGGTTGTGGCCATTTCCCAGGCTGCTGGAAGGAAAGATGGGTTTTCCAGTGGGATGTGGAATTGGAGGATGCGTGGTGGTGCACAGCTGGGCAGGAGGAGGCCTGAGCTGCAGCATCCAGGGTCTGAGTCCTCTGGTCCAGGCATCTCCTGCCCCACACAAGCTCCTCATGAAGCCAGCAGCAGGCAAGGACTCACCTGGTTGGGTGTCCCCAGCCCGGGCACCCCCTCCATCCTGGTCCTGCTCCCCATCCCACCTCCCCAAATGCCACTTTTCAAGCAACTTTTAAATAAAATACCCTTTCAAACAGAGGGCTAGTGGTACTAAATTATTCTATTAATTTATTATTCATGATGAAAAATTATTCTAATAAACGGTGAAAAATTATTCTAATAACATTCTATCCTATTAATATTCTGCAGCCGAGCAGTTAAACTCACTTCCTGTGGCTGCTCCCCTCCTTAGCGCTGATCTATTTCTTACAGAGTTTATTGAAATTAAAATCTGCTTCTTTGGAAATGTGCTGCATTTAACAAAACCAGTGGGGGGAGATGAGCTGCGAGCGAGCGAGGAGAGAACCAGGCACTGATTTTTCCCTGCTGCTGACAGAGAGCAAGGGGCTGCCCGGGGTGGTGTGAGCAGAGCCAGGCCAGGAGATTTCACTGAATTTCACTGAATTTTAGAGTTGGAAGGGACCATAGAGATCATCTAGTCCAACTCCCCTGCTGAAGCAAGATTGCCTAGAGCTAGAGCATGTTACTCAGGACTGCCTGGGTCGTTTGGGTGCTGTCACCCTGTAGACCATTAACTTTTAACACCCGGTGTTGCTGATCCAGCATCTCCCTACATTTCTCAGTGCGGGGAGGTGGCTTCTTGCCTGTTCCCATCCCTTGGCCAGTGCCCTGCAAGCTCCACTCCTGCACCTACCTCAAATCCCCGAGCTCGTGTCTCTTCTCGCACCGGTTCCTTGCTGTAGGAACCTCGAGTACTGTGTCCAGTTTTGGGCCCCCTACCATAAAAAAGACATAGAGGGGCTTGAGCGGGTCCAGAGAAGGGCAACAAAGATGGTGAGGGGTCTGGAGAATAAGTCTTATGAGGAGAGGCTGAGGGAACTGGGGTTATTCAGCCTGGAGAAGAGGAGGCTGAGGGGAGACCTTATTGCTCTCTACAACTCCCTGAAAGGAGGGGGTAGAGAGGTGGGGGGCGGTCTCTTCTCTCAAGTCACAGGCGACAGGACAAGAGGAAATGGCCTCAAGTTGCGCCAGGGGAGGTTCAGGCTGGATATTAGGAAAAATGTTTTCACAGAAAGGGTTATCAGGCATTGGAATGGGCTGCCCAGGGAGGTGGTTGAGGCCCCATCCCTGGAGGTGTTCAAAAGCCGGGTTGATGTAGTGCTGGGAGATATGGTTTAGTGATGATGCTCCTTGTTTGTTGTGCAGGTGTCTATTTTTGTCAGTTAGGTTGATGGTTGGACAAGATGATCTTTAAGGTCCCTTCCAACCTAGAAGATTCTGTGATTCTGTGATTCTGTGAACCTCCCTAAAGCCCAAGGAGCCTGGACATCAACCTCCATGGGAATGAGTGGAGCTTGTAGCTAAATCAAGGATGGGGATGGGGGACCCTGCTGTCATCTGGACCTCGGGACCAGTCCCAGCAGCATCCTGCTGCCCCTCCTCCCCGCAGCCTCCCTGCACGCTGGCACCACGCGCTTGCCAGGCTTGGTGCCAGAGATATTTTCCTAATGGTTCCTCTGCCTGCTTCGCTTGCCGCTCTCCTCGCCTGCCAGCTGGCTGCTGTGGTTCTCCGCCCTCACAGGCAGCTGGGGAGGGCTTTCATGGGTATGCGGGGCTTGGGAGCCCTGCATACAGGTGGCAGAGCATCCCCAACGCCCACCATGATGTCCCACTGTTCCCCAGCAAGACCCAGGGCACCTTCTGGGTTCCCCACTCAGGGCAAAGGGATGCGGGAGGTTGTGATGGGGGAATTCCTGGTGCCCAGAGCTTACGAGTCCTCACAGCCATCAGAGATGCCTTGAGGTAACATCCTACAGAGCGGTGTCTTGGGTTGTGGATAACTCAGGGTTTCTGTGCAACTGGATGCACTGTTTGAATGATTTTGGACAGTGGACAGCAGATGAGCAGGTACCACCAGGCACCTCTGAACCTGCCTGACCAGCCAGCAGGGTGTCACATCATCTGGCTTTGCTCTCCCTAGAGAGAGCATACAACTTGGTGGAAAAAAATCTCTAATTTTGCAAAGGAGCAGCACGTCCACATCTGTGGGTCCATTGGCCACAGGCGTTGCTTTCCCCAAAGCTTCTCTGATCATCCCTGGTTCTGTCTGCACAGTATCTACTCCGTGCCAGAGCCAGATCTTCTTCTGACCCTTCCTTTTTCCCATCTTTTTTTCTGATTGTCTCTACAAACCTAATAGTTCTTTGCACAAATATATCGGGTCCTACCTGCCCCTCCCCAGCTGGCAGAGGTAGTTATGCCAATTCCTCAGCAAATTAGATGCACAAGCGCACCTTAAACGTTGCTGTGACTCTAAGTCCTAATAAAAAAGCTAACCTCCAGGTAACAGTATTGCAGCCTTAACAAGAAGAGTGCTGTAGTGAAAGGACTTCATCTCAAAGGGACTTTCACTGAAGCCATCTTCTTCTTTGTGTGTTCCTCCCTCGCAGCGTGGGTAATTAAAGGACCAGCCACAGCTCAG
Organism: Calidris pugnax; assembly: GCF_001431845.1. NCBI lineage: Eukaryota > Metazoa > Chordata > Aves > Charadriiformes > Scolopacidae > Calidris > Calidris pugnax. The sequence goes on from NW_015090780.1 coordinate 2,850,000, forward strand.
AAGATTCCTTAGCGTTTGCGTTTGAGGATATCTTTCACTCTATTTTTTTTCCCTTTTCTCTGATGGCATATTAGATCAAGCCATTAAGCAACATCCTCTGTTTCTCCTGAGAATATCCATCAATAATAATGAATAGTACTTGCTCCAGGGCTGCCCCTCCTTGCCTAGGAATATCACTGGCACATGATACAACCCTGTTGGAATAACTCTGGCATTTGTTTTTATTTCTGAGATTCATTTAATGTGTGATTTTTTTCCTCTCTGGGACTGTGGAGGCCATGATACAACCCCGTTGGAATAACTCTGGCATTTGTTTTTATTTCTGAGATTCATTTAATGTGTGATTTTTTTCCTCTCTGGGACTGTGGAGGCCCCGCTTTGTTCAGGGTTTGGAAGCAGACAGTCAGCTGAAGCTGAGATTTTATCTGATCCAGCAGGGAAAAGGGTTTCCATCAAAGTAATACACAAGTGGAAACTCCTTAATACCAATTGACTGCACTACCTTAATTACACATGGACTTGGCTGTATCGATGCGTATCTCTTTTTGCCACAGTACAATCTACTTATTTATCCGGCTTGCATGAGAGAAAAACACAACCAAAATATTTTAAACAAAGTTTCTTTATATTGGGTTGTTTGTCCTAAACCCAGATGGCAATCTCAGAGCCTGTAAAGGGGCTTCTCTGAGGGATTGCCCTGCTCCTGCTCAGCAGATGATGGATGAAACCTCGATATAATGATTCAGTGAGTAAAATAAAGGATGGGATTGAGGAGATGTGGACAGTGCTCCAGAATTAGGAATAGGAGCACTCGTCTAGAGGCTCGTTGAGCACCAGAGAAGCTTGTGCTGGTCTAACTCTGTGCACAGTGGTCTTTTTCCCCTGGTAATTTCCTGGATTCAGTCAGACTATGAGCAATGTAGACCTTGCTTTGCACCCTCCCAGCTTGCCTGTTGCATAAGGGATTTTCAAGGAAGTAACTACATCAATTACACAAAGGGAAATTACAGTAGACACTAACTTAAGCTCCATTTGCCTCGCGCCGCTTATTCCTTCCTTCTCCGAGAAGTTAATCAAGAGGTTTAATTCATTTATGTTCGTAAATTTTTTACAGCTGACCTAGAACACATACGGCCGCCCAGTGCTGCCCCGCTCCATCTCCATCTTTCCTGGGGATCTGAAGGCACGAGGGGTGCAACCCCTGCCTCAAGCCCAGCTGAAACCTGCTTGTGCACCACAAAATCTCTCACTCTCCCAGCCCCTGTTTGCCCACGGTTTGGCACGAGCTGCTGCTTCCCAACCCTCCGGGCTTGTTTGCAAACAACCCATCCCACCAATCCCAGCCTTGTTCTTTAACTGGGATCAGGCACTTTGGGCCCTCTGGGGTGTTTTCAGGTTAATGTTTTGGCTTTTTCTTTTTTTCCTGAGCATGATTTTAACTTTGGCAAGGTGAGCACTTGTCCCCAAGAGGACGATGGCAGTGGGGAAGAGCAGAATTCCCCCTTTGGTGCTGGAGACTCCCCGGCTGCTCTGGAGACCCCCCGCACATCCCTCCTTGCCGTACCACTTTCGTGCCTCTTGATGTGGGGATGTTTATCTTCCCTCAGTTCCTACCCATCGGTGCGTCTCTCGGCTAAAGTGCTTTTACTCAGATTGTGAAACCCACTGTAGCCCTGTCTTTGTTAAGAAGATAAGCTACAGCAGGAAAGCAGCAGCAAAAAAAAAAAAAAAAAAGGGAAAGAAAAACTCCTCTAGTGTGTTATATCTTTTTCTCCCAAGGAATATCACACAACTTGGACAGCTACTGTAATGCTAATATACAAATCAAAACTCTGAGGAGCAAAATAGAAACATCCAGCCATATTAAATAAGGGGGGGGGGGTGTGTGCGTTTGAAAGCTCACAAAAAAATCTAGATATTAAACTGATGTCCTGGCACTTGTGCAGTGTAACGGGCAGATTCAATTAAAAGAAGAAAATATGTCCAGCCTGTAGTGTGGGCTAAGCAGCAATAAAAAAGCAAATCAATTTTTCAGGAGTTTCAAAGCCTGGTGCAGATTTCCAGAAGGCAGAAGCCAAAAATATATTTATTAAAAAAGACCCTAGGGGCTCAACAGTGTCATTTTAACCAAACTACTGCACCTTCAATATGATGAACTGTCACTGTATTTGGAGAAATACTTTGTAAACAATCCATTTGTATGTATAGATACAACGTGCTATATATGTATAGATAAATGCATATGCTTATGTTGCACCTATTCAATGTCATTGATTATTTGTGAGAGATGCAATGGCATACTGCAAAAAAACCCCCAAAGATCAAGCTAAGTTATAGTTATTTGTGTTCTCAGTGTAACGGTAGTGTGGGTTTTTTGAATTAGGGAACTCTGTATGTGTATATACATATAATGTGTGAGTGTGTGTGTGTACAGTGTGTATAGCTGTGTCTATAGGTATGTATGCAAGCACATACATTTAGATACATGTGTTAATGGATTATTTGCAGAATATTCCAGATGTAGCTGTACCAAAACTCTTGGTTTGGGGTTCTTAGCTTTGTCATGGTTGTTGTCTATAAGAGAACGCCTCATACAGTGCTGCTCAATGTGCAGGGCTGAGATCAGAGTTCATCCCTCCAGCCCAGTGCACAACCAGGAATGGCAGCTCAGAGGTCCCCACTTTACCCAAGTCGTGCACAGCAACCTTCAGAAATTAAAGTCAGGGGGGCCAGTCCCCACCTCCCTTTGACTTCTTCATCCTGTTCCAGCAAGATGCCCACAGCCAAAGCATTGAAATCAACTGCTCCCGGAGGAACAGAAGAGTTTCCACCAACAAAATTTGTTTTAAGGGATCCATTTGAGCTTTTGCTCACTAATTAGCTGGATCAAATCTGGAAATAGAGAACAGCAAACCCTGCAGCCAGCCATGGACTCACCCTGTTTCTGACTAATCCCTACAACCTCTACACACTCATCTACCCATTGAGACAACAGGGAGGCTCCACCATCCATCCAGCTTCTGACACTTACAATGGGGGATTTTTACTACCTCTTTTCTTTCCCCCTTTGTTTTTTGTCACTCTTGTTGCTAGAAACAGGTGATCATAAAAAGCCTCACTGTGGTCCGGCAGCAAACTGAGAAAAAATAATTCTTTCTTGTTACACTGAGCCACAGATTTATTTCCCTGAAGAAACCTAAGTGTGACTGCAAAGATAAAAAAAAAAAAAAGGGGGGGGAGTTAGCAGCATGGTGGTGATGATTAAGGTGCCCTTCCAAGAAATAAATAAATAACCCCAACCTGCTGGCACCTCCGTGCAGATCTGCATCACACCCCGTGTCAGGCTCCCGGTGTAATCAGGATGGGAAGGAGCTCAGCAGAGCAAGGACCTCCCATTTCAGAGCCTTGGTGCTAGAGACAATATATACCCAGCTGGCAGGATGGATGTGGGTTTTATTTAAAACACGGATAAACACATACACGGAGGGAAAGAAACCCTGCAAAGCCAAATTTGCTTCTAAATCTATTTATCTTTCGCCAGAGTCAAAATCACCTTGAACCATCTCTGCTGTTTCTTTTCCTTTTTCCTTTGAAGTCGGAAGTTCTACATAAGCCCTTCAGGAAAAAAAAAAAAAAAAAAAAAAAAAGTACAAAAAAAAAAAGAAGGAAAGGGAGGAAAAAAGGGAAGTGTATAAAGAAGCTATTTGTGATATGTATTTTTTAATACTGACATTTTAAAAGGTTGAAATGTTATGGTGTCTTTTGCAAAGTTATGCCATTTAAACAAGATAACATGGCATTTTACCGTTGAAGAAAAGACCCTCCTTTTTACTCATACCTTTGAACAGTTTATCGTTTTGCAGTAATATCCTTCAGCTATGGAGCGCTCTGTTCTTTCTCAAATGGAGGACAGCTTCTCTTCTAATTGTGCTTATGATACCAATTAGCATTGGGGGTTTCTGCTTTTATTAATAAACAGCCTTTCTATGCGTACCGTGGCTGTCCTAAATATTTTTTCTCCTATATAGGATTCAGGAAGAAATCGTAATTAATTCCTCTTTCAGTGAAAAAGCAAAGCTATTTTTAAATTGCGTGCCTGATTGAATTAACAAAGTGTTAGACAATTAACAGTCTTTCTTTTTATTTTTATGTTCTTTAAAATGCAGATGCAGTTTAATACTGTTTTCCCCTTCATCCTTTTCATGTGTCCTAATTGTTAACTAAGTAGTGTCAGGACTGTGTGTTATCGGCCAAGGCAGGTGTCAGGTTTAATATTATTAAAGATGCAATTACTTCTTTCTCAAGCACAGCTTGTCAGTTTAGCTCATCAATGTACATATCAATACATTTTTAAATGGAAAAGTATATCTCTTTTTCCCATCCATAATTATCTCCTCGGTATCTCGCCCCATGTTTTGGAACTGTCTCTCTGCCCTCAGTCCGGAGGGGTCCCGGGGAGAGAGTGTGCTGGATGGATGGTTTGGTCACTAAAATGGGATTCAGCATTAGTTAAAACTGGTCACTAAGTATGGCTTGAACTCATAAATCATTTTAGCTGGCAAAGGTGAAAACATTGAAATAGCATTGTTTTTCAGAAATGTCCTAAATTCTGTACTTGCAAAATTTCAAACTCATGTTTTCTTTTCATCTCTGGCTAAATTTTCTTTAAAGGAAGGTTTAGGAATCAGACGGTTGGTTTTAGAGTGCACAACGTGCTCCGTTTGACCCCAAGTGAAGTACAGGCACACACATCCCTACAATTTGGCCACCAGTCAAAAAATCAATTATTCTCAAAGCTTACACTGTGCCCCTTGAGGGAAATTGTTCTCTGACCATTCCTGGTCAGATGAACCATGTCCTGAAGGGTATATAAGCCATGAGCAGAGAACAGCTTAATAGATCAAGCTATGGTTTATTCACACATCTTCCAGCATCAGCACACCAAAGATATTTTCACTCTGCCACTTTCCTTTCCTATTAGTCTACAGCAAGCTCTTTTTCAATCATAGAATGGTCTAGGTTGGAAGGGAAATTTGAGGTCATCTAGTCCAACCATCAACCTAACTCTGATAATAAAAAAAACAACAAAAGAAAACCATAACAAAAAAAAACCCCCGCATCACTAAACTATGTCACTACGCACTATGTCAACCCGTCTTTTGAAAACCTCCAGGGATGGTGCCTCAACCCCTTCCCTGGGCAGCCCATTCCAGTGCCTAATAAACCTTTCAGTCTAAAAATTTTTCCTAATATCCAACCTGAACCTCCCCTGGCGTAACTTGAGGCCATTTCCTCTTGTCCTAGTCCTTGTTCAAGACAAGGTGCTCAGAGATTCCACAGCCCATATTTATTACCATCCTGGCTTGCCTCTTGCTGACTGGTCATTTCATCATGAGGGTGATGCACATTCCCAAGCCAGATTCCATTTACTCTGGAATCTTGTAGATATTCTTTGTTGCAGGACCTAATCTGCAGCCCAAGAGCTTCTGAGCAAACCCAGCTGAGAGTTCTCCAGTTTAGAAAAATGCGTAAAAGGCAATGGGCTGTTTCACTGAAATGTACATGTTTATGGGAAATATGTGCTCCTTCACTGTTTGCTCTCAGAATGTCGTGATGGAGAAGCATTTTCAGCAAAGGAAACTTTAAAAATAATTGGCCAAATGTGAGAAAAAATGGCTCGTGCCCCTCTCCTCCCCCAACTCTTTCTGCTTTCCACTGGTGAAAACTAAAGCACAAAAGCCTCCCCTGGCGTGACGCTGCTTCAGCACGTGCTGTTCCCTCCACCCTGGCAATGGGGAGGCAGATTTTGGTGCCGTGGCTGGAAATCAGCTCATCCTCTGGGCCGTGGTGTGCATCAGCTGGCTGTGTTTGGGCTGGAAGTGGGGTGGGATAAAAGAGGGGCTCAGGTTTGGGATGGTAATGGGTTCTATCCTTGATCAATGCCCATGGGTCATACATGGGCTCTCCATGCTCCTGTGGGTGCCCTGGTGGCTGCACAGGAGCCTGGTGACTTCCAGAGCAGCCGTGGGATGCTCCGGCTGCCAGCTCAGCTGTGCGTGGCTGGAGACTGACAACTAATGGTTAGTTTGCAAATAGCTGCATAAAAGATCAGAGGATAACGTGCCAGGGGCGGGGAAAAGAGAAGGAAGGAAGGGGAACGACTGGTAGTACTTAAAGAAAATTGATTCCCGTTTAATTTTTATTTAGTTCGATATTAATTCTCAACAACGGGGTTCTTAATGCAGAGTTTTGCCCAGCTTTCAGGCAGTGTCAGGATCTGGCGGGGTGGTAGAAACTGTGACTGTAATTAAGAGGGCCACACATTCATCTCAAACTTAAATTCTCCAGGCTTAATTCTCTTCTCAACCCAGGACAAATCAGAAATAATTTCATTTCCATTAATACACTTCCCAGCCGTGTGAATCTGATGGAACAGCATGGCCCTTCAAGTCCTTCATCCCCTTTTAAAGAGGAGACATTACGTCTGCCCCAGCATTACTGAGAATAGGAAATATGAGATCACGAAATCAAAGTGATGGAGCTTTGTGTTTCAAGTTTTTGATGGAGAGAATAAGGAAAAAAAAAGAGAGAGCGACCTTTTTAATAAAAACCTTTTAAAGACAGGACAACTGGGGAAAATTTACCTTCGTGCAAGTAGAAACTCTGATCAGTTCTCATATTGTTATAGACAAGAAGGGAAGAAAAGGGAAGAGCAGTTTGTCTCCAAGGGGAGGTCTCCATGGCTCCTCGCACACTGCACAGGGTGTGAGAGCATCTGTGTGTCCTCACAGGTTGGCCAGGTCTTTCAAGCCTGTCACCTGCCACCCCTTCCCCAGAGATGCTGCAGGAAAAGCTCCTACACGTACCGTGTCCTGGGCATCTCCAAGGAGACCACATCTGACCACCTGCATCTGCGGGTGGCAGTGGGGAGTCTCCAGTGGAAAATGGGACTTCTGGGAGAGCATAGGTCATTTGGGAAAGACAGGGCAGGAAGAACAAGAGGTCCTGTGTCTGTGGGCTGCTAACAGAGACTGTGTCCAGGGAGGGGGACGGAGAGGTCAGAAAAAGGGGGGTACTTGCTGCCTGGAGATCCTCCAAGCTTCTGCACCAGAGGCTGAGAACAAGAGCCATGTGCAAGGAGGAATGTGAAGGAGGAGGAGCCTCTGAGGCACTGAAAGCATTCATTTCTGTGGGAGATACCTGGCTAAATCCTTTCCTCACTTTTGAAAATCTCCACCCGCGAATTTTAGCTCTGAAATTCGCTGTCGCGAGGCAGTCGTGTCACTGCTCTGCCATAAGAGCCCTTGCGTTATATTGGCAATAGCATTTGATTATTGCACTTTGATATAACTGAATAGGTAATCAGACCACTCTTTATTTTAGCCCGAGGATATGCCTTTGATTTGTAGAGGTTGGCCATTTCTTATCTGAGTCTGAAAATGGGATTATTTAAATGTGTATTGATGTTTTTCATGTGGTCTAACTGTGCAGTTCAACATGGTAATTCAACTCATAGCTATACCAGATTGTTATCTAATCTGATAAGATATGAACAGCACAAAGCCGAGATGATGAAACAATCAGGATTGTTGACTCACTGGGGTCCTGCTAAATCCAGTCTGCTTTCATACTTAATTATCCTGTCAAGTTCCTCGAATCTTAGCTCCTCCAGCACTGCGATGGCGAGAACGGTGGTAGTGACACCGCTTGGTGAATACATAAGTTGATCAAAATAATTTCAGCAGATACAATGGCTATTTATGCCTCAACCGCAATATGAAAAGCTACTGATTCAAATACCCTAGACTGCAAAATTGGCCCTCTTAGCATTTCTAGGATCACTGAAGGCCGTTATTAGAGGCCTCTGGAAGTTGATGTTTTGCTAACATGAGCTGCCGCCTGACTGTCTCTTACCAGAGGGGAAAAAAAGACTAAGTGAAAAATTCAGCCTTCCTAATTTTCTTCCTAAGCTGGTCTTTTCTACCTACCTACACCAGGCACTTTACCTGCCCCTGAAAACTTTGTTGGAAATCTACAGCCCATTCCTCCTGATGCTGCTTACGCCGTATTTTACTCTTATTGTGACTGCCATTTTTATTAAAAGATAATTAAGCTGTATTAATTTAATCTAAAAGATAAATGTTGGAGGCTCTCCCCACCACTTGCAAAAAGCTTGTATTTTCAGTTTTTTCTTGATCATCTAAGGGAGTAATCATGAGAGCAAGTGTTGTATCTATCACAACAGGGGATGGCAGAGGTCACGGTGTCTATAGCAGGTGAAAAGAAGGTATTTCAGGTATTCAAGAAAACAAGCATTAAGGATTGAGCAGAAGTAGTGGAAATATTGTAATGGTCTGAGTTGAAATCACACTCTTGTAAATTTTACCGGGGTCTTTGCTGTTAATCTGAGGTCAGTGCTTTGCTATCGGGCAGTATTTACTTGTAGAGTAATGTGGGTATGAAGGACACCCCCTGATGGAGGTGTTTTACATGGTAAGATAAGGAAAAAAGGGGCCATAACTGTTCAAGGAAATCCCAAAGATCAAAATATCACGGTGTCAAGCATCTTTTGCTGATTAACTCACTGGTAGATCCTTTGTTAGTTACAGAGCAGCCAGTCAAGCATCCTTGTGTTTAAAATCGACACTACAAAATATCCAGATACTGAAAGATGTTGCTATCTACGAGGTGGATTTTAAAGGGAAAACCTCTGCTTTCATTAAAAGAATTATCAGCTGGAAGACCAAGTGATTTAGGTCAAACCCATTAAAGTTCCCTTCCAGGGGCAGAATAGGGTAAAAATACCCGATTTTCCAAGAGCTGAGCACCTCGTGGTAGAGATTGGTTCTACCACACTCCTCGGCATCCAGACCCTGAAAACTTCTGACCTTAAATGGTGTAGGAGCCTCAATTCACTTTCATATTGGTCCTCTTGAAAATTGTAGCTATTATGTTTAAATTAATTATGCTATTTTCTGTCGAAATTGCAGAGTGCCGTGCGAGAGAACCTTGCCCAGCCCCGGCACACATGGGGTGACGGGAGGCCCTGCCCTGGTCTTTCAGAAAGGCTGTAATTAGCATGGAAAGGAAAGACCAACTGTTGTTTGAAAATGTTAATGCTAAAGGTCTCGTTCAAGCTGGTGTCTCTCGCAGAAGCCCGTGTCTCTCATCTAAGCTGATGGAAAAAATTGTTACTTTTCTGCTCTGGCTTTTTCCTTTCCCCCCTTGGGGAACTGCGCCTTTCAGGGGGTCTCGGAGGTGGGTTTGAGCATGTTCTCCAGCTCAGCCCCCTCCCCAGCTCCATCCCACATCAGAAGGACTTGGACCTGTTGGAGCGAGTCCAGAGGAGGCCACAAAGATGCTCCGAGGGCTGGAGCCCCTCTGCTGTGAGGACAGGAGGAGCATCAGACCTCATGGTCCACATTAGTGTTTGGGCTGACCAAACCTTGCTCGTTTAGGAAAGCATTGAGTATTTATTTTCCTTTTTATAAACCTAAGCCCTCTCCTCATCGGGCTCATCTTCCACCTCAAGAGCTCCTTTGCGTGGCTGCTGCCTCCCAGGGCTGCTGTCACATCCCCCCCGTGCACGTGGACCTGGTGGTGACCCTCATTCCCCACCACACCTGGGCTTGCTGATGAGGTTCAGAATGCCTTAAAATAGGTTAATTTGTAGGAAAGTGACAGAAATAAATTGCTGGCACTTTTGTGTGCTGATAAGTTTAACCTTTTTTTTTTCCCCCGAGCAGCTAAATTGCCAATCATCCGGAAACACAGTGGAGTTCACCCATTACATAAAGGAAGCTGTTAGTCTCATTTAAAACAATATTGACCTTTTTCCCGTCCTTTCCATTTTGACTAAATTACAGGGTACATTTTTTGAAATGTGGCTTTTGTCTGACTGTAACCAGGTGACCCTGATTTTTCCTCTCTTTTTTTTTTCCCCCTCACTTACAGCTTTCAACCTTTCCTTTCTACTTCTAACGCAGTTCTTAGTTTAACCACCGAGATTTTCAAACTCAGAGATATTAAAAAAAGAGTTTGCATGATCCATATATTTTCCAGTTACAGAAATCTACACCTGGAAGCTAAGGAAAGCTTTGCTGGTGGGCACTGAAATACAGGGTGTGGGGGTAGCACGGGGCATTTGGAAAATGATTGAGAAATGTCTCTGTCCTTCCAAAGTCAGAGCAGTGAGCGTGCATGAGCATTCAGTTTCACTAAAAAATATTTTCAGATGCAATATTGCCAATAGATTATCTTCTGGGAGCAAAGATATTCCTGGTAGCAAAGAAACAGGTCTTTTTCCTTGTCTTTATCTTCAAATCGGGCTGTGAGAATGGATGGCTCCATCTCAAACCAATGTAATTCATCCTGAGAGATTTTTTTTTCCTGCACGGAAACATTTTTTAGTTATCTCAAACCAATGTAATTCATTCTGAGAGGTTTTTTTTCCTGCACGGAAACATTTTTTAGTTCATTTGGGGCCCTGGGCTGAGCCTCTGATGTCAGCTTCTGAGGACATTACAATATAAGAGTGACGCTTGAGTTATTTTTCTTGTACCCAAGCCCTCTGATAGCTGCGTGGCCTTACAGATATATTCTACTTATGTTTCCTTCATTATTTCCTGAAGATATATAAAGAGACAAAGCCTCTCTGCTCGGCTTCCTTCCTTCCCAGTTAGTGCCCAGTGGCATCAACAGTATTTCCACAAACTGAGCTGGGGTAAATCCCTGTATCTCCATTGCCTCAAATGATGGAGGCTCAGTTACATCAGCTGAGGATCTGAACCATCCTCCCGTACATTTGTGATGTGCTTCTGGCATTTGTTTCTTGTATTAACTTTTTCTGGATAAAGACTAAAAATATCACCATGCATGTTCCACTAGCTCTTGGCTCATATAGAAATGCATCTTCTAATGCCAAACTTAAATTAATACAAGCATTTTTATTTTTTTTTTTAATTCAGACGTATGTTGGTTCTTTATATTATTTTTTCTAAATCACTTAAGTGTGGGTTTTTTCCCCAGTTGGTCCTATTTCAGTAGTTCCAGTGATTTTTGCAGGAATTCTGAGACACAGGAAGCTTTAGGAAACTTTAGGATTCCCTGACAAGAGAAGCATTGGTATTTCCATTAAGCTTAGGAAATTTAGGCCTCTTCTGTGGAGCATTTATCCCCCAGATTTGATGCCACAATAGTGAGAGCCCGAAGAGAGCGTGGTACCTTCCAGCTTTAACGCCATCTCTTCAATATTTGAATAATCTGAATCAGTGGCATTGAAAATGCTTTGAAATGTTTAATCGTATTCTCTAGGAAAGAGATATTCAGAACCTTTCAAATCAAACTGCCAACAGAGAAAATCATTTCTTCAAACTGCTCCCTGGTCCAATGTCCAATCCGCCTGTGAAAATATTTGGGTTGCATTGCCGGGATTTGATTGACTCTCCTGCCAACCCCAAACTTTTAATAAGCTGTGAAGGGACAAATTATTCCAACCACCCTCTCTGTGTTTGGCGACCAGGCTTTGGGAGGAGAGCGAAGTGCTGTCTCTTGATTGCAGGAGGAACCGTGTCTCTGTGACAGCTACGTGGGCTGCAGGTAAATGAGACCCCAGATCCGTGATGTCTCCTCCTGCCTCTCCTCCTGGCAGAGGAACAGCCCAAACCCTCCTCCTTCCTCTGCAGGGCAGGAGCATCACATTTGGGCTGGCCAAGGTGCTGCCTTGCCAGAGGTTTCAGGGTTTGTAATGCTGGTAGAGCAATTTCTGATCTTTTGGTTCTACTTCAGAGCCTCACAGAGGATCCAAACATCCTCTATAAGCAATGATGTGCACAGTGGACTTATACAGTGACAGGAATAAAATAATCCCACCTGCTGTATACAGCCTTTAGGTGATCTGGTTTGACTCAGCGTTAGGATGTGCCTGCGTGTAAAATTGCCCCGCACAATTATTCAATCTCGTGACAACTATTCAGTTTGCAAAGCAAAAATAATCCTGTGATTGCCCTGTAATTAGCTGATAGTTGCTAATCAATTACATCTGCGGAGCTTGCCTTCCATCGAGGAGGTGCGTGGAGGTGATTTACGGGGAAGGTGCGGTGCCTGCCCCGAGCAGCCTACAGACCTCCAGCTCCGCTTCCCTGGGGCTGGAGGGAGAAATATGGGACTAAACTCTTGATTGGAGCCGGGTGGTGGGAGATGGACATCTCTCCCACCAGCTACAGCACCATCAGGGTGTGGGTAGGACACGAATCCTCTTGTTGGGAGGGGGGTTAATGCTGAACAGGCTGGCGGCAAAAGTTTGTTTGAATGAATCCTGAGTGAAGAAAGCAAACTCATTCCCAAAATATTTGGATAAATATTCCTGTTGTCACTTGTCCCCTGGAGATTCAGCACAGCCAGGGTGGCTTCCTTCACCGGGGTGGTTTGACACCCCTGCAATAGAAATAAGTGTAAAGTATTGTGTATTCTACAGGTGTGTATTTACCTTGATATTCCTCCTTTCCTGAAGGGATGAGGGTTCCAGGCTACCCGTTGGCAGTGGGGGTTTGCTCTCCTGTCATGCAGCTGGAAATGTGGCGGTGTCAGAGTCTGGGATATTTCCAACTGGTTAGAAAAAAAGGGATTAGCAAATATCTTTGAATAACAGCAAAAATCAGGCAGAGTCCCTAATTTCTGGACGCGCACTCACCAAACTCTCCCAGAGCATCCTCGGCTGGAGCTTGAAGGTTCTTTCGGCACGCAGAGGAAGGGATGATTTTGCAATATTAGGAGCAGTGCTGGGAAAACTGAAGGGAGACGTGAAGCTACCGGCAGGTTTGAAGCAGAGTTTGATAAATATTTCTGCTGTGAAAGAGGGAAGACATGATGGGAATAGAGATGTGTCCGTGAGAAGTTAGGCAGGAGTTTAAAGGGAAGGCTGACAAGCTTGAGCGTGATGCTGCAGGGGAGAAGCTTATTTTTGAGAGAGATGGGGGGGAAAAGGATGGAAATGTGATGGAAGAGGGAAAGGGACAAACCCTGAGGTTATGAACCACGCTCGAGGGAGCAAGAAGGGGGAGGTTTGGGGACCTCCCTGAGGTTACAAACCATGCTTGAGGGAGCAAGAAGGGGGAGGTTTGGGGATCTTTGGGTGGAAAAATGTGTGGTTGGGTGCAAAAACATGTCACCTGCCCAGCCAGTCATGAAGCCATGGTCCCACGGCTCTGATCCCGGGCGGCTGCTTCCAGCTCAGCTCTGCAAGCACCGAGGACCATGATCCAGCCAGGAAAAGCCTGGGGAGTGGGGCTGGATGAAATCCATCCTCCTCACCTTCCTCCTTCCCTCTCTACCATCCCCACCTCCTACGAAGAAAGATCCCCACAACGCCATTAAAATGTCTTGTGTCGATTGGAAATTCATTGTTCGCTAAAAGCTAATCAAAGAGCGGGTAAACACAATGGCCCCCTTCTCCCCCCAGCCTGACGTTTCATTTACACAAGAGCTCAAGCCCTGGCACCGGCGCTGCCACGCAGCCGTCAAGCATTGATTGTGCTATTCAGCGGGATGGCTCAATAATTACAGCCCCGGATCTCCAAACCACACCAAAGAGCAGGCTTACCACTGCTCGCCTTTGTTACTAATTGTCCTTCAGGATACTTGAGATGAATTACAGTGGCTTACATTTTCCTGTTTTTCCTTTCTCTTGGGCTTAAAAAAAAAAAAATAAATAAATAAAAAAATAAAAAAAAGAGAGAGAAATCTTCCCACTTAGCGGAGCTGGACGGATCAGACAAGTGTAGCGTTGACTGTTGACAGCACTTCATAAGAAAACCCTCTGACTGCAAACTGTCTCATTGACATGTTCAGCTTGACACGTGGGATTGATTTTTGATTGTTTTACGAAGCTCGCTTCTGCATGTTTTCATTACCAAGGCTGGGCAGTTTTCATACTAACACTTACGAAATGTTAGAGCTATTAATATAATTTGATATCATCTATACCGCATCTAATTGTAACGAGTAATCCACCAAATGAAGCCTCTTTCACCAAAGCTCTCCAAAATGGATTGCACTTCTGATTATTCTTCCAGTTCGTTTCGTTTGGGAGCGCTTGAAACAGTAGCAAAATTGTTGTAGTTGGAGATGTTTAATCCTGCTAGTTGTCAAGACGGAATCAGGGCCGAAAGTTTTATATCGAAGAGAGGTGAATGTGATCAGAGCTGAATCCGTGCTTATTCCCAGGGACTTCATTGGGAACTGGATCAGCTCCCACAGAACCAGTGCCAGGCTGCAGTAGATTCCCCACACTCGTGGGCCATTTGGATGGATGCTTATCCTTCATTTGTTAAATCTTCTGCCCCCAACCATCCCTGCCATCACCCCCATGATCCCATGCCCAGCCTCCAGGCTCTGACCCACCCTCTCCCTTGTTCTTTCCCATCTTTCTCCAAGGATCCTGCTCATCATAAGCCTCCCCGATCCTCCAGAAACCCCCGAGAGGAGGTGTGCTGGAGCTTGCTCTTCCCTGTGGAATCATCCTGCTCCCGTTGACCCCAGGGAGAGTTTTTGCCCAGCAATGGTCTGGAGCTGATCCAGACTGCCCCAGAAATTTAGGAGGAACTTTCCTTCCTTCTGAGACAGGTTGAAGACATGGGTTATGGTTGAGTAATGAGACTGCAGAGGGGGGCTCGCCCGTATAGAGAATAAGCTCCTTCTGCTGCTCCTGTTGAGAAGATATCCCTTGGAAAAAATACTGCTTGCACTGCCTTTGCCTTTTTTGAAATGCAGTACATAAAGAGGAGGAATGAAACCATCTTAGCTGAATTTTAGAAGATGGAGTCCCACAGTCCATATGTGAAATTGCAACTGGTTTTGCTCCCGCGCTCGCTGTGTTTGCAGCCAGTGGGATCACCCAACAGGAGCTGAGAGCCTCACAGTGACCAGGTGGCCTGGATTTCACAAGATTGTCCTTTTTTTTTTGTCTCCAGTCACAGGAGAAAAAAAAAAAAATCATTTCCCATCACTATTCCCCCCATTTTTCCCCCAGTAAATTAAAATGTAATATTCCTTGGTGCCACACATCATTTTTCTGAGCCCGAGCTACGATTACCCCAGTTTCCATCAGCTGGGCAGGGGCTGGGAATTTCCACTCGTGAACAAATGCCCTTCTTGCTTTGCTTTTTATAAAAAAGCGTGGCCCTAAATAGTGTGTAAGCGCTCTCCTGCGACTGTGCGCTCTCCTCATAACCCTTCCACTCCAGCAAAGTGATTGTCTGAACTGAAATCGCTTCACTGAGATGATTAAATTAGTTCCTACATGCCAGAGATGTACAGAGGTCTTGACATTTATATTTGGGTACTAGAGTCTGACATTCAAATGCGTTCGTGTTTGAAAACAGCGTAATTTAAAAAGTAGCATAAAATCCATTAATATAATAGGGAGAGAGGGCGATGCTTTAATTTGTTTGGGGCTGTGCAAAATGATCATTTCCCGGGGCTGCGGCGAGGGCAGCCCTGCGCTGCCTGGGCTGTGTGAGACGTGCTCTTCCCAGCATCTCCCAGTTTCACCAGCTCCCGTCTGCTGGGGTGAAAAATTAAACTCACGGAAGCTGGGAGAAAAATCAACCTTGGGCTGCAAAGGGCTGAGATGCTTCTAATCGCAGTAGCTTTATTTTGATGTGATATAATGCACTCTTTCCTTCCTGCGGCTGGGCTGTCAGACCAACTAAGCACACGGGTTAAAGCTCCAAAAAACGGGCAAAATAAACAATTAATGACGTTCTCGGGGATCCCAGCGAGTGAAAAGCCACACCACCTATGCAGGCAGCTTATCACAAATTCACCCAGCACCCCGACAAAGAGAATCTGACCCCACACTAAATTGTGTCGTACGTGATGAGGATGCTGTAGGCTGGTGGTTGCCATTATTTAAAAACCAAAATTCTATGGTTTTTTAAATTATTTTTGCCCCAATGATACACTTCTTTAATATGTATATTAAAGTCCTCTTTGTGAATCCAAATCCCATTGTTTTATCACGGCTTGGATACCCCAGCAGACACTCTCTTTCGCCTGGAAATAGGATTTTTGACTTTAACTCAGAGCAGCATTGCTACTTTTCGATGTTATTTTGAATGAGTGAATGCAAATCACATTATTCAATTTGCAGAAGCTGTTTCATTCATGATGTGACATTAGCATCTGGTACCTAAAGGAAACGTTCTTCACCAACTGAAATAAAAAAAAAATTAAAAAAAAAAGGCTGATAAATTCCTGAGAACAAATTCCCCACAACGCCTACGGCGCAGCAGCCCAGGAGTTTCTTTCTTTTGCATCAAACCAGAACTCTGCTGGGATATTGATGTTTTTCCCAGGATGTCCCTCTAATGTGGGGGGAAAAAAGAACTGTAAAGATCTAGTCTGAAGCCCATGAGCCTGCACGGCCCAGTGGAAGGGAAGAAGGAGCCTGTGACAAACGTGAGTGCCCACATTTTGCTGGTGTGTGCCTGCACATATTTATTATTCTCATCTGCAATATTGATGACCGAGGATCGATCTCACTGCACATGCGTCCTCCTCCTCCTCCTCCTCCTCCTCCTCCCCGCATCCCTTCCCCTTGACTTGCGCAGCTGAAAAACGCTTGGGTTTTTTGTTTTGGTTTGTTTTGTTTTGGGCTGATAAATTCCTGAGAACAAATTCCCCACGACGCCTACAGCGCAGCAGCCCAGGAGTTTCTTTCTTTTGCATCAAACCAGAACTCTGCTGGGATATTGATGTTTTTCCCAGGATGTCCCTCTAATGTGGGGGGAAAAAAGAACTGTAAAGATCTAGTCTGAAGCCCATGAGCCTGCACGGCCCAGTGGAAGGGAAGAAGGAGCCTGTGACAAACGTGAGTGCCCACATTTTGCTGGTGTGTGCCTGCACATATTTATTATTCTCATCTGCAATATTGATGACCGAGGATCGATCTCACTGCACATGCGTCCTCCTCCTCCTCCTCCTCCTCCTCCTCCCCGCATCCCTTCCCCTTGACTTGCGCAGCTGAAAAACGCTTGGGTTTTTTGTTTTGGTTTGTTTTGTTTTGTTTGTTGTTGTTGTTGCTGTTTGGGTTTTGAGCAGCGAGCAAAATGCCCTGATGTTAATGCCGCATCATTTTCCCAGGTGGGGAAAAAAAATTAAAAAAAAAAAAATAAAAACAGAAAGAAAATAAACAAATCAAACCAGCAGACAGAGGAATCAGGGCAGGCCACTGCAGTCTATAGCAAACGGGGCTGGGAGATGGTGTTTCGGCTGTTGGGAGCGGGTCGGTGGAGGGGAATAGATTGTGAGTGCTAAATATGAGGATTTTATTATGCAGGGGAGCCCTCATTTTAAAGGGGTGGGATAAAACCGCATTCGGGATCAAAATCAGTCTTCAAAATAGTGAAAATTCCTCACATGGCTAGGACGACTGGTATCTCTTTTTTTTGGAAAAGCAACTCTTAATTAATTGGGAAAAAATTGGCACAAGAATAAGTGAGAATATACGTATGTATACGTGGGTGTGTGTACATACACATAATACACTTATTTATTATGCACATGCTGGAGTGTGTGTGTGTATGATAAGAATAACGAGCTATAACAAAAATGAGGGGACAATTATTCTGATCTTTTGTAACCCATCTCGGCTGCGTAAATTATCATTTTGAGCAGTCTGAAACAGAAAACTAAGCATAATAGACTATAGGGAGGCATATTTAAAAAATAAATTAAGGAATAAAATGCATAGAGACAGAATGCCATGTTTTGTTATGTCACTCCCTGCCTGCCTTTCTTCAGGAGAGAGATTTCAAATTAAATTCAAAGACTGTACTTTTAAATAAACAATGAAAATTGAAAATAGGCTTCCTTGTTAAAATATATATATATTTCTTCTCTTTTTTTTTTTAAGTAATGCAGTACTGTGTCAGTAAAAAAAAAAAGAAAAAAAAAAGAGGAGGGCATTAGGTATTAGGATTCCGAACGGGATAGTACATCTTTAATGATACATATGATAATTAAAGAATACAATAAACACAATTAGCATATGTTTTAAACAGTTTATTAGTGAAGCTTACCATAAAATCAGAATATATAGAGCTCCAGGGTTTGTTGGGATAACAGCTTCTAATCCTTAGAGTCATAAAATCCCTGGCTTGGAAGAAATGGGCATCTTTAAAATGATTGAATCAGCAGGCCTCGAGTGAAAACACACAAATTAGCAAACTCCAGCAGTTGGGCACTGCGCGATGCTGCAATGCACGGAGGTGAAGTCATCGCTGACACTGCCCCAGCAGCTCTGATAGAGCACAGCAGGGATGTGGTGCTGCTGTGGACATCCGAGGAGATAATTACTTTAACTCCTTCCAGACCAGGGATACCCAAAAAATAACATCATCATAATTTAAAAAAAAAAAAAAAAAAAAAAAAAGAGAGAAAAAAAAAAAGTCACCTTTATTTTGCAAATAGTCACCATGGGGAGGAACGAATGTCTGAATTAGTGATGGGTATAAAGGAAAAGGGACTTCAAAAAAGAAGGGGGGTTTGGTCTGTCCATCCTCCCTCCCTCCCAGCCCTCCGGCCACGGCCCCGCAGTGTGACCTGGGGGACCCAGAGGTGGGTGGCCCCCACCCAGGGCAGCACTGAAACCCAAAGGACTCCCCACGGGCATTACTGGGAGTTTGGAAGTTGAATAATGGAGTTAACCAGTCTGGACAGGGCTCTGACAGCGCTCTCAGGCAGCCGGCAAATAACACTCTGTTTCCTGCTCTTTCTGCTCTTCTTTTCCCCATGTCCATATTCTGCCTTTATCTCTCCATTTGTTTCCATCTAAATTCAGGGCAGCGTGAGCTGTTGGGGTGGGTTTTTTCTGCTATGATTAACAAATAAGCTCTTTACGTTCATCGCCCCACCGTAGAGATAATTTCTTCCCTCTTTTGTTATCTGTTTGTTTGTTTGGAGGGGGCGAGGGTGGGTTTATTCCTGCAGCTCAGATATTTTGGGGTTTTTAAGAGCAGCAGGGAAGGCTTCGGATGAGAGTCGGTGTGGGCTGGAAGGAACGAAGCTCTGCTGAGGTTTTTTGAAGGGAAGGGGCAAATTGTCAACTTTATAATGAATCCTCATCAGACGTGATGACTTCCCAGCTCTGCAGCAAGGGAGAAGAATAGCAGTCAAGCGATGTTTGAACACATTCTTATGGGGAAATTGGAGTGTTTGGATCCTGAAATTAGATCTGAAGACAGCCAAACATCTCCATAAAAATGGGAGCTTCACTCAAATGAAGGCATTTCGAGTTTGCTCAGCTCCCGGTCTGATCGGAACAAATTCAATCACAGCTCAGCACAGAGCGAGCGGTTTGCGGTCCCTGCTGCCTGGCAGAACGGGTGGGCATGAGAGAGGCTGCCTGCTAATTTGGGTGGTCGGGAACATAGTCTTCTGAGTCATCTTAAACATGCAAGGAATACTGAAAACACCCGGCGTGCGTGGAGACACTGCCTCGCTTTACATTTCTCCCATGGCTTGGGATTTGGGCCGATATTATTTTCCTTAAGGTCTCCCTGAGACTCCCAGTCCAGGAGATGGATGCACTGTGTAGTAGCAACGCAAATGCACGGCGTACACCACGCTTTGCCCCATAGATATTAGTCTCTTTTTGCATAGCCACTCTTTGCCCCATAGATATTAGTCTCTTTTTGCCCCACAGTAGCCTAAATACAAAAGGAACGAGCTGGAGGAGAAATGAAGGTCCAAAAAAAAAGATGAAGTGACTTCCCCAAGGTCAAACAGCAGGACGGTGGCAAAGGCAGGAATATAAACATGAATTATATTGTCACGCTGCTAGGGGAAAAGGTTGAAATGCAGCTCATTTTTTTTTTTTTTTTCCTGTAGTTTAGACCCAGCTTGACGTATTTGACCTCCATTCAGCTGGCCAAGGTCTGGGGAAAGAAATACAAAAAATAGGATTCTCTGGCTACTCTGGGGAAAGACAGGGAGGTAAACTGAGGTGTGTCGTGGGTTCACTCCGCAGCTTCCCCTGGTTGGAGCGAGCCAAGGGGTGAGGCAGGGTCTGGTTGAGTTGTTTTTCTGTCAACTTCATTGGTTTTGAGTTTGTGTTTGAAGGGACAAAGAAATTTGGCCCCGCAGCCTGGGAGGAAGGGAGGGGATGGAACTGCACCCATTTTTTCCTGCTGTGTTTCCCTGTGGACATTCCCACTCTCGCTCGCCAAGCACCGGAGTCAGCACAGGACGAGGAGCTTTGGTCACAAGACCTGAATTTTAGCTCCATCTCTATTTTTTAGCAGAGGAACTGGGCAGAGCATTCCCAGCCCATCCCCAGGGAAGGGCAGAGGAGCAGCAGCTTGGCATTCTGCTCCGGGGGGGGGGGATTTCAGCCTGGAAAAATCCTCACCCAGGGCTTGTCCTTACCTGGAAGAAGGTTCTGTTGACCCACATCCCCACCTGGGCTCTACACGCTCCTGCTGGGGAAGAATTTATTGTCTGGGAGGTGTAATGGCACAAGCAGCCATCTGATTATGGCACGTAAAGCCTGCTGGCACCCAGGTGTTAAAGAATAATAGAGGTGCCAGCTGTAACTCACCCAGAGCCAGCGGCACAGGAGGGCACCCATCCCTGTTCCCTCGTCCCAGTTGCCCCCCCTGTCCCCTGCCAGGGCTCAAGGGGCACTGGGGTGAAATTGCAACACTCAGGAGAATAATATCCCCCAGAAAAGAGCAGTTGTCTCAGTAAGAACGAATCCGGATCAAAATTGGAGACAAAATTTAGTGTCGCCTTCCCCTCCCTCCTCCTGCCATTGTAGAGAGTTCCACGGCATTTCCTAAACCTGAGATTTTAAAGAAAATGTTTTAAATAACAATGTGTGCACTGGTCTCTTTTTCACCCAGGTATAAGCACTAACACACTTTATTTTTTTTAACCACCCAAGCACGTGGCACAAGCTTTTTTTGCATTTTGAATATGAGGTCAATTTAGCATCTGCAGAATATTTTCCTGTTCACTTTCCATTAGCATTTTACATTTATTAGTGAGAAACTCAGCAATGGCGGGTACCTAATTCAGCTAAAAACTAATTCCACACTGAATATTTGACTAAGAGGTTGACTTTAAACTGTGTTAGTTATTTTTATAGATATTCTAAAAATAATACCATAGGGTTTATTACCTAACCCGTATCACACATAATTTGACATTTGAATGTTGAGGGTGCGTACATGTGTTAAAACAGTGAGAAAATATGCACAGAAATTTTTCAAGACTTCTTTAAAATAAAAATAAAAATAAAAAAAAAACCCAGAAATGTATTATGTGCCCCAACTGCACTGCAAATTGAAAAATTGAGAGTGGTGGGTCGCCTGTACACAGACATTTATTAGCTGGGTTCCTCTGCGCAGACTTTTTAGGATGCTCTATCACGGATTAATGTCTCTCAGCAAAGAACGTGCTATAAAAAAAATAAGGAAGGCAACTGATAAAATTAATGAAACAAATCATTGTTGAAAAGCATTTGGTGAGGTGTGAATTTTGAAAGCTAGTTTCCTAATACAATATTTGTAAAATAAACAGAAATTAATACCCATTAATATTAACATAATTATCTTAACTGAGAATGTTGAACTGTTGCCTGTTTTGTTCTTTTCAACTGCAGCGTCTCACTACAACTGTTTTTGTAGCTGGGGAATAATCTGCTTGTGTACGCTGTAATGACACAAGAAATAAAACGTAATAAAAGGAATAAAATCTGAATTCCCATCTCAGCAAAGAGTAATTCCACAATCCATATTATTTTTTTTTTTTGGTGGCTTTCCTATAAGGTGAATAGTTCTGCATGGCTTTATTTCCTAGACCCATTTTCACTGCCACCTTGGGTTGGGCTCAAGTGAGAAAGTGATTCTATATTATTTTTTTTTTTTGGTGGCTTTCCTATAAGGTGAATAGTTCTGCATGGCTTTATTTCCTAGACCCATTTTCACTGCCACCTTGGGTTGGGCTCAAGTGAGAAAGTGATTCTGCTTAACACAAAAACCTTTTCCTACAGCTTAAAATTACCTTGAGTGATCCTAAATTTCCTAAATCCTGGGAAGGTGATGGGAGCGGGTGAAGCACACGCCATTCCTGCTGTCCCCCTTCCACCACTCCCCATGGGACAGCCCCTTCTCTCCACCTTTCCCACCAGGGAGGATGGCTTCCCAGGTGGGTATCCCAAATTTTGCGTGCACATCAGAAGCAAACTTCAGATCTTCCCAGCTCCGTGCAGATCTGCCTTTCGGATCCGCCAAAATGTGAAAAAAATGCGACATTTTCCATGAGAAATGGCTTATTTTTAGTTCTGCAGATACCGCAGTAGCTCGCGAAGGAAACCAGCCACTATGTGGACTGAAGTAAAAATACTGACACCTCACAAAGTTAAACCACGGACAGGAAAAAAAGGGAATTTCTTCTTTTAATGACCAAAGCAACATGACACACCTTTGCATCCTGGTGGTTTATTAGGCTGTAATCCACAGAATTCGAAGGTCCTGGTGCTGGGTGGTGCCCATGGGTGAAGGGATGGGGCAGGACAAGCCCGATCCATCCCTTGGGGTTTCAGACCCCTCGGTGGTAAAATGAGGGAGCAGCTTTATGGTGAGGAGGCCTCCACTTTCAGGATGGGGCAGCTTTAGCTTTGGCTTCAAGAAGACTCCAGCTCTAATTTAGGTCCCATGTTAGTGCCTCCACGCCTGCCCACACAAAGGGGGCAACATATGGTTTACACGGGATCCTGTCTTTGAAGCGAAGTGAAACGCTGAAGATTTTCTTAGCAAATATCTCCTTTTAAAGACCTTTTCATCTCATGGAGATGTGAGTTAGTGTCTGCCCGCTGCATCGCCACTAACTGTTGTGTGCAGTGTCCATCAGGTCCGATCCAGAGAGGCTGGAGTTACTGGAAAAACTGATTTTTCAACTCATTGGCTCAGCAGCCTCAGTAATTTGCCCTGTATCAAAATATTTCATCCAACCTGAAAAAAAAAAAAAAAAATATGTTTTACCTAGACATCTCTTAACCACCTCTATTATTACTCTCAAGATTTTCGATGTTGTTTTGAGGGGGGAAAAAAAAAAGATCTCTGAAACATTTTGTTTTGGAAGTGTGGAAGTGAAACTTTTTTTAGTCTCTTTTCCAGCCTGCCACGTTGCCATATTTACCACGGCGCTAACAGTTGTCAGAGATTATCTGGCTGAGTCACAGCTTTTATGGGCTCGACTCCGGTACTCGAGACGCGAAGCAGCTCCTCTGCAACCCAAGGTTTATGTTGGCATAAGCGAGATCAGAATTCGCCCTTCTGTTTACCATTTAGCTGAATCACCCCATCACAGACCAACTGTCATCTGTCACTCCATACTTTTAATGGTACATTGCACTGATGTTGTCTATTTTTTCCCCTTCCTAGCAGCCCTGTCACTCTGGTGTGTGCTAATCTCTTCTTCCAGGCTTCTGTTGGATCTCTTAATGATGCCGCCGCTGCAATTTAGGGGGGTTTTATACCAAAAAAAGGCAAGAGAGACTTTGGGGAGCTGGAGGCAGAATGAGCTTTGCCCTGTAGCTCAGGCTGTGGACCAAATGGACCTCAGCCTTTGGGAAAGTGCCTTCAAGCTGTGTTTTACCCACACAGTCCTAGGCATTGCTGTGGCTGGGGAGCAGAGGAGGGACCCCTCCCCACTGCCAGAACCCGCCTGCATCTCTGCCACTAAGTGTGTCACGGAGAATTAATTAATTTTAAAATTATATTCTGTTTTCTGATGCTCAGGACTCACCGCAACTCTGTGTTCCTCTGGCCAGGGGACAGAAATCTCTACCCAGCACTGGGCTTCCTTGGGGCCCCGGCGGTGACAGCGTTTCCATGTTTATTAACCCTTGGGGTGACAAAGGACACGCGTGGCCCTGGCATGGCCCCCATGTCACAGTGTCTGGCACCTGGTCCGCAGCTCCGGGTGGGAAGGTGCTTTTCTAACATCCGCAAAATCGCTTTTTCTTCTCCTACTGCAGCAAACAAACTGAGAGAGCAGCGCCCTGCAAAGGGCAGTTCAATCCGGGGAGGAACTGCCCACCCAGGGAAATATAAAATATTGCAATTATTGAGACTTATTTCCTGCCCTCACAAGGGTGTGGGGGTAGGGGGAAAATTTAAGCTACAACAGCCTTCAATGAGTTTTTCTACCCATTTTCCGTCTGTATATTTAGATTGTTCATTTTAGAATTTTAGCCCCTTTTTTTTTTTTGCCTTTTTGCAAACCTCTACAAAAGATCCTGAAGTTTGTTCGTGGCCTTTCCAAAATTACCCATATGTATGTGAAACAAGCTTTAACACCGTGCAGTGAATTTAGTGTGAACTATCACTGAGCTCCAGCCTGTGATATTACCCCCTTTAGGGGGGGCGTGGGGAGCACATGTTTTTGTGTTAGCACAGGTTTTTTGTCCCTGCAAAAGACAAGTTAACGTATGCACCGTTTCGATTAGTCCAAGTTCAGGATAAAAATGGTTTTACTGGTTCATTTGCTATATGTTTGCGATATACACATAACTTGTCGAGGTCCATCTGGTAAGAGAAATAATCCTGTGTCATTGCATAATATGTGTCTGGGCGTGCATGTATTTCTCCGTGCTCCTTCTTTGTCATGATTCCAGGGTTTAATTTAAATATGTGTTTCTCTTCTCTCCATATTTCAGGTTTATTACGGAGTATGAAAATCAGGAAGCTTTTTGTTCACTTCATACATCTCCTCCAACAAAGCCAGGCATCAGCACCCCGGCACAGACTCCGGAGTGATTATTGTTACACATGATCTATGGAGCAGATAAATTACAGCTTGATTTTTATAAGGTACGTTGAGCCTGCAGGCTTCAGCAGAAACAAAAACAAAACACAACACAAAACCTTGGTTTAACTAGTAATTTGAGGAAATATGACAAACCTGACATGGAAGTCACAGAGCAAATAAATATGCACATCCATCATTTTGTAAAATAATGCCTTTGCTAGAGAGACCTCTGCTTGCTGCAGTCTGCAGCGTAACGGCTCTTTGTGGTTTACGGGTCTCAGATCCTGCTGCAGGAGGAATCAAGTTAGTTATAGTTGAAAGGAACAATTGGATGCCTAAGAAAACCATTGCCAAACAGTGAAATAGTGCAAATATCAATCCGCGCGAATCAAAACTAAGTTGATTTTAGGACAGATTATAATATTCCCGGAATGTTTAGATGTGGGTTTTCTTCATGATATGATTGCTAAAATACCGATCGGAGAGTCTTTTCTTTTATTGTAAAATAATCTAGTTCCTGGAAATAAAATCACCTGGTGGTTATTGCAGATACAAAATCCTGCTTCACACAAAATACAACAAAAGGCAGTTTCAGAGTCATCTTCTGAGCACAATAGTTTTGCTGGTGCACTGCAAAGAAATTATGTATGAAATTCTCACTTCAGGAACCAGCTTTTGGTACCTACTATTTTTCATTATTTTTTTCAGTTTGCCAATATTGGGAAGGTTTCACGTGATGCTGAGGAACACGGTCAGTGCCCTTTGTGTGAGATCTGCCTCTCGAGCAGCCCCGTCCCTGCGGGGTCAGGGAGCTGCAGATATCACCACGTTGGTCTCCACAACCCAGCAAAGCTCAGAGGGGAGGCTGCAGAAAGGGCACCGATGGGGATGTCAGTTTTGACACTGGGAGGAGGGTTTTACTCAGATTTTAAGGCTCAAATCTAACAATTTATGTCCAACTGCCTCTGGATAAAGCACAAAACAGAACCAAATGCTCCACTCCCAAAGAAGTGTCTTCATCAAAGCCACAACCCCTTCTGTGTTCCACTCCTGATCCAATGAGTCCTTGGGGTTTTCTCCATTTCCAAGGGTGCATCTTGAACGGGCAGGATGGAGGAGCCATATCACCACCACACATGCACATGTCCAAAATATCTGCCAGCCTGGAGAAGGAGACACTGTGACATGCAGGAAGGTGGGTCTGGGTCCTCCCAGACAGTGTCAGGGCCTGGACCTCCACTGCCCTGTGCCTGTTCTCCACTGCATTCAGTGAAATCCCAGAGGATGGTGGCTGGACCTTCACTGCCCTGTGCCTGTTCTCCACCACATTCAGTGAAATCCCAGAGGATGGTGGCTGGGAGAGAGTGGAAGAACCTCCGAGTGCAAGTTCCCAACAGGGCAGAAGTACAAACCACAGAGTGGCTCAGCCAGGTCAAAACTGCCGTAACTCTGAGGATACACGGAGTTGTTGCTGTAGGTATCAGAGAGCTCTAACATCCAAAGTCAGAGTGCCAAAAAGTAAAGAACTTCAGGTTTATAGGTTGGGAAGTAGGGCTTAAGTCCCTTTTGAGGTGTTTGCCTCCTTTATTAGATATGATCCACAGAGCCTGGCTGGGACGTCTGCAGGAAACTGTCTAAATTGGCTACGAGCCTCGGATCTTCCACTCTTAACCACAAAACCATCCTCCATATACAGCAAGGTGGTGGTCAGAAATATAAGTCTAATTTTGACCTCCACAGCAGCTGTGTTGGTCTGATCTTTTAGGTTTTGGTCCATATGTAAATTCCGATGTTTTGGCTTCATCCTGCAGTTCTGGGTCAGGCAAACCCCACTTGAGTCTCTTGGAGCATAGCCTTCGTGAAGAGTCCATCATCTATTCCACTGCCTCTTCCAAGTCACATCTTGCAATTTCGAAGCAAAATGCACGCTCACCACTCTCAGCATTTCAAAGCCAAAATAACTGTTTTGTGCTTCATCCATAAAATTGCCAGCTAAATTTTCATTCTGGAATCATTACTCCAGGTGTTTGTCAAGGAAGATGTACAAAGCAGACGGAACATGTTTAGCATTTCATATACGAGGTTGAGCTGCGGGAGTGACAGGTTGAAAAATCTTGTTTGGACTCATACACTGAAACCGTTTAATATAGAAGTCACTGGTGGACTATAAATATGGAAAATCAATGTGCCATATTTTTATAGAATACCCATTCTGCATGTCTTTTAAACACATTAGTACTTCCGAGAAGCTGTAGGATCTAAACTCGCCAATTTTTGCCTTGAACCTCTACAGCTCTTCAATGGGTGAACCTTCAGAAGCCCAAACGTCTGCACAATGTGCAGTTCATTTGAATGTGCACTTATATTAACTGACCCCACAAAAGCCAACTGTGTTCATTTAGGCTAGGAATTACCCAATTTGCTCACATAATCTCAGCAATTACATGTTCATCTTGTTTAAATATCAGACCTATGGTGTCATTTACGTAGTATCTGATCTTTCTACTTAACCTCAAAGATATTAATCTTTATTAAAGGGGGCGAGAGGCAAAGAAGGGGAAGAGATGCTGGTGACAGATATTCTGACAGCTAGGAAAAGTCATTTATAAAGTGAACATCAGTAAACATTAGGGGTGACATATTGATATCAGCAGCAAGAAAACGGACGGCCAAGCCAGGATGAGGTATTACACCTTAAATTGTGGCGACCATTTTTTTTCCCCAAGGTTGAGCTTTTATATTTTTTAAAGAGGAATTTACTATTATGCCGCCTGCTTCCCCTATGGAAAAATGCCAGAAATTTGACTGAGATTTACTTAAAGTGACAGCAATGCCCCATTTTGTCCAAGAAAGATGATTACTAAATGTCACGTCCATCTCCTCTCATGTGGATCACTTATTTGACATGTTCGTGTCTAAGCTTCATACTGCTTTGCAACATGTTTTCTGTTGCTCTAAGGCAATTTGAAATCTTTGTGGTGAAAACGTGAGCTGGCCAATGGCGGTTCATTAAAACAAACAAATAATAGAGTTGGGATTTGTTCCTCTCCATCCCAAGGGTGTCAGGCCAGAATTGGGCATAAAAAGCCCTTACAAAAGCAAATCAAGAGCGTATGCTTCTGGTCAGGCTGCGAGAAGGTCGTTGCTGGTGGGATGCTCGTGCCATCTCAGCTGAAGTCAAAACACATCAAAAAGAAAACACCGGTGTTTAAACACAGAAAATGACCTCATAAATTTTTCTCTTTGTATTTTTTTTTATAAATCTGTGAAATGGTACAAAAATTGGAAATGGGGAAGAGCGTGGGTTCTCCCACTTTGCTGCAGAACCAGCTTCTTTTTTGCCCATTTTGCCTGGTTCCTGAAGGGGGAGATGTGAAACCCAGCTGGGTTCCAGTGGAGCAGTGGAGTCTGTTCACACCCCCTGCTTTGCTGAGCCTTGGAAGTGACCTAAGGAAAGTGAAATGGAAAACAAGGTAGAAGGCTTTTTGCACAAAATGGAACAGTAGTCATGAATAATGAATGGATTTCTACTTTTTTTTGCCGTTTTAGCTTGTCTTTCTTAGTGGTTATTGCCTTCCAGTCCATAAGTGTGTCTGGAGGTTGATAAACTAATTCATGCATGTTTTGGAGACCATAATGCAGCAGCCTGAAGAGTGGGGAATTACGGTGTTTGATGGAGATGTCACCTCCCACCAGACCCAGCTTTCTCAGGCGGTCCCCTCAGCATTCCCGGGCTGAGGAATGCTCTCCCCCAGAGCCAGGCTCTGGGACCCTCGTCCCAAGGCCAAGTGCTCTTTTTGCCATCCTCTTACAAAAAATTCTTTCAGTCCTGTTCAAATACAGCGGTTAAGAACAAAGGAGAGGGCTGAAGTTCTGAATGCAATGAGCTAAGTGGGAATTATACACCTTTGAGTTTGTTGTAGCAGTCAGGCAGCCCACACAGATGCCCAAATATTTATGAATTTTGAGGCAAGAACACTACAGTCACACAATATAACAAGAATATTGAGTAATGGCTTATCCTGTTGCCTGCCCTGTGCTGTCTGTGCAGTCGTACCCTCAGTCACGTTTGCATGAGCAGCCTATCCCAGACTCATGGCAGCTCTATAAAATTTTAAGTTTTCCCTTGCAGTTATTCCTACAGACGCCCAGTTGCCAGCTCACCCGTCAGAACTCACAGTTTAACTCCCAGAAAACCCCCAAGAGCAACAAAACCGGCTCTAAATGTATCCCATGTAATAAGAAAAGAGGGCTTTATTTTTTTTTTTTTTTAGGGCATGGAGGAAGATTAAAGCCATTCTAAATGAAAGTAGAGTGTGTAACTGAGTACAAGATTTCCAAATAGGTGGCACATGTCAGCAGGCATTACCACAGTGTCTTTAGGTGAGCCTTTGATATAGACTGCTGAATAGTTCAGTGAGATAGATGCGACCATGAGAGAGTTTCATAGCCTTGATTTGTTTTCCAGCTCAAATAAATCTGAATGGAATAGACTTAAATTACCTGTGATTTTTCTGTCTTTAAAAGGACACATAAAAGCTCATGCGATCACTGGGCTCCCTGGGAAAAAAAAGGGAAAGGAAGGAAAAAAAAAAAAAACCCCAACCAGGAAAACTATGAAAGATTCATTTTAATGGAATCCAGGTTTAGCTGTTTCATATTTAATAATGTTTAATATTTCATTTACTACTGGGGACTCACCTTTTTCAGAAGAATGTAAGATTCGAGGCACTATCAGGCATTAAGATTTTATGTCTGACTGTAGCAATATTGTAAGGGTTGGCATTGCGGCTGCTGGAGCCCGATGCAGAGAGCCTGGAAGCAGCAAGGTTTCCTTCTTTTTTTTCCAAAAGAGGCGCCGGAGCCCCGGAAAGCGGTGGGGTAGAGCTGTGAATCCTAGCAACAGGAGGAGAGAGAGAACTGTACGTTTCTTCACGTCCTCCAAGCGCTGGTGCCTTCTGGTACATCATTTACAGGGAGCAACAGAGACCTTGGAAAGGCCCTTCATGCCGTTACATCAAGAAAGGGACAGTTTTCCCAGCAGGGTGGGTGAATTATTACATTTTGGGGGAAAAAGCAAACAAAGCAGCACACCAGAGCTCATCCTGGTGCTGCCGTTGCGCTTTCCTTCATCATCACGCGCTGCCTATCGTTGAGGGGTTTTCTCAATTTTCTATGCTTTTAGTCTTTTTTAAGCCCTTCTCAGCGATAACGTGGGCTTCTCTTTTTGAGCAAATGCTGAAAATTTACACTCAAAAGTGCAAGTGCAGGGATCTGCAAGAGAAATCCACGATTTGGCTGTCTGCAATGAAATCATGAGCATTAAAAGGGATCACCTGCGCTTTGCAGAAAGGAAACTGAGACCCGAGAACATATTTCCTGGAAGGAGAGGCTCCTTTTAAATATGCAGCAGGTCTTGTCTTGCCAATATTAAACCACCCTCTCCTCCTGGAGAGTCTGTCAATACAGTTTGACCTCTCCCTGTGGATATTCTTCAGAGCCTGAAGCTCTCAGATGATGTAAAAGGGTCCCCTGACACCATCCGAGGAAGGTGATTTTCAGTCAATTGGCTTCTATGGAGCCTGGGATGAAAAGCAAGATGGGATCTCCAGACTCCTTGGTCCCACCAGCCCGTACCATTTCCCAGCTGATGCCAGTTTGCTAGTTTTCCACACCAGTTTTCCTACTGGGTGAAGCTTGCAGGCTCTGAGGAGTTTTGCCTGGGTACCAGCAGTGGGAAGAGGGGCATTGAGAAGAGCTGGGATGCGGGGCATTCGGTTGTGCAACAGAGAGTGCTGCTCCTGCTAAAAGATGAATTCTATAGTAAGTAGCAGTGGTGGGCTGTTGCCTTGGAGTGGACCAGCTGCTGCAAGGATGAAGCACAGACTCAGACAGAAGGTTGCAGCAGAAGAGAGAGATTTGGCTCCCAGCAAGCACCGAAGCTGAAGAAGGGTCCTATGAGACCTTCTGTCTGGGAGAGGGCATGTTCCCAATACACCCCCTTCCTGGAGCAGCCAGTTTCAGGATTTTCTAAAAAAGATTTATTGCTGGCAGAGGGCAAGCGTTTTTTTTTAATTTTTTTTTTTGCTGGCAATTTCAGTTTCAGAGCTCATCGAGGGGCTCTGGCATTTGCATACCTTCCCACGGAAACTGAATCAATGTTTGACATCATGGAACAGAATCTCAGGCGTGATTTAGCATTAGTAAGCCACTAGTCATCAGCACACTGTCATTCCCCTATAGCTGACATCTTAATATAGCCAGCCCCGTGCACACACGTGTTCAGCAGCAGTGAGTTCTTACGCTCTCACCATCGTGAGGTCTTGAACATGGGCTCACACATACAGACACATCCAAAAGACACCGGACCAATAGGGTCAGTTTTCAGTGCTCAAAAAGCATTTTCCCTTTAGGTAAGAAGGGAATTTTAAGCCCTCCTAAATAATTGAAGATACTACTGATACAATCAAAAGTCAGGCTCCCTGAGATGAAAACGTCTAGATGATGAATAAGTTAATGGAACTAAAATCCCAGTCGTAGCTGATTAGGGGACCAGGAGAGTTTATCAGAGATGGGAATGTACAAGCCCAGTCACAGCCTGACCTTGTAACGAATGAGAGCTGAAAAGCAATTAATTGAGAAATTATCAGGGAAAAGCGAAGCTGTATGGTTGGTTAGGTAAAGCAATATGTCAATGGGCCCGGGATTGATTTGGCTGGAATACCTCAAGGTCTCTGTTCTGATGATTCAGGACTTGAAGGAACTGGCCCGAGCCAAGCAATAAAAATAAAACAGGGTCAGCAGAGGGAGTCATCAGTCAGCACGGTGGATCAGGGTCCATGTATTATTTAGCTGATAGTTAAGGGAAGTTATCAAACAAGAGCAGTCTTTAAATCCAACTTTAAATGCAACTTTTTTGCCCCAAGGGAGGTGAAATGAAAGGAGAGAAAAGAAAATCCTCCGTTGTGCAAACACTCGATGTCCTGAGCTGAAGCACTGAGCCTGGAGATGGCCCCAGGAAGAAGAGCTGCCAGGAGTGCTGCTCAAGTCTTCTACTCCCTTCTACTCCACTGGTATCTACCAGCAGATACCAGTACCTCTCCCGGGCCACCAAACTAACAGTGACCACCTGCCCCTTTGTATCTTGATTATTGAAACTCATCCACACCATCAGCCCCCCACGTCCTACGCGTTGGGAAGCTATTGCTGAGACCAAGACTTCAACTCATCCACGCATCAGCCTCCCACGTCCTACACGTTGGGAAGCTATTGCTGAGACCAAGACTTTAATATGTTGGTCTGAGCTGCAAAATGTGGCTGGAGACACAGTTCCTCTCCTTCACAGAATGCTTTAGGACCTGAGTATGAAACAGCCTGAATGAGAACGTAGTATCCTGTGGCTCAGGAGAACAGCAAAGCAAAACAAATTATATATAAAGTCTTCTAGAAGGAGCAGTGGGTTGGGTGAGAATAGCTGTCTCTTTGCTGTGTCTTGTGACAATTCACTAAATAACACTAAACTATGTCTCTCTCTCTCTCTGAAGACAGGAGAAAACCCCCGCGGAACCAGCCAGCACATGTTTCGTGGCAAGATCAGGGCCTCAGACACCACAAACTCTTCCTTTTTGGGCTCAAGATCCTGAGAAGCTGCGGAAAATTTGGGCAGAAGGTTTGTTGGAAAACTACAGCTAGCTTTCCCAGCAGGACAATGTTTTACATTCTGGGGTGGCTTTTTTGGTTTGGATTTTTGGGGTTTTTTTTTGAGAAAGGCTTTCTAAATATTTCAGATTTGATACTGGGTCTTTTTGTCATTTCCTTGACAAAACCTAAACGACAGCCGCCTCTGTGGCTGAAAATAGGAACGTCGTTAACATCAGAGCTGTAGCGGGGCAAGAGAGAAAGGTTTGGCAGATAAATATGAAATGTCCAGTTATGCAGATACAGGATGGGTGCTTTAATGTCAAGGCTAAGGAGTCCTGCCTGGAGAGAGCAAAATGAAGAGAGATTATAGCAGGAAGAGAAACTCCCGTATCCCCATCACAGCAGTGATGAGTTGCACAGGGCTCTGCTCTTTCCACTGGGAGGCTGGAGGGTGGCCGAGAATCCCGTGGGTCTGGTTTGGTTGTGGGTGTCTCGTGAAGGGGGACCCTAAATGGGGAGCTGAAGGAATGAAAAGAAACTAAACTGCTGCCCGTGGGAAACCAGTTTCTTTGCTGAAACTGGGCTCTGGCTGCAGGGAATGGTCAGAGTCCAACAACACTGGAGATGGGGAGTTAAAACCCTGCTACTCAAAATCAGAACAAAGCTGTAATTTTAGCTTCTCAAACCTCAATATGTAATAAACAGAAGGAACTCCAATATTTCACTGTGAATAACCACTGCTGCTGGAAACACGGGTTTTTAGAAAGAAATTCCAGCAGCAGCTTGGAGGTGAGGGAACAGCTTTCTCCCACTGCCTGTGGAGGTATCTCCACACACGCTCCTTTCTGGGACTCACAGTTTGTCACGCTCCACGTAATGCATTTTCCATTTCTCCTGACCCGAGAGCTTTGCGTTCAAGGAGCGGATCCCCCAAGTGAATTCATCAGGAGGAATAATAACCAAGGCACCAGCCAGGAGTTGCTGGGCCAGCAGATCCATCCTGCAGTTGTCAGTGTGAGGAATTCCAGGGGAGCATAAATGCTGCCTCCCTTATTTAAGGGACCAGAAGGAAACAGCAATATCTCAATATTTTATTGAAATGAGAAAGAAAGAAAGAGTAAGCATGCAGTCTAAGCAGCAGCAAACAAGACTAACTAGTAGTGCCCAGCAAGAGGGCCAGCAAACAGAATAAAGGAAAGAGGTTTCAATGGTTTCTCTTATTCCAGCAGATCCTCTCAGCGTTGCACGGGACAGCAGACGTGACCTGCTCGGGGATGTGGAGACACCTGGCACGGGGTCCTCAGTCTGGTCGGATGGGATGGAACAGGTGACCATCATGCTCTTGTATTTTTTAACTTTGGGAAAAAAGGAAATTTTTCTTTGGGAGTTATGGGAGCTCTTGGCTGGCTGTATCAGAAAAGTTTCCTTGGATCTCTTCCACTTCATGCCAGGATATTGTTCAGTCTAATGACCAGCTTGAGAGAAATGTTTCCACTTTCTAGAGTGGAGTGATTTACTACCTTACCTCTCCCAGCATTTCCATAGAGGTGAATTCCACACATTTTTAAACCTGTAGTCAGAATTTGTGCTCCAGGATCCTTTTAAAGCCAGGCTCAGCGATACTACGTACCATTAGCAGTGGATCCCTCTGAGAAAGGAGAATGGGATTTTCCCCCACTGTGATCAGCACTGTCTTTTCTGCTTTATTTTCCTTCTGGGCTGTCCTCACCCCTTTGTTTCCTCTCTGGGATGGCATCATTCCTCCCCTCTGAGGCCGAGCTGCCGCGCAGCCTCTGTGCAGCATCTGAGAGGGTACGAGGCGGTAGTGGAAGTGCTGGAGTGTCCCGGCACTAATCACATATTATCACCTTACGATAATTATCCAAGCTGATTCTGAATGAATCCTCTTTGGAGAAGGTCCTTGGCCTGCCCTCTGCTTGGCAGAATGCCCGAGGTGCCACTGGCACGAACACATGAAGACTGGTGAAATCCAAAGTGCCGTATTACGTTGCAGGAAGCAGCCAGCCAGGTGTTACCACCAAGACATAATAAATTCCTGTTGGTACGGCAGGAATCAGGAAACATTTGTAGATACATATAAAAATTCTGTCTGAAAGAACTCGGTGATCCTCTGACATTTTCCGTGTACGCTTTGGAGCTGGTGGCATGATCTTGCTAATACGGGCTGGTGCATTTGCAAGCCGTGTAGCTGCAAGATCCCAGAGACCTATTCCTTTTTTTTAAACCAAATGTGCTGATACCTGAAGTTCTTTTGAACTCCAAGTACCACTAGAAATAAGACAACAAAGGCGAAGCAGAGGTGCCCTAGTACAAACAGAGGATTCCTGGCTTTTGAAGCATCCTGCTCCGCAGAAGCTGTGCTGGGCTGCCCTCTGATCTCACACAGCGGGGGGAAATCTGTAGATTTGGCTTCTTTATTTTCTTTATTGTTTTCTCTGACTGTCAAAGACCTTCAGTATAAAGGCTGTGAGATGAGCTAAGATGGTCGTGATGTGGAAGGGCAGGAAAGTGCCCGGTCTGAAGGTTGATGTAGTTTCCAAGATAAACTAAAAGAAGAAAGTCCATGGGACACTTGACACCAGTAGCAGACTGGTGTGTACTTGTGTATGCATGAGACCACCACGGGGAGGGAAGGATGGTCAGGTACCACTGACCCATATCTAGGACTCAAAAGGAGTGCGATGTGTTCCTCGCTCTCCCATAGATTTCTTACACAGGTTCAGACAAGCCTTTCAGCTCCTCTTTTTCCTTCAGGTCTTCAAAAATGTGAAATCATCCTATTTTCATCCCTAGCATCTGCCAAAGCCCCAATGGAGGGTGGGGTGACAATCCCAGGGACCATTGGAGATGGGATCTCTGGGACCACTGGGGTATTTGCCCCTTATATCTCCCCCCATATTTATAATAACAAATCAATTTATATTTGTGATTCTCTGAGGATAAGGAAATCATTCAAGCTCTAGGCTCTAGGTGAAAAAAGGGACCCTCATTTCAAAATATTGTATACCAGGCTGAAACAGAGCTGGTGTGAGAGAGAGGCTTAGCTAAAGCTGTAAATCTCCCATTTGGGCTTGTTGTTGTTGTTGCAAAGGGTTAACAGACACTGCAAAACATTTCTAGGATGAAGTGCTAAGATTTAGTGCACTGAATTAATTCTTAAATTAGAACAGGGGATTTGCACATGATTTCTAAGGGAAATTATCTTCTGGGTAAAATTAATACAGGAGATGTTTCAACATCTGGGATGGCATTATTATGAGCAATGATTACCCAGACATTGCCAAAAGAAAGAGATCACAGCAGACTCTTTCTTTTCCCCACCAAAATAAGCTACTCACCCCGAAGGAAGACAACTATTTGCAAAAGCGCTCGCTTATTTGGAAATGCAAGAGAAGAAGTAAATCCTATATGGAAAAAAAAAAAAAAAAGCTGCATGGTTTGCTAATGGACAGTGGGGAAACAGAACTGCAGATGGTGATGATACCTCTACATACATGGGCTCCAGGCCTTGGTTTTCCTCATCTTTGAGCTCTTCATCAAAAAAAAGGTGGTTAATGCAGTGCTACAGCTGTCCAGGTGTTTAATGTTCAGAGGTTAAAGAGGAAACGCACTGAGATGTGACCCTGAAAACCTCAAAAAGGGACGATTTCTCCGTCCACTCCCCACCCAGAGACCACAAAATTCCTCCAAATGTTCCTCCAGCCTTTAGAGGGCTGGGTTTTCCCTGCCTGAAATTTAAACAGGGCAGAGAGTAAAGCTAAAGCAAGACCTGCTGGAGTTGTTTTGTCAAAACAATCCCACACCGGGAGGAGCTTATAAATATTTATTTTGCTTCAGAGTATTTCATTTTGCCAAGAAAAGAGGGGGGCGCTTGAGTGGGAAAAAAGACCAATGGCACCCCGGCCCCTGCTGCTTTCACAGGGAAAAAACACTGATGTTTAATTTAAATGGACATAAATATAAGAGAAATGCCTCTTTACTTTCATGTTAGTAGCTGGCTATTAAATTACATCACAAGTGCTACGTGTGGGACCAGGCGAGTGCATGGTTATTTCTGTCTTCTAAACCAGAGTGCAAGTCTCAAGGTAATTACTTCGGATCCAAGTGTAATTACCAACTGATCTGCAGGAACATACACAGTGGTGACATCCATTCCAGGCAGCATTAGAGCCCGATGATAACACAGCATCATTAACACTGCTTAGCACTTCCACACGTGGCTCCAGGCCACCGTTCTCCTCGGGAAAGGGCTCGCGGTTGGGTGACCCGCTCTGGAGATCTCCTCAGAAGCCACCTGAGATCCTGCCCGCGGCCCTGGCGTCTCCATGGGTGGGAATGTGTGAACAAATCAGTGCAGACAATAGCAAACATGATATTCTAATGGTGTGAAAATGAAGCTGGAACAGACTTTTTTCCAAGATGTACCTCCTTCTTTTGGCATTTCTGCAGCCCGCCTCCCTTTTTTGTGCCCAAAGCATGGACTCCCTGAGAGGAAGGAAGGTCCCGAGTCCTGCTGCCACCCCTGGGGTCCCTACCTTTTTGTTTAGCTTTTCTCTGTTTTACTCTGCTCTACTACGACAGCTTCATACTCAGATTTTGGAATATTTTCTCCCGAGCTCACACCTCATCTGTCTCCTTTTGGAAGACAGCGGAAATAGGGATTTTCTTTTCTTTATTCTTTTATCTTTTTTTTTTTTTTTCCAAGGCTGCAAGCATCACAGTAAACAACCCATTTATTCTGATGGTCTTGAAAGCTCTCTCTGCACCTCCAAGAAGGTCAGAGGAAAGCTTCAGAAGGAGAAAAGGAGAAAAAAAATCCTCCTTTCTTTAGAAAATTGCCTGGTTTGTTACCACACCTTCCTCGCGATCCAGTGCTCCAAAGACAATGCAATCAACCCATGTTAGAAACTAAGATGTATTAAAGAAAAACAATTTTTTTTTTTAAAGTTAGTGTTTTCAAGTACCTTTCATTGGCGTCAGTTCTAGCTCATAAATACAAACAAATGAAAAGATGA
Organism: Calidris pugnax; assembly: GCF_001431845.1. Lineage (NCBI taxonomy): Eukaryota > Metazoa > Chordata > Aves > Charadriiformes > Scolopacidae > Calidris > Calidris pugnax. The sequence goes on from NW_015090780.1 coordinate 2,887,493, forward strand.
CAAAACACAGCTTGACATAATTTCCCAGCAGAAGTGTGGGACATAAGATTATACCAATAAGCAAGAAAATCTCTCCCAGCTCCTGTGGGTGAGGATATATTGGCACACAGCTCAGGTTCAGCACTGGGAAAGTGAGATTGACAGGGTAAGTAACCCCTGAAGGAGGTTTTCCATTTGGGGCAGTCCTGCTAAACCAGGCTTGATGCTCCGAACGAGCTCAGTTGCACAGAGATTTCTCTTTTTTTTTTTTCTTTTTCTCCCCTAGTTTTGCTTATATGCCGAGTTTATCAGAGCAGCCCCGCGGATGTCAGTGAGACACATTTTGTTTTCGGTTACATCAGTGTAAATCACAACTGATCCAGTGAACTCCGAGATACCCGCTTTACAGTGATATCTGTGACATTAAGAGTTTGGTGCCGTGGTATTATGACAGCTTAAAGCCCCTCCATGAAGAAACAAAGTCAGGCTCGGCACTGTCCTGGAAGGCATTACAAAGCATGTTTGTTATTGCGAAGGAGACAGCGTTCGCCTTGGCTGTGAAAAAGAAAAGCAGATCTGTAACAGCTAAGATTTCATCTCTCCCATTTATCCAATGAGATTTCCAATCCTTGTGCGCAGATACCCTGCTGCTAACATAGCAGTCAAGATCAGAGCACTTAATCAATCATTCGCTGAGGACAAATATGCGTTATCTAAATTAGAACAAACCCCGGCATATTTTATATGACAGCCGTACAGATTTTTTAAGAAAAAGCATTGGCAAGAAAATTGCATGAAAACAAAATCGTCTTGTGTTTATGCTTAAAGTGGTAGCTTTCCTAAAAGCTTCAGCAGAACTGGGTAGCCTTGAATATACGGGGGGGCAAATTCTGCTCTGGCTGCTTTCGCTTCCACATTTTCATTAATAAACTAGAGCTGCGTTTGGCCCCTCTGGCTCTGAAGCAGAAAGGCTGCTGCAGACCTCCATATGATGTAGAGTCCTGCTTAAAAACCTTTCATATTTTATGATCACTGTCGATTCTCCTATGATCAGCGCTGGTTCAGGCGCTCATGAATCAAAAATCAGCTCGTGGCATGCATCTTCCAGCAACCTATTTGTCTGCGGGTAGCAAAGGAAAGTGGTGCTTTGAAGAATAAGCCCCTTCTGCTTTCAGAAAGAACTGTGGGCTGCACGGGGTGCTGGAGCACGAGCCGGGGGCTTAGACCTCCTCTTCAGGCTCGGCTCTAGGTGTGCTGGGTCATCTCGTCTTCTCCCATTTTCCTCTGGGTGAGATATTATTTATCCATGATAATAAAATACAGGATTCTTCAACTGCAACTCGTGGTTTCATCTGTCGTGTCAACTTGCACAAGCTCCCCTGGCAAAAAAAAATAAAAAAATAAAGTCAGAGGCATTAAAAGGAGAAAAAAACTAGGCATCTTTAACTGAAGCCACACAATATTCATCAAAGGTGAGGACCTTTTTGCACGTGAGGTCTCCATAGAGGAGCATCCCAGAGATGGCCTTTGAGAGGAGATGACAGCAACCTGGTCTAGTGGGAGGTGTCCCTGCCCATGGCAGGGGGTTGGAACTGGATGATCTTTAAGGTCCCTCCCAACCCAAACCATTCCATGATTCTCTGATTTTATAATAACTACTGCACGGCCCACAGCACCCATCGGTTTTGGGAACTCTTCAACATTGGGTACAAACCCAACAAGCAGCAGGAGGGCTTGAGCTCAGCTGAGCCACTAGCAGAGCAGCCAGCACAGCCTCCTTGAAAGGAGAACTTTAGCAAAAATGCTGAAAATATCTACTCAAACATCCCTTTCCCACTGCAGAGTGGGCTCTAAATAGTTGCTCTTAGTTCTGCCTCTGCTTTTCTGGAAGAATTAAATGCTCCTACAAAAGTTCACCTCTCACCAAAACCTCCCATGGAGAGCAGATTGCAGTCTATTGCCAGGTCTTGGGACTTTTAAATAAGCATTTCAGTCCCTGCATCAAAACAGGTCTGATCTGGAATGCAGCAGGGCTCTTCTTCTCTCCTCTGACTCCAGGTTTTGGAGGGACTTGTGCGGTTCTTCAGGGACAACTGTCAAGATGTCAAGTTCTTCTACCAACCCCCTTGCTGGGGCAATGCGCTGCCCTCAGGTTGGCAAGTTGGATCAAATTGGTTTGGGAGATGTTGGTAGAATCCATGACCCAATGTCACTTGAATTAAAACCAGTGGTGAATACCCCAGAAATGCCTGGGGGAAAAAATTCAGGGAAACACTGAGGACTTCAGAAAAAAATTATCTTGGGTGTCTAAGCAGGAATTTATATATCTACTCATTTATTTTTGCATCCAAAGGTTAGATATGGATTTTACTTTGATCTCTAAGCAGGAGAACCAAGTCTCAGCTTCAAAGATCAGAGCTGAATGTGAAATTTCCTTACGCTTTAAGGAGAAGACAGAGCCATCATTTTGGGGTAAGTTCACCTCAGTGCTGAGAGAAACCTGTGCTTCTCTGAAGCCTCCTGGAGTTAAAACCCAAAGTGCAGATACCTTCCTGTTTGCACAGACACGCTCCTTAAAAAGCAAAAATCCTCTCTCTCTTTTGTCTCTGGTAAATGAAAGAACTTCTGCCTCTTCCCATCCAAAACCAATATATTTTTTTAAGGTGCTGACTTTTCCCTTGTTTGCATCAGTTTCAGTCTCCCAGCTCTCGACAGCTCCAACCAAATGTCTGCCCGAACCCTGGTGGCCCAAGGAACTGGCATGGCCAAGGCATGGTTTAGAGCAGCTGGAGAGATAGGGTCAGCATCACATCTTGGATTCCCCACCCTGATTTATGAGGTACCACGACAGCCCTGGGGGGAACGGGGTTTGCACGAGTCCAAACTGACCCCATCTCCCTGGGAAAAGAGAAGATCACCACGTCCTTGTCAGCGCTGGGCCTTTGCCTTATTGTCCTCTCTCTGTTTTGTGGAGCATTTATGGAGGCTGGAGCCAACTACCTAGAGAGGAAAAAAAAAGGCTCTGCAGGTCCCAGTGACCTGGGAGCAGTGCTCCTTCTTTTCAGCATCCCTATGATTTCCAGAAATCAGTTGGAATTGTACTTGAAACTTAGATGCTCAGTTAATTCCCCCCACAAATCCCTGCCAAAGCACCTCAATGCCTGCCTTGACTTATTTTTTCAACTTAGCTTTGTTTTGTTTTTTTTAACTTCTCAAGTTTTGACTCAGTCCCTTGAATGGGAGGCTGCTGTGTGAAGGAGCACGAGGATGGACTGGAGCATCTAAATGGAGGCCCCCAAATGTGAGCGTTTTTCCCTTAACCTTCCTGCACCATTGGGAATAATAATTCCTCGCAGGGCTGTTGCACAGCTTGATTCATTAAGGTTTATGAAGTGCTTTTAGCTCCGGCACTGGAAGGCTCTGTGCAGGTTATTTTGGACTGTTCAGGTGTTGGGAGGAGAGGCGCTGCAGAAGGAATACAAATAAATCAAGAAGAGAAACTGCCCCTTTCCACCATCCAGCCCCTGCCCCCCACTGCTCTCCATCACTGTTGGTGTCAAACAGTTAATTTACAAGCCCAGCATTTTACAAAGCCCCTGGAGCACCAATTGTCCCTTTCTCATGCAACATCAGCTCCTCAAAAAAGCCAGCTGAGTCTCCAGGGGTCACCCTCTCCTGCCCTTCCCGAGGCAACTTCAGCCCTTATCCAAAACCCCCTGGACATTTAATTTTTGGACAATTCTGATCCAGCCTCACCCCCTTTCAGCACGATGCTGCAAGCACCAAAATAGCCCCAGGGGGCAGGGTGGCTGCTCTTGGGGCTCTGTGCCTGGCCAGGGAGGCAATATTCAGTTGGGGAAAGGTGTCCCAGGTCTCCCACCCAACCCACCACCCACGGAGGCAGCATCCCCATGCACGGCATAGGGATGGTGCCACCCAGGGAGCAAGAAGTCACCCAGGGACAGGGGAAGGCACAGCCCAGCAGGACAGACAGGGACATCAATAGGTAAGGAGCAGGGTTTGTGGCTTGGGAAGGTAAAGGCGGTGGATGTCTCACATGGGGTGGGTTTTTTTCCCTCCCTCCCTGGCTCCGTCTCCCTCCCCTCCTCCAGTCTGTTGCACGGGAACTGCCGGCCATGCTGTTCCAGTTCAGGGGCTCCTGCAACAGAAAAGATCAGCTGTTGGAGAACCCATGGAAAGCCCTGGGGGAGAGCCATGGCCGCAAGGTAATCAGCAGGCAAAGTTATTACCATTATGCTGCTAATTAATTCCCAGCTCATTACGTTTCCTGTGGCTAATTTGTACTCGCCGCTGATTTGATTAAACTCATCTCTATGCTAATAAATGTGTTTTCCATTTGTTTTAGCGACTGTAGGAAGAGAGCCCGGTATTTACATATTTTGACGTTTATCAAATAAAACGCGGCGCCTGAATTAATTCTGCTCTGATTTATAAGTGGAGGCGGGGGGAAGGGGAGCGAGGGGCTGCTGAGGGTCAGGCGTGCATCCTGCGTGCGGCGGGGAGGGGGCTGCGCCAAGGGGTGATGCTCAGGGGCATTTATTGCCCCCCCAGCCCCATCCTGCCCCAGGGACGGCTCCTGCAAGGTGTGTGTCACCTCATCAGCCATTTATTTCCCCTTCCCGACCAAGTTTCAGGACGTGGGGCTTTGACTTGCAGGCACGTCGTAGGGTTCGCCAACTCCTCCTCAGGTGGATTTTTCTTTGTCTTGCAGAAATTGCTCTAAACGAAGATCAGATTTACACTGCAGCACCTAATTAGAAGCAGTGACTTTGTTTCCCAGTTCCCTTTGGCAGGACTCGCTACAGTAATACCGGGCAGCTTGGATTTATAATCAGGTAGGGAGGCTCAGACACCTTGCGATGCATACGTATAAATATCTATATTTTAGGCATGTGTTTTACACTCTCTCCCCCTGGTAGAAAGCTCTATCTGGCCCACAAGCAGCTGCCTTTTAAACCCAGGACTAAATCTTTAGGGCAGACCTTCAGCCAGTGAAACTCCATTCAGAGCAGTCGTCCTGCTTCATGGAATTAACTGCTGCAGTGTCAGTCTCCTCTTCATCTGGGGCAAATCCCAACAGAAAAAGACTCTGAGAGCGTTAAGTGAGTGGGATTTGTGCTTTACGTCACCTAAGGGTATGTGAAATCTGGCCTTTCCTCTCCTGGCAATTGTCACCCAGCACATGTCTTGTCTCTGGGCGTGTGTGCTCCTGTGTATCGTATCGTGTTGGTGCACATACATATATATTTATATATCACAGGGGCTGAAGGCCAGACCCTCTGTCTCAGGGAGGGCTGGGATGGGGGCAAGGCAGGGAAATGCTGGAAAGCCTGGGGCTGGAAAAGGCACGCTGGCTCAGCAGGGATGTCTGAGAGCCCAGGGTAGGTCTGGCTCATCCCACTCCTCCTCTCTGGTCTGGTCTGGAAGTTTGGCTCGATCCAAGAGGGATTTTTTTCCCCTCAGAGTGCCCACTTTCACCTGGTTTCTCTCCCGGGTGCTTCAGGTTTTCACTCACGCCAGCAGCTTTCGTTCACACCCCCAGTAAAAGTGTCCCAGCAAAGAGGGGCCCTGGTGATGCCACTTCTCACTCTGGCAGTGAGACACCTTCCACCACCGCTGCTTCCCCCCGGGCAATCTGCAAACAGCTTGATTGCTTAAGTAACAATTAACAGCCTTGTCTTTTGGGAGCGCTTCTGGTGTGCCAGGCACATCCCCTGTTCCAGACCCGGCGCTCTCCCGTGGTGTTACCCAAACTGTGGACATCCCCCAGCTCCTTCCCACTCCTCATCCCTCAGCATGGATGGGCCATGATGGGATGCACCATCCCACCGAGCCCACCAGAGCCATGAGGGTGCTCTCTCTCCTCTTGCACTTGCTCTGAGGCTGCACGGACACAATCTGTGCTGCTGCCTGGGATGCACAGGATGAAGGAGATGCTCCACTGGTCCAGCTGGATCCAGCTCATAGCAACAGCTCTCTGGGTTGTTTCTAAACCAGGTTCCTCAAAGAGGACCTGGAAGAGACCTGTCTGGACCAACCTGTGCTCAGGTGGGGAGATCCTGGTCCTCAGCACCGCCTTGGCTGCACATCCAGAGACCCAGGCGTTGAGCAGGATTGGCCCAGTATTGCTAGAACAACCAGCTGAGCCACACGGCGGTGTGATTGCTGGACTTTTCTCTTCCTATAAAAGGTTTTAAGCCTTTGCAAAACCGGGAAGTATTACTGAGAGAAAGAAAAAACCTGCCTTGTTTCACATTAACAGTCTTTGCTTTTCCTGGTGAAGGTGGGACAATAGCCACACACTGCATGTGTCACAAAGAACGGACCCAAAAGGCTTCAGCTCAGGACAAATAAAAGTAACATTGATTCCTTTTTATTTTTCTTTTTTTTTTTTCTTTTTTTTTTTTTTTTTCCAGCTGGTATCAATACATTAAACAGCCACGCTGGAAAAGTGAAATTGATTCAAGGCCTTCAGTGCTCCCTGCCAAAAAAGCCTCCTGCAAGGATCTATTCTGTATTGAATTACAGTCTGGAAAAGTTCAATAGGTTATTGTACAAACAGAGAGCAAAAGCCCGTCAACAATGGAGCCCAAGTGATTGTGCGGCTCCTTTGTGTTCGCCAGCCCCGTGCCCCTTGCAAGCTCGGATGTTAAATCAGTTTAATTAAAATGGTGGGCTTCAAATGCTTCGCATTTTTTTAATGCACGGCCCTGTGTAAAGACATGTGGGCTGAGCAGGTTAAAGCCACCAGCCTGCGCTGACAGCATCCCTGCTCCCTTTCTTGCTCCCGAAATTGCTGCGGGTTTTTACAGCTGCTGAGCACTTTGGGCAGGTGATGGATCTGAACCCCCTCGTCCCCAGCCCCATCCAGAACCCCCACTGTGTCCCCCACAGCCTGTCCTGCCAGGAGAGCTGGCCCCAAGGCTTGTCACCTCTCCCTTTAGCAGAAGGTGTTGGTGGCCTCCATGAGCTGGAGACATGTACTGGGTGGACAACTGAGGTGTGTCACCCTTGGACCAGCCCCTCTCTCTGCGGGCTAGAGCCGTGTTTTGGGGCAGAATGTGGGTAGGGGACTCAGCTGTGGGTCCCTCCAGCACTGGTGTCCCCCCCGAGGGGACTGGGTGAGTTCCTCAATGCTGTGGCAGGTTTGTCACAGGTGGTGCCGGAGGGTCTCCTCCTTTGAGTGGGCAGGAGGCATGGCCCTGTGCTACAGCACAGCTTCTAAATCCCCCTCTCCATCTCTAATTAAGATTCAAATTGAGTATAGAAATCATGTGTAAGTAAGATGCTAATTATTAAAGTCATTGATCTCCCAGACAATAAAGCAGACTCACTTCTCCGGGCCTGCCCGGGTTTTGAGGCGTCTCTGAGCCCTGGTGATGGAAAACTGGATATCTGGATATCTGGAAGCCACATTTGAGATGTGTGTAAACGATTGATTTTGCAGGGAGGCGAAGGCCCCATTTTGCTTTGAACAAAACCTCTTTATGGCACCCTCAGCCCCAGACAACCCTGGCTCTCTTGATAGCTCAGCTCCCAGTCAGGCCACGCATTAAACTTCTTCCCCCACCTCGCTGGACATCTCCATGTCCTTCTCCAGGCTGCACCACTGCATTTATTTTCTCCTTGGAGTAAACAGGATTTTCTCCAGCTCAGGGCCATCCTGGAGGAGGAGACCAGTGTTTCCCAGGGGGTGCAAGATGTTCGGGGACATGGTCCTATGGACCATGGACAATAGATGTGCAGGGATGTGTGTGCAGACACCAAGCCCGGTGCTTTCTGGAGACACAAGAGTCACCATCCCTGAGTGCGTGGAGCCCCAGCCCATCACCCAGCACTCGGGGCTGAGGGCTCTGACCCATCTGGCCACCATGGCCCCACGGCTGGGTGAGGTGGCCCAGGCAGCAGGCACATTCCTCCTGGGCTGGTGGGTTCCTGCTGGACATCCCACATTCCTCCAGCCATAAAATCAGCCCCAGGAACAGAGAGCATGGTTGGAGAGACCAGGGCTCAGCAGGGATCCTTTGAGAGGATGCTGTCTGTCTGTCTGTCCATCCTCTCCACTGTGAAGCTCTCCCTGCCATCAGGGTGAAGGGGACAGCCTTGTCACAGTGAAGGGAGGTGGCACAGCCTGGCCAGGCTGCAGGAGCAGGGCTGGGGGGTCTCTTCATGAGCCACGTAGCAAACCCACAGGGGGTTTGTTCCCTCATCCTCCCCAAATTAGACAACCTCCGTGGCTGACCTACCCAGGAGTCATGGGGCTCGGCGAAAAAGGCACACATAGATTGAAAACAAAAAAAAAAGAAATATATGAAAAAAAATATATGATGGCTGAAAAATTACAGAGAGAGAAAATTACAGGGAAAGCAGAGCACAAACCAGTATGGGGCCAGGCTGCAGGGTGGGAGGGCGAAGGTGGCCGGTGCTTTAGTGGCCGCGGCAAAGGCAGAAAGAAAAGGCTCGGGCGGTGGAAGAGGGGGCTGCTCGCCTGGAAACACAAAGTGCAGTACCACGCTGCACCAAAACGCTGGAATTAACATCAAAGCAATCCTGGAGCAAATGAGATTACAGTATGCATGTTAATGAGGCAGCAGCGCTAATCAGCAAGGATGCCTCGCTGGGAGGGCCGCGCTGCCAACTTGTGATTTCTGTTGTCAGGCTGGACTGGGCTTCCATTTGGAGCGAAGATTTTGTTTGGTTTAAAAACCATCAGTATTTTTGTGGGGTTTCTGGCAATCGCAGATTTGATTTGATTTCTTCAAGTAGATGCCTGGCCCTCCGGGGTACAGAGAAGAACTTGGAGATGGGATTGAAGTGGTCCCCAGAGCCAAAGTGAAAACCACTCCAAAGCCAAGGAGCGGATGAAAGTTACCCAAAATGTATTTTACTCTATTTTTAACCCTGGTTATTTTTAAGCCAATCTCACCAGCTTGCAGAGAGCTGAATACATGGCTTTTGCACAGTGCATTTGTGCGTTATGCTTTCCTAAGGAATATGAAGCCGCTCAAGATCTGAGGGGTCCAGCTCTCCTCACACTGGTAGCAGGTTTTTTTTCAGTGCCCCAGTGCTGGTGTCAGTTGTACCTCACCACTGAGCTCCAAAACTGGAGCTTTTTTAAGTCAAGAGCCCTAAAAAAAGCACTTCCTTGGGAATCATGTGATTGCAGGCAAAAAGCTATAAAAAGGGGCAGTTCTTCCCCAGGGAGGTTTGCCTGGGCTGGGGAAGAGGACGGCAGGAAGGTTGGGGTAAGAAGGGCATCAAGGAGAAGGAGAGGACGAGATAAGGAAAGGCAGATAAGCTGCTCACAGGAATTGAAAGGGCAGGAACCACAGCAGAGGACGGGAGTGAGCCCTGTGCCTGAAACCTGGGATGCTCTCAGAGGCCAGGGAGTGGATTCATCTTGGTCAAGGAAGCTTTGGGGCAGGGACAGGGAAAAGGAAACCTTTCTGGAGCTTTTCATCTGTCTCTGTGGCAAACTAACCCCTTGGGCACTGGGGGAAGGCAGAGAACAGCCCCACCAGAGGATGGGGATGCTGCAGCATGTGCCACAGAGGGGCAAACCCCCCTGGGGACCAGCCCCAGCCTCCTCACGGTCCCTCTCCAACCCTTTCCATGGAAAATGCTATTCCGACCAACTCCCTTTGCCAGGAATCTAGGCTTGTTTTGATCTGTTTTTCAAACAGCCTTTCTTCTTGATTGGAGAAATTGGCTTAAATGGGGGTCTATCCCTTTTCTCGAGCAGGGCTGCGATTAGTTTCTGCTTCCTTCTCCTTTCACTGATGATCTCATTTGCTGAAATGGTGAATAAAACAGAATTTGGGGTATTTGAGTGTTTATAGAGCAGAACGATGTGGTTTATGTTTAAGTTTGCTGTGCACATGTGCCACAGAGGTGCAAACCCCCCTGGGGACCAGCCCCAGCCTCCTCACGGTCCCTCTCCATGTGTGCCACAGAGGTGCAAATCCCCTGGGGACCAGCCCCAGCCTCCTCACGGTCCCTCTCCAACCTTTTCCATGGAAAATGCCATTCCGACCAACTCCCTTTGCCAGGAATCTAGGCTTGTTTTGATCTGTTTTTCAAACAGCCTTTCTTCTTGATTGGAGAAATTGGCTTAAATGGGGGTCTCTCCCTTCTCTCGAGCAGGGCTGCAATTCTTTTCTGCTTCCTTCTCCTTTCACTGACGATCTCATTTGCTGAAATGGTGAATAAAACAGAATTTGGGGTATTTGAGTGTTTATAGAGCAGAACGATGTGGTTTATGTTTAAGTTTGCTGTGCAGTCGTGTTATCTTCTGCGGGTGGCTCTGGGTAGGGTGCGACGGTGGGTGCCAGGAGAGATGATACCTGGTTTCCAGCTCCGGTCCAGCTCCAGGAAAACATCTTCTCACTGCAGAGAGGGCACCGATGTGGCTCAGCTGCACAGAAATCTCACGTGCCTTTCTACAGATGCTGCAGGAAGGGGTTCTCAGAGCTGCATTTCTCTGGCTGCATCTCCGGAGTGGAGAGATGGGGGCAGAGGAAGGGGGGGAGCAGGCAGGCACGGCCCCGGGAAGGTGCAGATGTACCTCCCTTCTGCTGCAGATCTACATGGCTGGGAAAAGAAGCTGTTCAGCAGTGCTTTCCGTGCCAGGGAAATCATTAACAAATTAATCATTTACTAATTAAACGGCATGATACCCATGTAAAGGGAGTGTGATTATCCTCTTTTGTAAGTCAGGAAACTAAATGATGTTTCTGATTTTAGACCGAATTTGCCCTTCTTGCCACCCCGCAGCTTCTGCTGCCGCAGCCTTTGCTCCGTGGCCAAAGGGGCTTCTTTAGAGCCCCCGTCTCTACACACCAGTGGGAGAAACCTCCCCAGTTTGCACTGTCTCAGGAACCATGGCTGCCTGACGGCTGTGCCCAGGCTCCTTTTGGGAAGCGTTGGAGGCTTGGTTGGGTTTTTTTGCATGTCCTTTCAATGTAGTGTGGATGCTGGAGGGCTGGAAGAGCCAACCAAGTAGACATGGCCACATCCTTCCTGGGTATCACCAAGGCTTGCTGGGTGCACATACACCCTTTGCCACCCCTCCAGATGGATCACATTCTGCAAAAATTATCCACAGAGTCAGGAGAAGTGAGAGCAAAAGGAGAGCCAAAGTCTGACCTGCTTCTTTTTACTCTTCTGATTTTATTTTGATCATGCACATGAAATTAAACCTCTGCTTTATCCCAAATGAGTGGCCCCTGGCAACAGGCAGGACATCGGTGAAACTTCATTTGTGGCATAAGAGCATAGATTTATTTAAAAAGTGAGGAGGAGTGAAACCGGGAAGGCAGAGCAGTAGCTGTGCTGTTCAGTGAAGACCATGGAGGCGTCTTCCTCCTCATGTGTTTGAAGCAAGTCTTTGGGATGCAATGGAAGGGAATCTAGAGTCAAAATGCCAAGGCATTGCATGGCAGGAATGCTTGCCCTTGCTAAGGTGTCTTGTACCACCCCTACCACTGTGCCTTCCAACAGAGTACTCAGATAGAGCAGAAACTCCCCAGAAATAAAGCCAAAATGCTTCCCTTTATCTCGAGGTGTCCAGCACATCACGGCTGAGATGCCACAGCAGCCCGAGCCCTGGGCACCTACACGGAGTCACCCCAGGTATTTACTTCTGCTAAGTGCAGCTCATTGTCTCCTCTGGAGCTGCAGGGCAATGAAAATTCATTCCCCATGGGCTTGCCCAATAACTTTTGGACCAATGTATTTTCCAGTTCTCTTTACTTTGTGTTACAGTTTCATAGACTCAATCAGTCGTGGATGTCACACGGTGAGGTGATCCCACCCGTCGCAGAGACAAACACACGCTGGACTTTGGTGTGCTGTTGTTTGCTTTCTGTTGTACACACAGAATAAAAGTTAATTCAGGAGCAGCTGGAAAAGAAAAAAAACAACCTGAGATTAGGAGCGCAGAGATATAATGGTCTGAAAATTAAAACCTTGCTGACTCCAGGAAAGTGAGAGCCATCTAGGATGGTTCCTTTCCCCGTCGTAACTCAATACAAATAAAGAGAAGGAGGTGGATGGATATGGAGTAAATTATTTCACTGCCTAGAGCAACAGATGAACAAAAACAACCTGGCTGACTTCTCCAGGCTTTCAACACTTTTGCGTGCCTTAAAACAAGGCCATATCCAGCCACCTGCTCCTGAACTTCATGGTGGCCATCCATCCAAAGGTTACAACAGCCAGGCAGCCCAGGATGGTTTTCCAGCTTGATTTCCTCAGCAGGATTTTGTAGGGATAAGGTGACAGAGGGGTGATGTCTGAGATCCTGCTGCTCCTTATCTTTTCATGGCTCCTGGGGACAGGAGACAGTTTTTATCCCTGGGGTACAGCAGCAAACAGCCCTCCAAGTTGCCTGGCAGGACTCGGATTTGGGCTTCTGCCCCTTTTGGAGGCTCCTGCCCCCGGGCTCCTGCGCACGCACCCAGGACTAGCCCCATTTTTCTGAGTCAAAGCACATCTCTAATTCAAACACAAAGTGAAAGGATGCTGGAAAGCCACTGGCCTTTATGGTTTATTAAGCTCCTTGTGCAGGCATAATTTTAGATGACTTTTTTTTTTTTTCTTTCCCTTGAACTAGAGCATTTCACCGCAGTGTGGCACTTCACAAAACCCACCAAGCCACCGTCCCTCCTTCAAAATGATGGAAGAAGTATTGGGAAAATCCCACCTTTGTTGCTGAAAGATTATGCCACTCTATTTTTTTTATTTTTTTTTAAAGAATAAAAGAATAACAGTCACATTTCTAAACAGCTCTTTATTAAACCGTCCAAACACATCATCTGCACCGGAGGATGCGAGGGCTGACACCAGACAAAACCATCAGATTGCTCCGAGAAAATGCATTGGCTTGTCTTGACAATTTAGGACTCTGTGGAATACCCTGTTCATATTTGCTGTTGATTTTAAGACTGAAATTTGCAGTATGAAAACAGACATGTCCAAGAAAGCATTGCTCAGCTTAAACTTAAAAGGACAGAGATGCAAGATTACGGCGGAGAGATGCAGCTCCTGGCTCCCAGCCCTTTCTTAGGAACCAGCTTTCACTTTGCCTTGGGCTTTTGGTCTATCAGCCTCTAATGAAAGATGACAGTGCAGGCTCCCTTAGGGGCTAACGTGGGCAATTTCAGTTCTGGCATTTTAATTTATCTGTAACCAGCAGTTTTCAAAAGGGTAGAGCTAAAAAAGAACTTGGCTTGGTCACACACACAGACACACACAAAAAAAGGGAGTTGGGGGGGGGGAATTGTGACATAAAATGCAGGAGGAGGTTTGCTCCCTTTTAACTCCTTGGGCTCCTGCTCGGTCTCAGCGCGGTGGCTCCGTGCTCTTAACCCTGGACACCAGGTACCCCCTTTTTTCCTTTAGGTGAAGGGGATGCTGCCGTGGTTTATGGCTGTTGGTTTTAGTGCCGGGCACGTCCGCCATATTCCTGACAGTTAAGGTCCTGCCTTTTCCCATTTATTAATCCCCAAAGTTGCATCCGGACGCTGTGATGGCAAAAGGTTACCTTAGGAGCAGCAGCGGCCATAAATCCTGAATTAAAGGTTCATTCTGTGATCTCCAACCCACCCCGTGGTGCCGAGGTGCTATGGGGTGGGGGGAGCAGAGCCTGCTGTGCAGAGCACTCACACACTCATTGCACGTGTGCATCTTCCCCCCACAGCATCACGGGCAGCCCGGGGATGCTCAGATCCTGGCCCGGGGAGAGAGGAGCAGCTCAGTCTTCCATCTGCACTTCCCAAAAGCATTTTTCCTGCCGGGTTCCCCAAAATCCCCCCGTCCCTGGGCGTGCAGAAGTGGAGGCTGTGGTGGCAGGCTCCCTGCTGACACAGCCCCATGGCTCTGCTGATGGCACCGCTTCACATCCCACCCTCAGCAGTGGCTTTTGATGCTGACCTGGTCCCTGCCACCTTGGCTATTCCCTCCCCGGGCACCTGGCTGACCTCAGGGCACCCAGTGCCACCCCTGAGCTCCCCAAGGATGGGACCAGCCCAGCCCCTGCCTGACGTGCAAAAAAAAAAAAAAACTTCATTCAGGATTGAATGGGTTAAGTACTTTAATTTTTAATTTTATTTTTTTTTTTATTTCTTTCCACAGAAGAGTTTCACTTTGCTGTTTTTTCTCCCTGCTGCCTCTAGAGGCCCAGGTGGTTGGAGGAACATCTCCAGCAGATGGTTTTGGAGATCCAAAGCACAAGGGGATGGCTCCCAGGAGCTGCCCAGGAGGTTGAGCCAAAGCTGAACTGATGGACCCAGCATGTCCCAGCCCCTGGCCCTTCCACACGGACCCGTGCCATCCCCGTGGCCACCAAAGCCATTCAGCAGCTGGTCCAAAACCTGCTGGAAGGGACCTTCACCCCTTTTAACCCTTTCCCACCCTCCTGCACCCCGTGCCGGGCAACGCGAGCTGCCATCTTGCTGCAGATCCACAGACTTATGGTTTTTTAATATTTACCTATTCTAATGTAAAACCCTTGCCTTTTGTCCACGGCAAATATTGCTGAAGTCGTTAGAGAGGGAGGAAAGCAAATCCATATTTTGTCAATATTATTCCGATAAATAAAATTTGAGAGCTAAATGCATTCTGTGCTCAGCAAATGAAAATTAATTTGAGTTACGTGAGAAGTGACTTTCTCTTAACGTTTCCCTCGCTTTAGTGAGATCATCTAGAGCTATATTAGGAAATACAAACATTTTTCAGAAGAACTATACATAATTTATAGAGGAGCAGACCTGAATTAGGGATAGCCTTGCTCTGAGCTTTACTAGGGTCCATACATCTCATGCCCCCAACCCTGGATCTCGAACGTGAGAACTGACTTTCTCTTAACAACGTTTCCCTCGCTTTAGTGAGATCATCTAGAGCTATATTAGGAAATACAAACATTTTTCAGAAGAACTATACATAATTTATAGAGGAGCAGACCTGAATTAGGGATAGCCTTGCTCTGAGCTTTACTAGGGTCCATACATCTCATGCCCCCAACCCTGGATCTCACTGTGCACAAAGGACCCCTCTCCCCGACAAAACCCTCTCCCAGAAACAGTTAAACACAAGAAACCAGAAATGATCCATAAATTAGGCCTGGCTATAGGTTCAAAATCATAAGTTCTGGCCTATTGACCTCGTACTCTGAGGGGAAATCAGAAGTGTTTTTCTAAAGAGCCACCACTGGAGGAAGGGAGCTTTAATATACGGCACCGCCGAGCACTGATGCAAATAAATACAGCGCGGCATAATTGCAGGGAAAAAATCAATAAATAGCATGGTGGTTAAAATAAAGATATGCATATTGAAGTTTCTGGTTTATATGTGTGAATGGCCTTTTCCTGAGAAGCGGAGGGAGATTTTTTTTCCTGCCCCAGAGCCTCTAAATACCACAAAGGCGACGGCTCCTCTGCTGCCCCTTCGACGGGGAGCAAGTTTCAGCCGTTGTCTTCCTCAGCGCAGCTACCCTGAGTCGCGATTATTAGCATAATTAATAAGTGCAGTTTGCTCATTTGAAAAATTCCGGCGACATTTGCCACCCGGGCATGGTGTCAGCACAAGGCACAAGAAATCGCTGTGACAACTGTTTCGCGAGTTCAGGTTTTATCGACAAACACCACAACGAGACAAAGCCCAGAGCGAGTCCCTTTTCGCTTTAATATTTAAACCTCTTTTAAGAGGACGTCAATATTAACTCCCGTAATTGATGCTGACAGTTGACTGTCTGACCATAAAAAAGACAAGCGATATAATTATAAAAAAACCCCTAATAATAGTGATTTTAATGCGTCGGCCACTGCAGGGAAGGACAGTGGGACAAGGGGGTCTCCTGCATCCCTGTTGCCATGGAAACGGAGCTGGGGATGCTGCCTGGGAAGGGATGGGACCCCTTGGGTTCGGCTGATCCCATTTTCCCTGTATCTCCTGGATGAGAAGCCCATCATTGCTCAGCCTCCAGCCCGGCCAATGCTTTTAATAACTAAATACCATTTGTAGGTAGTTAACCTCAGGATTTCCAGCACTAGAGATATTTCCCCCAGGAAGCGGGGAGCGCCAGAGCAAGGGATAAATGCAAAGTTCATGGAAGTCGATGGGAAAGAGCATGGAGCCCCGTGCGAAGCCCCATCCGTGGGGAAATCACCCAGCAAGTGCCCCACGCCAGGCTCCAAAAATAGCTGTTCATTGGACAGACCTTTCTGATTCTCATTGATCTTATTCTGAGAAAGGAGCCTATTGTTTGTGCTTAAACTTTGGGCTAAAAGTGGTCAAAATATTAAACAACGTAAAGCTGAGTTTTCAGGTGAAGTGCCAGGTGACCTGAAGTGCAGTTGTTGTCATTTCTCGGTGTATAATACAACCAGAAGGAATTACGTAGTACATCACCATCTCCATTTTTTTAATGAAGGTATAGAGTAGTTTTGCTGGCTTTGAGTTCTACTAATGCACAGAATACGGCATAAAATCAAAACCAGAGAGCTAACACAGTTATTAAAGGTGATTTTTTAAAACTTTTTGAAATTAAAAGCGGACAAACAACTAAAATATCTTGTAGAGATCGAAAAAAAATATTGAGCTGAGTTCACTACAGGGAAAAATATTTCGTAAATTGAAATTTGGGGTTTCTAAAAGGTGGGGTTTAATAAAGAAATTATGAGTGGTAATACTTCTCTTTTTCTCCCAGTTGGGCTGCGTAGACAGAAGTCTTTCTGAACCAACCCAATGCACTCCAGTTGAGCCAGTTTAGCTCCTTCCACTCTTAGATTGAGCTGCAAATTAAATCCAGCAAAACTCCTTTTTGGCTGCCCTCTCCCAGCAAACACCCTCCTGCTCCCCAGGTGGCTGTCCTGCTTTGAGGACGTCCCCACTAGCCCTTTTCTTCTGGTTCTTGATGGTTTATCTCTCTCTTTGGGGTTCTCCGGGCAGGTTTTGCTCCTGGCAGAGGAGGATGCACAACGGCAGGACCGGGATTGCAGGGACAATGCGAAGTCCCAACCGCTGCCATGAGAGCAGGCTGTGGATTTAGTGCTAACCACAGGAAATGGGAGAGCTTTGTGGCAATTAAAGCTGGTCAAAACCCCAGCAAATGCTGGGGAAAATAAGGAGGGAGGGTGGGAAATCATTGCGGGATTATGAGTCTAGAAAAAAAAAAATATCAAAAATCAATATTCTTATTGTTCCCTCCAAGAGTCTCCCAAGGAGGGAAGAGCCGTGCCCACATGTCAGAGCTGCAAAATAAAAGATTAGTGGTTCAATCCTTATCAAAAATGGCAATTTTTGAATCTTCTGTTTAAAAAGTCTACGTAAAGGAAAGCTCTCCCAGCCTGTTGTATGTAAAAGACAGACAACCACTGACATGGACTAGCTGGCAGTAAATGAGTGTGCTTTAAAGAATTATATCCATTTCTACAATAAATAATACTAAGTTAGAGCTGTGTCCGTGTGCACACGTGTGTGTGTGTGTGTGCACACTCGTGTGCCGGCAGGTTTCATGCCAAGGAAAAAGGCTGCTGGAGAAAAATCTGGTGATAAATGCATCAGCTTCATCTCAGAGTTATTCCCGTCCGTTCTGGCAGGGCAAATAAAATATCCTGTGTGCTGTAAACTTCTCTGTACAGTAATGCATTTGTTACCACTATGGCTCTTATTTAAGCATCTGACTACAGTAATTGTTTTGTACATTAACTATACTCCCTGATGGTTGCTCTATTATCTTTTTTCCTTTTTTTTTTCCTTTTTTTCCAAAATGGTGCTTGCAGATATCAGCAGCTCGATTACTTGTTTGATTAACAATTTCAACACCGCGTCGGTGTCGATTTGGGGAGCAGGGTAGTGCTGTTAGTGATGTGGAGGATGCAACAGTGGGTCAGAGTTTTCTCCAGGCTTTGTTCTGGATCTCTGTGCCACCCCCAGCAAACCCAGGCTTTGAAGCCCAGAGGGGTCTGGGGTTTGACCGGGGGCTGCGTGTCCACAACCCAGGCACTTGGCTGGGGCTGAGCATTTGCATTCAGCTGCCCATCGGGGCCAAAGTCGGGCAAAAAAGTGGTTTGTGAAAAACAGGCGTGGAGATGATGGATTAGGAAGGGGGAGAGGGATGCACAAAATCACTGCGCGGCAGTGACGGGCGCTCCCCTGAGACCCCTGTGTGCAGGCACCCGGGTGTGCACGTCTCCGGTGGGAATCCAAACAGGCAGGACCAAATTTAATGTGTCGGCGCCTTTTACACACCAGAAATTCCCAGTGGCAAGTGGAAGGGGAGGCAGAGGCTGGATCAGGCCTGGGGAAGAGGTTTCTGCTGCCCTCCCCTGCCTCTGCGTCACCGCTGTCACCGAAAGGGAAAGCAGAGCCTGATGCCAGTTATTAAATATCTTCATTATAAGGGCATTCCTTCCAGCTGACTTTCAATTTTGTTGTATCTAGGGGCCCCGTGTTAATAACTGCACGCTAAGGACAAGTGTTCTTAAAAAACACTGACTATTTAAATTCTTATAAATAATATGCAGCTTCCTGCTTCTGACTGATAGATATATTGTTCAGCCCAGCCACCATAAAGGCAATAAATATACGTACTGTTATGGGTCATGAGTCGAAAAATTAAATCAAATGCAGAAATTGAGTCTTGACAGAATCTGAAGGGATAATGTCTTAGCTTCTCCAATTACGCAGTTCAACATTTGGATAAATCATATGAAAGTAAGTATTTAGCCCCATTTTTCATAATCACTATTAATGAGAACAAAATGGGAGCCGAGGGCAGAGGGAGAGAGATCTGACAAGATAAATAGCATATGGGGTGTGTTGTCAGCCACAGAAAATCAAGGCTGTTTAAACCCCCTAAACAGCAGGAAGGAAAAATGCGGTAAAAAAAAATAAAATAAAAAAGAGGAATAGTGGTCATGTGTTTTTATCAGCAACAGTCTCCGTGTCAGGGCTTTTGAGATCTGCCTTCCCAAACACCACTTAGGGCACAGAAGTATCATCTAGAGCTCCCCAGGACGGTGTTAATGACTGATATCCTGAGCACGCCATTTAAATAGTGCCTTTTTTCACTCTATAAGCAGCACTTAAAACATTGCTTAAAAGACAGCATTTTAAAAAAACACACTGATTTTCCCCCTGGGCTGGTCCCTGTGGGCCCAGGACAGGCAGCTATAGACACCTTCAGTGGCCATCTCTTTGTTTCGGGGCAATAAAAGCCCAGCAGAAATTGTTGTGTTTGCACAGCGGTTTTCCTCGGTTTTCATGCCAGGACACACGCAGGATGTGGCAGGGCTTAAAGGAAGGAGGGGAAGGTATAAATTCTGGAGTCGTTTTCTATCATCTTCTCTGTCTTTCCTGCTTTTCATGTCGAAATCACTTTAAGCATCTGCAGAAGAATTATTCTTGGAGAGTCTTTCATGAAATTTGCCGTCTCTGAACTGCATTCCTCCCCGCTCCGTTCTGTCAGGTGCGAACACAGGGAGAGCCTGATCCTGCTCGAATTGGCTTTTGAGCTGGGGGTCCCTCTTTTTGCACACAGAAATTGGGGATTTCACACTTGTGCTGAGGCTTTTCCCCATCCCCATCTCGGGGAGCATCCCTTGCTCTTGCCCGGATGCAGGCGGCAGCTGAACCCCGACTTTAGGCACACCAACGCCTCACTAGGAACCAAGTGACACCAGAATATTCCAACAATACGAAGCACACGGTCACCTTTTGGCACCGAATTAGAGTTACAACATCCCTGCTAAAGCCAGCAGTGGTTTGTGGTATCAGATACAGGCACGGATCCTCTGCTGCTCCGAAAATGAGTGTTGGGCTGTAAACCTCTGCATTAAAGCTATAAATACCCCAGCAATCCAGGGGAGAGGGGACCATTTCCATATCTCAGGCACCATTAGCAGCTCGCAGATTAAGCACGTGGGGCCTGGGAGATTATCTCCTTGAATCAATAGAAAGCAGGGGAAGCAAACAAACAGCTGGCCGGGTTCCCCCCAAATAAAAGCATTTGATTGTGGCAAGCTTCAAAGCTTGACACGGGATAGGTTGGGTGTCCCCCCCCCTCCAGCCTTGATGCACCTGGGGAGCAGAGGGGTAGGGTGGAAATAAATAAACATATAAAAATTCCTGCTTACTCCTCCCCCCGTTGACAAACAGCCTCCCAAAGAAAAGCAGGGAAGCAAGGAAAACCGCCCCAGAACATATGGCGGAATCAAGCGCAGGATCCCCCGTAGGTTTGGGTTGTACAAGTAAATATGGGTCTGGGGGGGATACCGGGGGGCTGAGATCAAAAGAGCTGCTCCCGTTCCTATAGGGAAAAGCAGCGCTTTGATGTCACGGCGTCTCCCCCCGCGCCGCCTAATGAACTGAAATTGTGACACGGTGACATCCTGCAAGGTTTGAAAGCACTCGGCACAATGACACCTCTTTGGGGTTTGCTGCTCTCTTTTTCCATCAGGAGCCAGCGGTGGGGGGGTCAGGGGGGTGGTGAGGGCTGCTGGCCAGGCTGGAGGAGCATCCGAGGGGACCAGGGGGGGTTTTGGGGAGCGTTCCTCCCTCGACTCCACACAGGGAGAGCAAAAGGGGACTGGCTCCATCGCAAGCGGGACTGGGGAGCATCAGGCAGAGATGGGAATGGGAGGGATGCAGCAGGGCAGGGGGTGCAGGAGGTGGGGGGTGAGGGACACCCCACATCCCCCAGCCATGGTGCCCATCCAGGGCTGGCAGGACCATGAGCCCAGCCCGAGTCCCAGCATCCTCACCTGGTGGGGGTGGACAGAAAAAGGGCTCCAGGAGGACACAGGGGCAGGATGAGCTTCTCGCCCATGTCCCAGAACATCCCTTCCAGGGGAATCCCAGAAAATACCCAGCAGGTAGGAAATCCAGGGCCACAGGAGTCTTCCTCTTTTCAGCCTGGTTTTGGCCAAACAAAGGGGCTGAGTATTTCACCCAGGCTCCCCAGAGGAAACTGCTGAAACCAAACCCCATGTTCCCACCCCGGGGAGGGCAGGGGAAGCCCCTGCAGGGTTTTGGATGGATCTCCTCCAGCTTTTCAGGAGGAAGTGGCCAACTTGCTGGTGTCTGTGGGGCGTGGGATGGTTTATTGGGGTTTTCTGGCTCCTACAGGGACGTGGAGCCCGGCAGCCCCTGGGCAATGCCGTGGTCAGGGCTGCACACAGCCCCTCAGCCAGCGCGGGGTTAAACCCAGTTAATCCCAAGGGTTTACTCCGGATTAACCCGGGGAATTGGGAGCAGCGTTTGGCCCGATGTGAAAAGGTCGGGTTTTCAATGGCAGAGGAAACCCAGTGGTGTTACCCCATCCCGGAGGGGGTCACAGATCCGGGTGCAAGAGCTGCTGTGGGGCAGGAACCATCACACGGCGAGGTGGGACCAGGAGGGGAAGGGAAACTTCACTCAATCACCTGCTTCACTTCTCTCTTGGCTGAGGAAATCCATCTCCTCCTTGGACCTGTTTGTGCTGTGAACGCCCCGTGTCCTCACGAGGCAAAGAAACTGCTGAAGGGGCTAAAAAAGGGCGATGCTGAGCCCCAACCTGCCTTAAAGTGCTGCGTCCAGAGAGGAGGAATAAAACAACAAATTAGGGAAAAAGAGCCCCACGGCTTCTCCAGAGCCAAGGCTGTGCTCTGACCACTCCTCACCCAGCCACTGGGATTAGGAAGGCATTAATGGGAATGACAACTTGATGGGTTTTAGCAAAGCAACGTGACACTGTGACATGGCCTTTCCAAAAAAATACCGTGTTTGGGGAGGGGGGGTGTGTGTCTGTGCAGAAATATACCTCCATCCCCAGCCACACACACAGGGGGAAGAACTGTAAAGACTCAAGGTGTCGTTAGAGAAGTGGGAGGAGAGGACAGAGCTATCCCAGGAAGGGCTGGAGAAATGTACCTGATAATTCCATCGGCTGGAAGGTCCACGGAGGAGTTTGCTGTCGGGGTGTTGCTGCTGGGGGGCTCAGGGGGAGCACCTCGAGCTACCCCTGCCCCCTAAATTCTGGGGAGAAATACAGGGTGATTCCCAGCAGCCATCCACCCTTCGCAGGAAAGAGTTTCTGGAGCAAGGGAAGGGATCAGTCACGTGGAGCTTCTCTTCCATGAAAAACTGGCTGTGGCAGCGAGAGGCTTCGATTGCTCAGAACAGACCCGGGCTGGATGCAGCTCCTGGATGCTGCCGTGTGGAAATATTCGATAATAATAATAATAACAACAATAATAAGGATAACGCAGTGGAAAAAGGCTCATCTTGAGCTGATCATTGAGGCAAATTAAGGCAACTTTGATGTACCCTTGGGCTGGGTGGCTCCACGCAAGGTCATGTTGTGGTGGCCAGGACTGGGCAGCAGCACCCATGGGCAACCCCAACAGCCACCCATCACCCTCCTGCACCATGAGGGTAAAGCTGAAAGCACTGAGCCAGGAAGTGATAAATAACCCACATCTCACAGAGGGATATTTCGGGGTGTGAACTGAAGCCTTGCTGGCCCCCAGCAAGGTGCCCCTCACACACACCACGGCTCCTGCCCAGGAGAGGTTTCCCTCCAGAGATGCCACTCACCAGATCCCACTCAGCCCTGATTTCAGCAAAGCTGCATTTCATTATTTTTTTTTCCCCCAAATCAGCCTTATGCAGATTCCACCCTCTCTGCCAGTTAACCCCCGCAGCGCCAGCACCCCCTGGATGTCTTTAAGAGCTTGCAGAGGTTTTTTGGGTCATGAAAATCCTAAAAATTACATCCCCCAGCCATGGTGCCCATCCAGGGCTGGCAGGACCATGAGCCCAGCCCGAGTCCCAGCATCCTCACCTGGTGGGGGTGGACAGAAAAAGGGCTCCAGGAGGACACAGGGGCAGGATGAGCTTCTCGCCCATGTCCCAGAACATCCCTTCCAGGGGAATCCCAGAAAATACCCAGCAGGTAGGAAATCCAGGGCCACAGGAGTCTTCCTCTTTTCAGCCTGGTTTTGGCCAAACAAAGGGGCTGAGTATTTCACCCAGGCTCCCCAGAGGAAACTGCTGAAACCAAACCCCATGTTCCCACCCCGGGGAGGGCAGGGGAAGCCCCTGCAGGGTTTTGGATGGATCTCCTCCAGCTTTTCAGGAGGAAGTGGCCAACTTGCTGGTGTCTGTGGGGCGTGGGATGGTTTATTGGGGTTTTCTGGCTCCTACAGGGACGTGGAGCCCGGCAGCCCCTGGGCAATGCCGTGGTCAGGGCTGCACACAGCCCCTCAGCCAGCGCGGGGTTAAACCCAGTTAATCCCAAGGGTTTACTCCGGATTAACCCGGGGAATTGGGAGCAGCGTTTGGCCCGATGTGAAAAGGTCGGGTTTTCAATGGCAGAGGAAACCCAGTGGTGTTACCCCATCCCGGAGGGGGTCACAGATCCGGGTGCAAGAGCTGCTGTGGGGCAGGAACCATCACACGGCGAGGTGGGACCAGGAGGGGAAGGGAAACTTCACTCAATCACCTGCTTCACTTCTCTCTTGGCTGAGGAAATCCATCTCCTCCTTGGACCTGTTTGTGCTGTGAACGCCCCGTGTCCTCACGAGGCAAAGAAACTGCTGAAGGGGCTAAAAAAGGGCGATGCTGAGCCCCAACCTGCCTTAAAGTGCTGCGTCCAGAGAGGAGGAATAAAACAACAAATTAGGGAAAAAGAGCCCCACGGCTTCTCCAGAGCCAAGGCTGTGCTCTGACCACTCCTCACCCAGCCACTGGGATTAGGAAGGCATTAATGGGAATGACAACTTGATGGGTTTTAGCAAAGCAACGTGACACTGTGACATGGCCTTTCCAAAAAAATACCGTGTTTGGGGAGGGGGGGTGTGTGTCTGTGCAGAAATATACCTCCATCCCCAGCCACACACACAGGGGGAAGAACTGTAAAGACTCAAGGTGTCGTTAGAGAAGTGGGAGGAGAGGACAGAGCTATCCCAGGAAGGGCTGGAGAAATGTACCTGATAATTCCATCGGCTGGAAGGTCCACGGAGGAGTTTGCTGTCGGGGTGTTGCTGCTGGGGGGCTCAGGGGGAGCACCTCGAGCTACCCCTGCCCCCTAAATTCTGGGGAGAAATACAGGGTGATTCCCAGCAGCCATCCACCCTTCGCAGGAAAGAGTTTCTGGAGCAAGGGAAGGGATCAGTCACGTGGAGCTTCTCTTCCATGAAAAACTGGCTGTGGCAGCGAGAGGCTTCGATTGCTCAGAACAGACCCGGGCTGGATGCAGCTCCTGGATGCTGCCGTGTGGAAATATTCGATAATAATAATAATAACAACAATAATAAGGATAACGCAGTGGAAAAAGGCTCATCTTGAGCTGATCATTGAGGCAAATTAAGGCAACTTTGATGTACCCTTGGGCTGGGTGGCTCCACGCAAGGTCATGTTGTGGTGGCCAGGACTGGGCAGCAGCACCCATGGGCAACCCCAACAGCCACCCATCACCCTCCTGCACCATGAGGGTAAAGCTGAAAGCACTGAGCCAGGAAGTGATAAATAACCCACATCTCACAGAGGGATATTTCGGGGTGTGAACTGAAGCCTTGCTGGCCCCCAGCAAGGTGCCCCTCACACACACCACGGCTCCTGCCCAGGAGAGGTTTCCCACCAGAGATGCCACTCACCAGATCCCACTCAGCCCTGATTTCAGCAAAGCTGCATTTCATTATTTTTTTTTCCCCCAAATCAGCCTTATGCAGATTCCACCCTCTCTGCCAGTTAACCCCCGCAGCGCCAGCACCCCCTGGATGTCTTTAAGAGCTTGCAGAGGTTTTTTGGGTCATGAAAATCCTAAAAATTTTGTGGCCTCACAGCACCTTAGTGAGACTATCTGGTATTTTGCTTAGAAAACCTGCCACAAAGGTCTGGGTGCCTGATCAGCCATTTTCCCCATCTTTCTCTTATCACAAAGATTATACAAGCCCCACTAAAGAACCACTGTTTGTATAGAATTAAGGGGGTTGTATTAGTCTGTACTGAGGGTAGACATGTACTGCAATATTCCTTAGCTCACAGCTGTATTTTGCTATTAAGTGTGAGTTATCCAACATCCAGTTTATCCATAAACACCTTTAAGTAACTCCCAGTTATTCCATGTCTGGGCCAGGCTGACAGCAGATGTGACCATTCCCTTGGCTGGGCAGGGGGATGGACCAGGACAACACTGATCTGTCTGTGAGCTTCCCAGCTGTGTCACGATGGCTGCCCCTAAGCCTAAATTAAGGCTGTGATGCCTGAGTTAAAAGTGAAAACTGAGGATGGAAGAGGAAGTGAAGAAATTATGAGAAGCAGGTTGCATCACTGGATCTTGCCGAGCCAATGAAGCAGGCTTGTTTCAGAAATCCTGAAGATGATTTAGGTTTCCTCACAGGGATATGAGCTCTGAATGGGAATCCTGTCCCCAGCCCCTGCAGGGACAAGAGAGAGGACTGTGGGATGTGGGTGCAAACGGGAAACTAACCTTGGGCAGCCAGGGCTCGCTCCAGGCCCTGCACCGGCGCGTCCTCACGCAGGGCAGGCAGGAGGGGATGCTGGTTGCTGAGGGGGGAGCTCAGCTCTGGTGTGGGAGGTGGGTGGCCTACACCCTGTCTGCATGCTGCCTGCAATCAGCCTGTGCACAGCCTGCACCCTGCCTGCAATCAGCCTGCAATAAATCTCTGCACAGCCTGCACCCTGCCTCCAATAAGCCTGTGCCCTGCCTGCACCCTGACTGCACCCTGCCTCCAATAAGTCTATGCCCTGCCTGCACTCTGCCTGCAATCAGCCTACACCCTCCCTGCACCCAGTCCACAATCGGCCTGCTCCCTGCCTCCATGCTGCCTGTGCCTTGCCTTCACACTGCCTGCAATCAGCCTGCTCCCTGCCTTCACCCTGCCTGCACACTGCCAGTGTATAACCTGCACCCTGCCTGCAATCAGCCTGCAATAAATCTCTGCACAGCCTGCACCTTGTCTCCAGTAAGCCTGTGCCCTGCCTGAACCCTGCCTGCAATCAGCCTTCACCCTGCCTGCATGCTGCCTGCAATCAGCCTGCAATAAGTCTGTGCACAGCCTATGCCTGCACCCTGCCCACACACTGCCTGCACACTGCCAGTGCATAGCCTGCACCCTGCCTCCAGTAAGCCTGTGCCCTGCCTGCACCCTGCCTTCACCCTGCCTGTCACCACTCCCAGGGCCTTCACGTGCTGCTGCTGAGCCCCTCCCCGTAGTTTTTCCAAGCCCCCCCCGCAGGTGACCTGGGATTTCCATCCCTCCCCGATGTCCCGCTCCATCACAGGGACTTGGGATTGCACCCTGCCTCCACGCTGCCTGTACACAGCCTGCACCCTGCCTGCAATCAGCCTACACCCTCCCTGCTCCCTGCCTGCACCCAGCCTGTGCACAGCCTGCACCCAGGCCACAACCAGCCCGCTCCCTGCCCGCTCCCTGCCTGCAATAAGTCTGTTCCCTGCCCGCTCCCTGCCCGCTGGCTGCCCCCCGCCCGACCATGCCGTTCCGGTGCTGCCCCCTGCCGGCGCCGCCCGAGCGCTGCAGCCGGCCCGGTTGCCGCGGCAACGGCGGGGGGAGGCGGCGGCGGGGGGGACCGGGGGGACCGATCCGGGCTCCGCTGGGGATGTCCCGCTGCCGGGGCTCCTCCGGGGATGGGGCAGAACCGCGGGATCTGTGTGTGTGTGTGTGTGTGTGTGTGTGCTGGGGCA